>NC_082640.1:101340292-101651446 GCF_028023285.1 Balaenoptera ricei | reverse complement strand
GAGTGGGTGGTTACTGACCTTTATGTTCTGAGATTTCAGCACAGCTGTGAGTGACATGCTTAACTGAGAAGCAGGTGAAATAGCTGTGGCACTGGGATGAGAAACCCTTGCCTGTGCAGGTTCCCTGTCTTCCTTTGACAGTGCCTTCCTGTTTTGCAGGATCCATTTTGAAAAACCAGGAGGACACTTTTGCTGCAGAGCTGCATCGTCTCAAGCAGCAACCCCTCTTCAGCCTGGTGGACTTTGAGCAGGTGGTGGATCGTATACGTAGTACTGTGGCTGAGGTTTGTCTTTCTTAGTATATTTTCTTCGGAAGAAAATAGGTTAGTTCCCCCAAAATTGAGTACTTGACTTTTGTTTCTTCTTAATGTGATTAGAACTTAAGTTGGAGGGAATTGAGAGAGTTGAAGGGCAGGAAGTAGAAAATAAAAGCATTCTCTCTGTTTTTAATAATGAAACTGCCTTGGCCTTTTCCCACCTGACAGCAGTTTGATTGTTAGCTAGTTAGTTAATTAATTAGTTGAGTAAAGGGAGGTCTTGGTTTCATTTCAGACTGTCAGCATTTTGAGTCCATCTGTATAGTTGGCAATGACTTCAGGGAATCAACTGATTCTGACTAAATTTAGTGCCTTACTTATATTTTAGAATGGCTTTATTATGTATTCTTTAATTTATTTATTTATTTTTAATTAATTAATTAATTTATTTATTTTTGGCTGTGTTGGGTCTTCGTTTTTGTGCGAGGGCTTTCTCTAGTTGCGGCAAACGGGGGCCACTCTTCATCGCGGTGCATGGGCCTCTCACTATCGCGGCCTCTCTTGTTGCGGAGCACAGGCTCCAGACGCGCAGGCTCAGTAGTTGTGGCTCACGGGCCCAGTTGCTCCGCGGCATGTGGGATCTTCCCAGACCAGGGCTCGAACCCATGTCCCCTGCATTGGCAGGCGGATTCTCAACCACTGTGCCACCAGGGAAGCCCCTGTATTCTTTAATTTATGGATATGATAATCTTAGGAAGGCAGAACAAGTAATATTTTTCCATTCTTATAAATGAAAAAAAATTCTCAGAAAGCTAACTTCTCTGATGTCACATAGTGAGTAACAAAGGTGAGCTCAGAAGCAAGTCTTTGACTCCTAGTTCAGTGTTTTTAAGTGAATTGTGCTTCATCCACCAACTTAAATTGTGACCAGTAATTTTTCAAATGGGCATATATTCTGTGGCTTATAATAAGATTTGATGCACAGGTGTGTGATAATGTGAAATGAGATCTTTTGTTAGTTGTGTTAACTGTGTTAGTGGTTTTCAACTCTGGCTATGCATAGAATGACGTGGGGAAATCTGAAAACATGCACTTGCACCAAATCCTTACCTCCAGAGTTTCTGACTCAGGTCAGGAGGGAGTCAGTACTGTTAGGTACTTGTATTTACACCAGCCAATCAACAAACCTCTGCAGGTGATTTTGAAGCACAGGGGCACTAGGGTCAGTGTCTAGAATTGCTGAGATTAGCGTCAGATATACTCATGTTGGAAGCACAGTAATCTATCATGAATTTGATTTCCTTTTCTGGTCACTATCTCAAAAATTCCAAGGCACTGGAGACAGAGCTGTGATGTAGACATAGAATACTAGATCTTGAGGTGACCTTGAAGTATCACTTGATTTGATTCCTTATGGGAAAGTAAATATCTAAACTACCCAGAATACATATTTCTGTCCATTCAGACTTTCAAGACACTGCCTCTCCATCTATAGCCAAGGCAGCTGTTGTCTAGGGGGCTGGTGCCTTCACTCCCTTTCATCTTATTGACTTGATTTCTCTTCTGTTATCATTTTTGTGGTAACTCTTTGGGAAATATAGTTAATGGAGGAAAGTAAAATTTTATTAAACGAATAACATAGAATTTCAAAATTGTTTCCTTGTGAAATTTTGAAACACATATGTTGCTCAAAATTATATTTCCAGTTTGTAAAAATGATAGACAAAGAACTGAAGCTCAGACTCTTGGAAGCTAATACTTTGACAGCTATAATTGTAACAATAATAACAGCTTAAAGTAATAAAAGAGAGTATACCAGGGAGGAAAAGGGGACAGTGTCTTGCAAATACATATCATACTCACCCCCTTTTGGATCTCTTTCTCTCCTTTTTCATTTTTTAAAAAGGTATACATACCATATGAATCTGTTTATATAAGGTTTAAAAACAAGCAGCGCTAATCTGGTGTTAGATGTCAGGATAGCATTTGCCTTTGGTAGGTGGAAAGGACATGGGTGGGCCTTTCAGGCTGCTGGTTATACAGGTGTGTTCATTTTGTGAGAATTCTTCAAGCTGTAAATTTACAGTTGGTGCACTTTTCTGTATGTATTTTAGTACTTCAACAAAAAGATTTTAAAAATTAATTGCTAGATATGTAATAGGTTTTTTTTTGTTAATTTTATCTTTAGTTGGTTACTACTTATATAGAAAAATTGTGGTATTAATTTTTGTAGGTTAATTTTATACCTGGCAACTTATTGAAGTCTTTTTTTTTTTTTTTTTTTTAGTTTTAATGGTTTGTCTGTTAATTCTATTGATTTTCCTCGCTAATGATCATATCATTTGCAATTATTGAAAGTTTTACAATTTTCCTTCCAATTCTTCAACTTTTGCTTCTTTTTTTTCTTACAGTCTTAACTAGGATCTCTAGTACGGCATTCAACCGCTGGGTTGATAGTTGACATAAGCTATGTTAAACAATAGAGGTGATAATGGGCATCCTTGATTTGTTGGCTCTTAAAGATAATGCATATAAAGTTTCTCTATTACTTTAGTGTTTGCTGTAGGCTTTGGCACATGAGTTTATCAAGTTTAAAAAAATTACCTTCTCTTCCTAGTTTGCTGTGAGTCTTTATAATAAATAGATGTTGAATTTTATCACTGCTTATTCTATATCAATTAGGGTGCAGTTTTTTGCTCTGAGTTCTTTTTCTCCTTCAGTCTATTCATAAGGTAAATTCCTGTTTAGATTTTCAGATGTTGAATCTTCCTGAGATAAACCATACTTGAGCGTGATGTTTTATTTTTTAATGTACTGTTGGATTTAGTTAGCCAAAACAGTGTTTGGAATTTTTGCATCTACATTTACTAGTGAAATAGACTATACTTTTCTCTTCCTGTATTATTCTTATGTGGTTGTGGAATAAAGATTATATAAGCCTCATAAAATGAGCTTGGTGTCTATCACTGTTTTCCTGTTTTTTAGAACAGTTAATGTAAGACAAGAATTTTTACTGAAAGTTTGATTGAACTAACCTGAAAAATTATGTAAGTTAGGTTTTTTTAGGAGAGGAAATCTTCACTGATTCAATATATTTAAAACCTATTAATCTATTTAAGACATTTATTTCTTCTTGTAGCACTTTTGGTATTTTATACTTTTCAAGGAACTTACCCATTTCATCTAGATTTCTTTGGGACTTCCCTGGCGGTCCAGTGGTTAAGACACCATGCTTCCACTGCAGGGGGCACGGGTTCAATCCCTGGTCAGAGAACTAAGATCCCACATGCCGTGCACTGTGGCCAAAAAATTAAAAAAAAAAAAAAAAAAGACAGCCACTGTAACAGGTGTGAGGTGATATCTCATTGTGGTTTTGATTTGCATTTCCCTGATAGTTGGTGATGTTGAGCATCTTTTCATGTTTCTGTTGGCCATTTGGATGTCTTCTTTGGAAAAAAGTCTATTTAGTACCTCTGCCCATTTTTCAACAGGATTGTTTGGGGGTTTTGGTTGTTGTTATTGAGTTGAATGAGTTCTTCCTGTGTTTTAGATTTTAACCCCTTATCAAATATATGATTTGCATATATTTTCTCCCATTCTGTAGGTTGCCTTTTCATTTTGTTGATTGTTTCTTTTGCTGTGCAGAAGCTTTTAAGTTTGATGTAGTCCCACTTTGTGTTTTCTTTTTCTTTTGTTGTTTGTGTTTTTGGTGTCACATCCAAAAAAAATCATTGCCAAGACCACTGTTTTCTATTTTTTAATATTTGTTTATTTGGCTGCGCCAGGTCTTAGTTGCAGCATGCAGGATCTTTTTTTAGTTGCGGCATGCGGGCTGTTAGTTGCAGCATGCCAGATCTAGTTCCCCGACCAGGGATTGAACCCGGGCCCCCTGCATTGGGAGTGTGGAGTCTTAACCACTGGACCACCAGGGAAGTCCCGCCAAGGCCAGTGTTGAAGAACTTCTTCCTTACATTTTCTTCTAGGAGTTTTTCTGCTATCAGGTCTTATGTTTAAGTCTTTGATCTATTTCAAGTTAATTTTTGTGCATGGTGTGACATAGGGGTCCAATTTCATTTTTCTCTATGTGCTTATCCAGTTTTCCCAGCACCATTTGTTGAAAAGAGACTATCCTTTGCCCTTGGGTGTTCTTGGCTCCCTTGTCAAATATTAATTGACTATATAAGTGGGGCTTTGATTCTAAGTTTTCTGTTCCATTGTTCTATGTCTTTTCCTGCCAGTTCCATACTGTTTTATTTTTTTATATTGGAGTATATTTGATTTACAATGTTGTGTCAGTTTCAGATATACAGCAGAGTGATTTAGTTATACATATACATACATCTGTTCTTTTTCAGATTCTTCTCCCATATAGGTTATTACAGAGTACTGAGTTAAATTCCCTGTGCTATACAGTATGTCCTTGTTGATTATCTATTTTATATATAGTATTGTGTATATGTTAATCTCAACCTCCTAATTTATCCCTACCCCCACCTTTCCCCTTTGGTAACCATAAGTTTGTTTTCTAAGTCTGTGAGTCTATTTCTGTTTTATAAGTAAGTTCTTTTGCATCATTTTTTAAAGATGCCACATATAATTGATATCATATGATATTTGTCTTTCTCTGACTTACTCCACTTAGTATGATAATCTCTAGGTCCATCCATGTTGCTGCAAATGGCATTGTTTCTTTCTCTTTTTATAGCTGAGTAATATTGCATTGTATATATGGACCACATCTTCTTAATTATGATTTTTTTTTTTTTTAACTTTGGGTTTATTTATTTATTTATTTATTTATGGCTGTGTTGGGTCTTCATTTCTGTGCGAGGGCTTTCTCTAGTTGTGGCAAGTGGGGGCCACTCTTCATCGCAGTGCGCGGGCCTCTCACTGTTGCGGCCTCTCCTGTTGCAGAGCACAGGCTCCAGACGCGCAGGCTCAGTAATTGTGGCTCACGGGCCCAGTTGCTCCGCGGCATGTGGGATCTTCCCAGACCAGGGCTCGCACCCATGTCCCCTGCATTGGCAGGCAGATTCTCAACCACTGCGCCACCAGGGAAGCCCTGGACCACATTCTTTAATCATTCATCTGTAGATGGACATTTATGTTGCTTCTGTGTCTTGGCTATTGTAAATAATGTTGCTATGAACATTGGGGGTGCATGTATCTTTTCAAAATATGGCCTTCTTCGGATGTATGCCCAGGAGTGGGATTGCTGGATCATATGGAAGCTCTATTTTCAGTTTTTTAAGGAACCTCCAAAGTGTTCTCCATAGTGGCTGTACCAATTTACATTCCCACCAACAGTGTAGGAGGGTTCCCTTTTCTCCACAACTTCTCTAGCATTTATTGTTTGTAGATTTTTTGATGATGGCCATTCTGACTGGTGTGGGGTGATACCTCATTGTAGTTTTGATTTGCATTTCTCTAATAATTAGCAACGTTGAGCATCTTTTCATGTGCTTTTTGGCCATCTGTATGTCTTCTTTGCAGAAATGTCTATTTAAGTCTTCTGCCCATTTTTTGATTGGGTTGTTTGTTTTTTTGATATTCAGCTGCATGAGCTGCTTGTATATTTTGGAGATTAATCCCTTGTCAGTAGCTTCATTTGCGAATATTTTCTCCTATTCTGTGGGTTGTCTTTTCATTTTGTTTATGGTTTCCTTTGCTGTGCAAAAGCTTTTAAGTCTAATTAGCTACCTTTTTTTTTTTTTTAATTACTCTAGGAGGGGGTGTACAAGAAGATATTGCTGTGATTTATGTCAAGGAGTGTTCTGCCTGTGTTTTCCTCTAAGTTTTATAGTATCTGGTTTTACATTTAGGTCTTTAATGCATTTTGAGTTTATTTTTGTGTATGGTGTTAGAGAATGTTCTAATTTCATTCTTTTTTTTTTTTTTTTTGGCTGGATTGGGTCTTTGTTGCTGCGCTCAAACTTTCTCTAGTTGCGGTCAGTGGGGGCTACTCTTTGTTGCGGTGTGCAGGCTTCTCATTGAGGTGGCTTCTCTTGTTGCGGAGCACAGGCTCTAGGCATGTGGGCTTCAGTAGTTGTGGCATGTGGGCTCAGTAGTTGTGGCTCGTGGGCTTAATTGCTCTGCAGCATGTGGGAAATTCCTGGACCAGGGCTCGAACCCGTGTCCCCTGCATTGGCAGGCTGATTCCCAACCACTGCGCCACCAGGGAAGCCCCAAAGATTTTTTTTTTTTTGATGTGGACCATTTTTAAAGTCTTTATTGAATTTGTTACAATATTGCTTCTGTTTTCTGTTTTGGTTTTTTCGCCACGAGGCATGTGGGATCTTAGCTCCTCAACCAGTGATTGAGCCCACACACCTTGCATTGGGAGGTGAAGTGTTAACCATTGGACCACTAGGGAAGTCCCTCCCTTTTTTTCTTGATGAATCTGGCTAAAGGTTTATCAATTTTGTTTATCTTTTCAAAGAACCAGCTTTTAGTTGCAATGTTTTCTTCATCTCTGTTTCATTTATTTCTTCTCTGACCTTTATGATTTTTTCTGCTAACTTTGTGTTTTGTTTGTTCTTCTTTCTCTAGTTGTTTATTTGAGATTTTTCTTATTTCCTCAGGTAAGAGCATATTGCTGTAAACTTCCCTCTTAGAACTGCTTTTTCAGTGTCCCTTAGATTTTGAATCATCATGTTTTCATTTTCATTTGTCTCTAGGAATTTTTCAATTTCTCTTTGATTTCTTCAGTGATCCATTGGTTGTTTAATAGTATATTGTTTAGCCTCCACGTGTTTGTGTTTTTTACAGTTTTTTTCATGTAGTTGATTTCTAATCTCACAGCGTTGTGGTTGGAAAAGATGCTTGATATGATTTCAGTTTTCTTAAGTTTATTAAGGGTTGCTTTGTGGCCCAGCATGTGATCTATCCTGGAGAATGTTCTGTGTGCACTTGAGAAGAATGTGTATTCTGCTGCTTTCATATGGAATGCTCTATAAATATCAATTAAGTCCATCAGGTCTAATGTGTCATTTAAAGCTTGTGTTTCCTTATTAATTTTCTGTCTGGATCATCTGCCCATTGATGTAAGTGGGTTGTTAAGTCCCCCACTATTATTGTGTTACTATTGATTTCTCCTTTTATGACTTAGCATTTGCCTTATATATTGAAGTGCTCCTATGTTGGGTGCATATATATTTATAATTGTTATATCTTCTTCTTGGATTGATACCTTGATCATTATGTAGTGTCCTTCTTTGTCTCTTTATAACAGTCTTTATTTTAAAGTCTATTTTGTCTGATATGAGTATTGCTACTCCAGCTTTCTTTTTTTTTTTTTTTTTTTTTCAGCTTTCTTTTGATTTTCATTTGCATGGAATATCTTTTTCCATCCCCTCACTTTCAGTCTATGTGTCCCTAGATCTGAAGTGGGTCTCTTGTAGACAGCCTGTATATAGGTCTTGTTTTTGTATCCATTCAGCAAGTCTGTGTCTTTTGGTTGGAGCATCTAATCCTTTTACATTTAAGGTAATTATTGATATGTATATCCTTATTGCCATTTTGTTAATTGTTTGGGGATTGTTTTTGAAGATCTTTCTTCTTCCCTTCCTCTTTTGTTCCCTTCTCTTGTGATTTGATGACTATCTTTAGTGTTGTGTTTGCATTCCTTTTTCCTTTTTGTGTGTATATCTATTGTAGATTTTTGGTTTGCAGTTACCATGAGGTTTGATATAGCAGTCTATTATATATCCAAGATTGTTTTAAGTTGCTGGTCTCTTAATTTCAAATGCATTTCCAGTATCCTGCATTTGTACTCTCCTCTTCTCACGATTGCTGGCGGTTTTTTAAATTAATTTATTTAATTTATTTATTTTTGGCTGCATTGGGTCTTCGTTGCTGTGCATGGGCTTTCTCTAGTTGTGGTGAGCGGGGGCTACTCTTTGTTGCGGTGCACGGGCTTCTCATTGTGGTGGCTTCTCTTTTTGCGGAGCACGGGCTCTAGGCACACAGGCTCAGTAGTTGTGGCTCGTGGGCTCTAGATCGCAGGCTCAGTAGTTGTGGTGCACAGGCTTAGTTGCTCCGCGGCATGTGGAACCTTCCTGGGCCAGGGCTCCAACCCGTGTCCCCTGCATTGGCAGGCGGATTCTTAACCACTGCGCCACCAGGGAAGCCCCGCGATTGCTGGTTTTGATATCATATTTGTATATGGATGATTTCTACCTTTACTGAGCTTTACCATTTGTAATTTTCTTTTTCCCAGTTGTGAGCTTTTCTTTTCCACCTAGAGAAGTTCATCTAGCATCTGTTGTAAAGTTGGTTGGTGGTGCAAAATTCTCTTAGCGTTTGCTTGTCTGTAAAGCATTTTATTTCTCTCTTGAATCTGAACGAGAGCCTTGCTGGGTAGAGTATTCTTGGTTTTAGGTTTTTCCCTTTCATCACTTTAAATATATCATGCCACTCTCTTCTGGCCTGCAGAATTTCTGCTGAAAAATAAGCTATAACCTTATGGGGATTCCCTTGTATGTTATTTGTTGCTTTTCCCTTGTTGATTTTAATATTTTCTGTCTTTAATTTTTGTCATTTTTATTAATATGTGTCTTGGTGTGTTCCTCCTTGGGTTTATGCTGTAAGGGACTCTGCGCTTCCTGGACTTGGGTGACTGTTTCCTTTCCCATGTTCGGGAAGTTTTCAGCTATTATCTCTTTAAATATTTTCGAGGCCCTACTCTCTCTCTTCTTCTGGGACCCCTATAATGCGAATGATGGTGCATTTAATGTCCCAGAGGTCTCTTAAACAATCCTCATTTGTTTTCATTCTTTTTTCTTTATTCAGTTCTGTGGCAGTGATTTCTACCATTTTGTCTTCCAGCTCACTTATCCGCTCTTCTGCCTTATTTATTCTGCTATTGACTCCTTCTAGTGTATTTTTCATTTCAGTTATTGTTCATCTCTGTTTGTTTGTTCTTTAAATTTTCTAGCCCTTTGTTAAACATTTCTTGTATCTTCTCGGTCTGTGCCTCCATTCTTTGTCCAAGATCATGGATCATCTTTACTATCATTACTCCTAATTCTTTTTCAGGTAAATTGCCTATCTCCACTTCACGTAGTTGTTCTTCTAGGGTTTTATCTTGTTCCTTCGTCTGGAACATATTCTTCTGCTGCCTCATTATATCTCACTTTCTGTGTTTGCAGCCCCACAGGCTGCAGGATTATAGTTCCTCTTGCTTCTGGTGTCTGGCCCCTGGTGGATGAGGCTGGTCTAAGAGGCTTGTGCAGGCTTCCTGGTGCGAGGGACTTGTGCCTTTCCACTGGTGGGTGGAGCTGGGTCTTGTCCCTCTGGTGGGCAGGGCTGGATCAAGGGGTGGGTTTAGAGGTGGCTGTGGGCTCAGGAAGACTTTACAGCAGCCTGTCTGCTGATGGGTGGGGCTGTGTTCCTGCCCTGTTGGTTGTTTGGCCTGAGGCATGCCTGCACTGTAGCTTTCAGGCTTTTGGTTGGGGTGAGGTGTTGGCATCAAAATGGTGGCCTCCAGGACAGCTCCCGCCAGTGAGTAGTCAGTACCTCTGCCACCAGTGTCCTTGTCCCCACAGTGAGCCACAGCTGCCCTCTGCCTCCCCAGGAGACCCTCAAAGACCAGCAGTTAGGTCTGGCCCAGGCTTCTATGAAGTCACTGCTTTTTCCCTAGGTCCTGGTATACGTGAGACCTTGTGTGCACCCACCAGGAGTGGCGTTTGTTTCTCCCAGTCCTGTGGAGTTCCTGTGATCAAGTCCCATTGGCCTTCAAAGCCAAATGCTCTGGAGGCTCCTCCTCCGATGCCAGACCCTCAGACTGTGGAGCCTGATGTTGGGCTCAGAACTCTCACTCCTGTGGGAGAACTTCTGCAATATAATTGTTTTCCAGTTTGTGGGTCACCCACCCAGTGGGTATGGGATTTGATTGTATCACAGATGCACCTCTCCTACCATCTCATCATGGCTTTCTCTTTGTCTTTGGAAGTAGAATATCTTTTTGGTAAGTTCCAGTACTTTTTTGTCGATGGTTGTTCAGCAGTTAGTTGTGATTTTGGTGTTTTCGTGAGAGGAGGTGAGCTCAGGCCCTTCTACTCCGCCATCTTGTCCCAAAGTCCCATACTGTTTTAATTACTTTAGCTTTGTAGTATAGTTGAAGTCAGGAAGTGTGTTACCACAAGCTTTGTTATTCTTTCTCAGGATTGCTTTGGCTGTTTGGAGTCTTTTGTGGTTCCACACAAATTTTAGGATTGTCTTTTTCTATTTTTGTGAAGAACGCCTTTGGAATTTTGATAAGAATTTTTATAGGGTTTGTGTTGAATCTATAGATAGCTTTGAATAGTATACACTTTTTAGCAATATAATTCTGATCCATGAAAATGGAATGTCTTTCCATTTGTGCTGTCTTCGATTTCTTTCAACAAAGACTTGTTTTTGTTGTACAGATTTTTCACTTCCTTGGTTAAATTTATTCCTAGGTATTCTTTTACTCGGCATAATTGAGATTAATCCATGTTGCATGTATCGATAGTTTAGTCTTTTTTACTGATGAGTAATATCCCATTGTTCATACCAACGTGTTTTCCCATCATCTGTTGATAGACATTTGGATTATTCCCCCATTGTAGTTTTAATTTGCATTCCGCTAATGACTAATGATGTTGAAATTTTTTTCATATACTTGTTTGCCATCCATATATCTTCTTTGGTGAAATGTCCAAAACTTTTGTCCATTTTCTCTTGTTTTTGTTTTATTTTCTTACTGTTGAGTTTTGAGAATTGTTTATGTATTCTGAATGTAAGTCCTTTATCAGATATGTGACTTACAGATATTTTCTTCTTGTCTATGATGTGTCTTTTCATTCTCTTAACAGTGTCTTTCAAAGAGTAGAGGTTGTTAATTTTGACTAAGTCCAGTTTTATCAATTTTTTTGTGTGTGTGGCTTATGCTTTTGGTGTTGTGTCTGAGAAACCTTTGTGTAACCCAAAGTCACAAAAATTTTTCTCTTCTGTTTTCTTTTAGAAAACTTATAGGTTTTAGTTTTACATTTAGGGTTATGATCATTTTGAGTTAATTTTTGTATGTGGTGCAAGGTATAGATCGAGTTTTAATTTTTTGCATATGGATATTCAGTTGATCCAGAGTCTTTCTTATGATTCTTCTTTTTTATGATTTATTTTTGTATATTTATATTGCCATTACACTTAACTCTTTAAGCATATTTGTAAAGAGTATTTAAAATTTTTGGTCTGTGTCAAAGGTCAGATTTCCCCAGGAAACAGATTTTGTGACTGAGATTTGGCAAGAAGTGAGGGAAGCAGGATTGAGTAGAGAGGGGAAATAAACTGTGATGTAGTTGCAGCAGAAGACTTGGCCATCTTATGCAGAGCTCTGAAGCTAGAATGGCCCTTCAGAGATGTCCCAAATTGAGGTTAGAGGGCTAGGCCATTGTACCTCTGCAACTATCAGAAACTGGTTTCTCAGGAGGGAACCATGGGCAAGGTAGCTCCCTTTAGCCAAAAGCACCAGTAACAGGCAGTACTTTGAACAGCTGGGGTATGGGAAACCTCAGCCTTACAGGGGATATCTCACTATACTAGCCACTCAGTCAGTTCTAAAACTTCTGCTTCAGATGGTATGTGTTACCTAGTCTGTTTTATTTCTTTTACTCTTCCCATGTCTAATTATTTTGACCTGTGTGCTTATATTCCCCTGGGGGTGTCAGCTATTTTGTCTAGTATTGTGTATTAGAGAAGGGCCAAAGGCCAGTTCCTAATCTGTATCAGTTCCAGTGAGAGAGGGTAAAGAGGATGAGCACCAGGGTAGAGATTCCAGGAATCCTGAATCAACATTGATCACTTCACCGGGCAAATCCTAGTCAGGATCCTTTGATGCTGGTAACGGCTATGTAGTTGATTTTTTGTATCTCAGTCATCAAGCTTGCCGAATTCTCTTACTAGTTCTAATAATCTATATGTCAGTTCTCTTGGACTTTCTGTGCAGGTAGTGAGTGACATTATCTGTCAATAGTAACAGTTCTGTTTCTTCCTTTTCAGTTTTTTTTTTTTTTTCTATATTGGCAAGTCTTTAGTACAATGTTGGATGACTTTAAAGGAATTTCTTCTAATGTTTCACCATCAAATAGGTTGTTTGCTGTGGGGTTCTGGTATATACCCTTTATCAGAATAAAGAAATTTCCTTCTGTTCCTTGTTTGCTTTCTTTCTAAAATCATGAACAGATGTTGAGTTTTATCAGATGCTTTTTCTGCATCCATTGAGGTGATCATGTTTTTTCTTTTTTAATCTTTAACATAGTGAATTATATTCATATTAAAACTTTTATTGAGATAAAATTCACACAACAAAGTTAAACATTTGAACCATTTAAAAATAGGTACAATTCAGTGGGTTTTAGTATGTTCACGATGTTTTGCAACCATTACCACTATCTAATTCCAGAATATTTCCATCTCATATTTTTTTTTTTTTTCTTTCTTTCTCTCTTTCTTTCTTTTTGGCTGTGTTGGGTCTTCGTTTCTGTGCTAGGGCTTTCTCTAGTTGCGGCGAGTGGGGGCCACTCTTCATTGCGATGCGTGGGCCTCTCACTGTTGCGGCCTCTCTTGTTGCGGAGCACAGGCTCCAGACACTCAGGCTCAGTAGTTGTGGCTCACGGGCCTAGTTGCTCCGTGGCACATGGGATCTTCCCAGACCAGGGCTCGAACCCGTGTCCCCTGCATTGGCAGGCAGATTCTCAACCACTGCGCCACCAGGGAAGCCCTCATATTTTTTTAACTGTTAAACTTTTATTCCTGGGATTAACCCAGTGTGGTCATGGTATATATTCTTTTTTCCAATACCTTGCTGGGTTTGTACAAAACCATTCTTTATAGGAGTTTTCATTGTAATGAAACTTTGACCCTGTTTTTTTTTTTTCCCCCACATCTTTACTGGAGTATAATTGCTTTACAATGTTGTGTTAGTTTCTGCTGTACAACAAAGTGAATCAGCTATATGTATACATATATCCCCATATCCGCCCCCCTTTTGAGCCTCCCTCCCACCCTCCTTATCCCACCCCTCTAGGTCATCACAAAGCACCGAGCTGATCTCCCTGGGCTATGCAGCAGCTTCCCACTAGCTATCTATTTTACATTTGGTAGTGTATATATGTCAGTGCTGCTCTCTCACTTCGTCGCAGCTTCCCCTTCCCACCCTGTGTCCTCAATTGACCCTGTTTTATTGGTTCTTTTCACAGCATCTCTGGAAGCTGATGGTGGAAGAGTCAGATTTACTGGGTCAGCTGAAGGTAATAGCTTAGCTGTTCTTTTTACTCTTAAAATGATGCTGGTGGACAATGACTTTATTCTCTATCGTCTCCTGAGAGCACTGGTTGCCTGTCCCCAGACTTCGAGTGGCTCCTTATGTCCTCATCCAAGTGGGCAAACTCCATCTAATGCTACAGGTTTATTAGAGTACAAAGCTTCGGCTGTTTACTTTCTTCTGGCATTATTGTGTTTTCATTGAATAAATGATATCAAAGACACACCAGTCATCCTGCCATTACTAAGTATGCCCCTTTAAAATGCCAAAAGCCTACGACCTTTTGTAGGTTGGGCTCAAACTGATGAAATTGGAAATTATATGCGTAATTCTCTTAGGATAGTGAAAAGCTCTGCTGGATTACTGAATTGTAAATTGAAATTCTTTCTGCAGATCATTAAAGACTTTTACCTTCTGGGACGTGGAGAACTGTTTCAGGCCTTCATTGATACAGCTCAACACATGTTAAAAACACCACCCACTGCAGTAACTGAACATGGTAATTGCCCTGGGGCCCAAGAATTACCAGCTTACTGAAGTTGTAGTGTATTTCTTAGCTGCTGCCAAACCATTTAGGCCTGGTCCACATAAGAGCAGCCTAGTGAGTTACAGAGAGTGTTTCCAAAATGGAAGGCCACTCAGGTAGGCTCACACTGTTGTTACTGGGAGCAGCTTTAGCTCGTGACCCTTCCTGGAAGGGTTGGTACAGGCCTTCAAACCACTATTTCATCTCATCAGATTATAGCCATATATTTCTTAAGAGACATATTGAGATTTTTTTTTTTTTGGCTACGCCATGTGGCATGTGGGATCTTAGTTCCCCAATCAGGAATCAAACCCGTGCCCCCTGCATTAGGAACGTGGAGTCTTAACCACTGGACTGCCAGGGAAGTCCCCATATTGGGACTTATTGCCACTTGTTGTATTAGAACTCTTTAGGCTGTCAGTGATGGAAAACTAACTAAAAGGGGAGTATATTTGCTATTGTATCTGTAACTCCAGTGGGATAGGGATACATCTGGTCCTGAGAACTGAAACTAGGGATTGCTAGGATTCTCTCTCTTACCTTATCTTGTCTGTGCCTCTTGTGTGCTCTTTGATGGCCTTCCAGTCCCATATGGCCACATGGCCACCAGCAGCTCCCAGGAACATACAGAGTCTACTGGGGGGAGTCAAACCTGGTCTCTCTGGTAGCAAGTTAAGGGATTCCAGGAAAAGGGTTTCGATTAGCCCAACTGGATCATATACCTATCCCTGTATCAAAGAGGTCAGACTAAGATACGCCTACTTCGGGGACTTACCTTGTGGTCCAGTGGTTTAAGACTCTGTGCTTCCACTGCAGGGGGCACGGGTTCGATCCCTGGTCGGGGAACTACGATCCCGCATGCCACAAGGTGCAGCCAAAAAAAAAAAAAAAAAAGGAAGATATGCCTACTTCAGTAAAGTGTTCACCTTTGACCAACGGGAAGGATCACCATTCCCATTCAAACTACTTGAGGAGAGTTACGTAAGGATCAGAGTCAAAAAAGAGGGGGGTGGGGCAGGAGGGGAGACAGGGTTGCCGTTTTTCTAGCTCTATAAAACAACAGATGTCCATTGTGCTTACATAGGACTTTCTTGGTTGCAAGAAAACCCAATTCAAATTCACTTAAGCAAAGGAAAAAAGAGAATTTATTGATTCTCAAAACTGAAAAGGTCAGAGGTAAGATGGCTCTGGGCAGTTTTGCTCCAAGGCTTACATGATGCCTTCAGGACTTGGTGTCATTCCATCTTTCACCTCTGCCTTTTCTTCTGAGACAGGCCTGCTCCGTATGGTAGCAAGATGGCCTGCAACCAAGTTCACATCCTACTGAGTCCGTGTTTATCTCGAAAAGAAAAAAGAGCTACCCTCTTTCAGAATCTGAATAGAGCCTCTGGATTGGCCTGGCTTGGGTCATGTTCATATCCCTAAACAAAATAGTGTAACAAGGTAGATCGTTCCTGGGTCACCTGCCTACCCTGAGGGTCAGGTATTGTCCACCCCACTGGAACTACATGGATTGTTCTGGACAGGGGTGATTCTCCAAGGAAAACCAGGGCGCTGTTATCAGCAAGAGGAGAAGGAATGCATGCTAGTCAGGCAAAAGCAACTACTGTTTACCATATCCTACTATTAGTGATAGGCGGGCTGCAGGAGAGGTGGAAAGCCAGAGGAGTCTGGATTTGTTACATAGCCAAGCCTTCTCTCAGCCCATGTGTTCTTTCTTGCAGATGTGAATGTGGCCTTCCAACAGTCAGCACACAAGGTGCTGCTAGATGATGACAACCTCCTCCCTCTGTTGCACTTAACAATCGAGTATCATGGAAAGGAGCATAAAGGTTTGCTGTGCTTCCCTGAGTCTTTCTGCTCCTACTGGTCATTATCTCTTCTGCTTCCATCCACTTCCACAGAAACCGTGTCTTTTTGGACCTTAGAAATTACCTAGTCCAGTGCCCTACTTTTACACAAAAGAAAAGGGAAGTCAAGAGAGGCTAAGAGATGGCCAGGCCATGGTTTTGGTTTGTTTTTGTCATGCTGCTGGAATGGTCTCTGTTTATTTATAACCACAATTCTTTAAGACTAAAAAAAGAATCTGTAAAAGACCTCCTAAGAGAACCCCTCATGGGAGTGTCCTTGTCTTCTACAAGTCCCCTTTGTATCCCCTTTATGCTTCTGACACTGCAGGTTCGAGTGAGCGCTCCTTTCATGAATGTTCCTCACCTTGTTGAAACTCTAGTTCTCTAGATGAGCGAAGTCATCTCCTCTGTTCTTAACAGATGCTACTCAGGCAAGAGAAGGGCCTTCTCGGGAAACTTCTCCCCGGGAAGCCCCCGCATCCGGCTGGGCAGCCCTAGGCCTTTCCTATAAAGTGCAGTGGCCACTACACATTCTCTTCACACCTGCTGTCCTGGAAAAGTGAGTATTTCTGAGTTTCTCACAGGTAATTATTACCCATCTTACTTCCACGGGAAGAAATTATCAGGAGTAGAATTGGTTGGGAGCAAGATAGCCAGCCAACTGGTTTTTGTTTGTTTTTTGGCCATGCCACGCAGCTTGCAGGATCTTAGTTCCCTGACCAGAGATTGAACCGGCGTCCCCTGCAGTGGAAGCACCAAGTCCTAACCACTGGACCGCCAGGGAAGTCCCCCCAGCTGGTTTTTAACAGTCTGTAAATCAGAGGCTGCAAACTCAGATGCCTTCGGGGGCCGGACAGATAACCTTAATAAGTGAAGCTGCGGTGGATGCTGGGATGAGTGGGCGGGTCAAACCCTTAAAACCATCAGAGCTTTTTTTTAAATTGCAAAATAACGAGCAATTTACAGGCTGCCAGTTTGTGGCCTCTCTTCATCCTCTCCACTCCTGTTCATAACCCTTTACTTTTGGGGGGAAGAGAAGCTTAGGGTATGAGAGACTAGACATAAACTGGAAAGATAAAGCTGGTTCAGGGAGAAGACGCAGAGCCCACAGCCCACCTAAGTAAGCTGCCTGGACTCTGTCCAAGGAGCCTCCGTAGCTCCCAGTCCACTTTCCTTCTCACTTGAGATGCTCTTAACACCCTTGAAGAAATCAAGCTCAGAAGTATTTTCCTAAACATTATATTTTGAAAATTTTCAAATATAAACAAAAGTATGGACTATCACAAACACCCATGGACGCATCATCCGTCTTCAGTAACTAGCAACATCACGCTGTTTGTTTCATCTCCTCTTTTTTTTTGGCCAGAGCCTTGTAAAGCAAATCCCAGACATGTCATTTCACTCCACCACTATGCAATTCAAAAAAGCCATCTTTGGGACTTCCCTGGTGGCGCAGTGGTTGAGAATCCACCTGCCAATGCAGGGGACATGGGTTCGAGCCCTGGTCCAGGAAGATCCCACATGCTGCAGAGCAACTAAGCCCGTGCACCACAACTACTGAGCCTGCACTCTAGAGCCCACGAGCCACAACTACTGAGCCTGAGTGCCACAACTACTGAAGCCCGTGCACCTAGAGCCCAAGCTCTGCAACAAGAGAAGCCACCACAATGAGAAGCCTGCGCACCACAACGAAGAGTAGCCCCCACTCACCACAGCTAGAGAAAGCCCACGCACAGCAACGAAGACCCAACAAGAAAGACCCAATGCAGCCAAAAATAAATATTTTTTTAAAAGGCATCTTTTTAACATAACTACAATGCCATTATCACACCCAGTAAAATTAACAATAATTCCTTATTATCTGATATCCAGTCCACATTGAAATTTCCCCCATTATCTAAAAAATGTCTTATGGTTGGGTTTGTTCAAATCAGAATACAAACAAGGTGTACTAATTTCAGTACATTGTTCCATTAGAAATAATTTTTAAAGGCAGATGGAATCAGGTTATCTTACGCAAGCCGGCCTAAGAATAGGTAAATAAGCCCAGTTCCACCAGGAATCAGCTGCTCTTCCCATGCATCTTCTCGGTACAGGGCTCAGTATCAGGCAGCTACCTAGAGCTCTGTGCAGGGAGCCCTTGATTTTTTTTTTTTAATTGAAGTATAGTTGGTTTACAATGTTGTGTTAGTTTCAGGTGTACTGCAAAGTGATTCATATAGATATATGATTCTTTTTTTTCAGATTCTTTTCCATTATAGGTTATTATATTGAATACAGTTCCCTGTGCTATACAGGAGGACCTTGTTGGTTATCTACTTTATATATAGTCATGTGTGTCTGTTAATCCCAGACTCCTAACTTATCCCCCCCCCCACCCCCACAGAGCCCTCAATTTTATCTCCTCTTCTGTGGGCTTCAGGGACAGAGAATCACAGTAACCAAAATCCTTGGTTCCCAACACACTCTTATTTGTCCATGCAGGGCCCTCCTTCATCCTTCGTTCACACACACACACACACACACACACACACACACACACACAAATGCCACAGAACCACTTTTAGAACAAAGTCTAGAACACTGACAATAATGTCCATCTACCTGTGTGGTCCTTCCCAGCCCTGCCCCCTTGCCTCCCCCAACCCTAAGTGACCACTATCCTAAATTCCATGTTTTCTATCCTTTTTTTTTTAATTTTAATTTTAAAAATTTATTTATTTTTGTTTGTTTTATATGCATTTTATTTTTGGCTGCACTGGGTCTTCATTGCTGCGCATGGGCTTTCTAGTTGCGGTGAGCAGGGGCTGCTCTTCGTTGTGGTGCACAGGCTTCTCATTGCAGTGGCTTCTCTTGTTGCAGAGCACGGGCTCTAGGCGCACAGGCTTCAGTAGTTGTGGCACACGGGCTCAGTAGTTGTGGCTTGTGGGCTCTAGAGCGCAGGCTCAGTAGCTGTGGCGCACGGGCTTAGTTGCTCCACAGCATGTGGGATCTTCCTGGACCAGGGCTCGAACCCGTGTCCCCTGCGTTGGCAGGCGGATTCTTAACCACTGCGCCACCAGGGAAGTCCCTTCTGTCCTTTTTACACACAGTTTTATGACATCTATATACATTCCCCCAAAGTATATATATTTTTTCTATTTAGTTGTTTTAAGCATTACAAAAAAAGGTATCAGGCTATATGTAATCTTTTTAAATTTCCCTTTTTTATTCAAAATCATATTGCTAGGAGTCATTTTATGTTGTACAGCTGAAGTTCATTCATTTTAATGGCTGTGCAGTATTCCATCATATAAATAAACCAGTTTATCTGTTCACATCTCTAGCCACACTTATATCCTTCCTGCCTTTTGTGGAGAAATGGGTGGCACAGAGTCCTAGGGTTTGTCACGTGGGTGGGGCTTGAGGGGGGTGAAGTTTTTATCTTGAATAGTCTGGTGTTTCTGTCTAGGTACAATGTTGTTTTCAAGTACTTGCTGAGTGTGCGCCGGGTACAAGCTGAGCTGCAGCACTGCTGGGCCCTACAGATGCAGCGCAAGCACCTCAAGTCCAACCAGACCGACGCAGTCAAGTGGCGCCTAAGAAATCACATGGCCTTCTTGGTGGATAATCTTCAGTACTACCTCCAGGTCTGTGTCGAGGGATGAGTAGAAGGAAGGGGTGTGATAAAGAGTCCAGGAGGTTGGCAGGAGTCATTGAAGAGGAATCCTGCATTTGGTGAAAAACTGGAGTTTGAGAAGATTCATGGATTGTATCACTAGGCATGTTTCTTGGGAGGCATTTTCGAGGGTAGTGGAAATAAGTGGATGAAGGAGAACGAGGAGTTGAAGTCCTTATCAGCAATGCAGTATTTAATTATTGTTGACCCTTATTTTATAGTTTGCCGTAACTTCTGGAATCCCATAGGACTGAACCAAGTCAGTCGGCGGAGGGGATGTGGCGTGAGGGGGATGGGGCTGTGGGGGGTGAGATCTGCCAAGACATTGGAGGCCGTCAGGAAGTAGGCAGATGACTTCCTACAAGGCGAGGCAACATAAAGGGGTCTTCGTTCAGCTTTAAAGGGGCTTGGATAGGAGGAAGGTGAGTGGGGGCAAAGAGTTTCTGTTTCATCCTCTCAGGCATCTGATGTTCTTGAGTACTTAGACTATGCAAGGTACTAAAATTATTTGTGCAACTGTCTACCAGGTTGACGTGCTGGAATCTCAGTTCTCACAGCTGCTTCATCAAATCAATTCTACCCGAGACTTTGAAAGCATCCGATTGGCTCATGACCACTTCCTGAGCAATTTGCTGGCCCAGTCCTTTATCTTGTTGAAACCTGTAAGTAGGGCTGGTTGGTTTCCTCAGACTGCTTCTAGCCTGACTGTTCCCTTAGGCACTTGCCAGGATATGGAACTATCATTAAGCAACTTTTCAATCTCTGTCTTTAAACATTTTTAACAACTTATAAAGCAAAACTAAGAGGGAATACTAAAACGGAACTTAAATGTCTTTGAATTTCTGAAATACTATATCATAGGATGTGGTGAGCAGCTACAGATGAAAGAATATATGCTTAACCCTCAGAAGGAAGGATTTAAAGAAATTTTTAAAAACCTTTCTGACACCACAGAAAGACTAATGAAAAGCATGTAGAATTTACTTTCTTAGAAATCTTGTGGATCAGGATCGACCAGTTTGTAAGTTGTTTTCACAGACAACTAGAGCAGTGTCTCCCTCTGTGTGTGTGTGTGTACATATGTATGTACGTATGTTGTGTATCTCCCTCAGGGAAGTTATTCTCAGCCTTGGACCCACGTGGGAATCATCTGGGAGCTTTAAAAGAATCTAGGACCCAGGGCACTTAAATTAGAACCCAGGCACCAATCTTTGAAAGCTCACAAGCTGATTCCAGTTCAAGGATGAAAAAGCAGGAAGATGAAAATGACCCCTTGTAGTTTCTAATAGAACAGTTATGCTTTATCTTTGACGGGAGCTACTTGTTATTCCTCAGTTGTGCCACACTCTTTTGTTCTGGTATTTGGGGCTGTTATTTTTAAGGGAGAGTGAGTTCTGTAGACGCCACTCCAAAGGGTTCTGTGAATTGAAAACAACCAAGAACCACTGTCACAGGTAGACTGTCCTTGTACGGTATGAGTGCATCCGTGGGGAAAACAGAATATCAGAGCAGGTGATCGTCATTAAATATTTATTGAGTGCTTACTGTATGCAAGGCACTGGGGATACAAAGAGGTATAAGTCATGGCTCTGCCCTTAAGGAGCTCACAATCTAGTTGGAGAAACAGGACTTACATACATCACAGATCAGTAACAACACAGACGGCCTGAACAAACGCCAAGTAAACAGTACAGGTAAATATAGAAGAGAGGGAAGCAAGGGGTCGCTAAAGGCTGTGGTGGGGAAGGGAGCGTGCCATTGGGAGTAGGACTCAAGCTGGTATTAAGGAGAGTATCCCAGGCACAGGGAACAACACTGAAAGCAAAGCTCAAGGTGGGAGCACACTCGGTGGGTCCCAGAGACAACGACTAGTTTAATGTGGCTCGAGTGGAGGTTTCGTGCAGGGTGACTAAGAATGACAGTGTCTTTGCCTGGAAGGGAAGAGTGTTTTACACGTTGCATTTTGAGGGGCTGGCAGGACTTGCATTGTCTCTCCTGAGGTCAGATGTAGAGAATGGGAATAGGTTGGCTCTTATTTTCCCAAATCTTTAATTTCACAGGTGTATCTTCCTTTTTCTCCTAATGTCAACTGTGTTTCCTGGCTAGGTGTTTCACTGCCTGAATGAAATCTTAGATCTCTGCCACAGCTTTTGCTCGCTGGTCAGTCAGAACCTGGGCCCACTGGATGAACGTGGGGCCGCCCAGCTGAGCATCCTGGTGAAGGTAAGTCAGCCTGGCCACTGGAAGTAAGCAGCCCTGTCCAAAGGACAGGGGTGGTTTTGTAGATGGGAAATCGTGATCTTTTCCTCTGAGTCAGTTAAAACATTTCCCCAATACATACACACAGAAATAATAAGATACAAAGATAAAAAATGCTGGTATCGGTCTTTAAAGCAGATAATTATGTGCTGCCTGAGCGTTCAAATATAATTCAGCCCTGAATAGTTTATTCAGCCCACCAAATATGCACTGGCTTTGTTCTTACTTTCTAACATCCAACCTCCTTACTTCCTTGAACTAACCCTCTATTTCACTGAGATTATAATTATCTGCCTGTAACGAAAACACAGGCTCTCCCCAACCCCAGTACACAACAGAATATATTAATTTGAAGCTGGCTGCTAAATTCCTACTGAGTATGAGAGTACTTTCATAGGAAGTCATGCATTCTGTGGACTCGGTATGAAGAAGTCATTTTAGGAGCTAACAGAAATGGGAATGGGGAAGGCCAGCTGGTACTGTAGAATTTTCAGCAAGACTTTTCCAGGGAATCTCCCCTGCCCCCTCACTCCACATGGATAGCTGGTAAGTCTAAGAGGAATGACAGCTTGAGTCCTTCTCTCTGCAGGGTTTTAGCCGCCAGTCTTCACTCCTATTCAAGATTCTCTCCAGTGTTCGCAATCATCAGATCAACTCGGATTTGGCTCAACTACTGTTACGACTAGATTATAACAAATATTACACCCAGGCTGGTGGCACTCTGGGCAGGTAGGAACAGCCGCCTTTGGGGCACTCAGTGGACTGTGTGTGTGGAGATTTGTAATGAGTTGTAGAATTCCAGAGCTGGAAGGAGACTTTAGCCATCATCTAGTCCAAATACCCTCCTTTTATAAACAAGGAAAGTAAGGCTCAGCAGAGAAAGGGCTGTGTCTGATCATCAGTGAAGATTATTTTGCAGTCAAAGTCATCATCAGAGTAAAGCACCAACACTCCTGGCGCTGAGGCAGGGCGTCAGTCCCTAGCGTGACGCGAACCGGCCGTGCAGCCTTAGCGTACCCCACCCCAGCCTCCCTGCCCCCCAGCTTTTGCCTCTGAAAGGAAGGGACTGCTCCTTCTCACTCCAAACTTTTTAAAAATCTAGTAGTGAGACTCAGTGGTAGATGTCTTCTCTCAGAAGTCTGTCCCATTCAAAAAAGCAATTTATTATTCTGCTTTTTCTCTCTGAAATGTCAAGCAGATTTCTCCTAAGTGATTTTATTAGCAAGAAGAGTTTTAAGATGAGATTGTCTAGATCACAGGTTGCCCTGATTCATATTTCTTTGAAGAAAATCTTGGGAAAGCATGATATTTTGATGCAACTCTTTTTTTTCTTTTGCAGTTTCGGGATGTGAGAATTTCTGGTCCACAAACTAAGTCAGTCAATCCCCTGCGTTGTAACAGAAGATTCAAAACAAACGTCCCATTCTCTGGCCAGACACTGTATGTATGTCTGCAGCTACTGGAAAAGCTCTACCTTTTCTCCTAGAAGCAGTTATTGAACATCCATGGATACAAATCCTCCCCCCTCCTTCCCATGTGGAAGGGGCACCTGCCCCACCTTAGGGGAGTTCTTAACTCATCCACCAAGGAGGACTTGTGGCGTCAGCCCTCCCTCTGCTGACCATGCAGGATCTGTTACATTGAGAACATTCGTCGGATATGTTCATTTACTGAGCACTTATGTGCCTAGGTACTGTTCAAACTGGGAGAGACACAGCAGTAAGCTATACAGATCAGAACGTTAAATGGCTCATGTGAAAAAGGAATTACATTTATTAATAAGTCAAATTCTGGATGTTACCACTGAGCAAGAAAGGCACCAGGTAAGACAGGCTTCCCCACACCCCATAGACCTCCTTTCCTCTTTCAGAAATTAAAACTGAGCGTCTCCTATCCTTAAGGATCTTTAAAACTGTGAATCTGAAGAATTTTACCAGTAACTTCCAATTATTTCAGATTGGTAAGAGGGTAATAATTCTGGCTATTGACAATGTATTCAAAGTATTTTTTAACAAAGAAAAAAGGTCCTAAAGAAAAAAAGTTGTTAGATTTCGAATACTGAAAGATGCAGGTCTAATTATCCCATCTTAGAAGGACCACAGGAGTAATCTGGCCCAACCATCACTGATAACCATCAATCTCATATCAGTGTGAACCAAAATACTCATTGAATTACCCCCTCCAAACTGAAAAAGAATGCAGCATTCTGGCCTCGTGTGTAGCCACTCAATCTGGTCCTCATCTCTACATCTTCCACCACATACTATACACCCTTATTCCCTGTAATTGCCAGCTAAAGATGACCCCTTCCACTGCTTCCTCTGGAGCAGAGGTTAGCAAACTATGGCCAGCCACCTGTTTTTGTAAATAAAGTTTTATTGGGACACAGTCACACTCATTTGCTTACCTATTGTCTACAGTTGCTTTCATGCTGTCGTAGCAAAGATGAGTAGTTGTGGCACACCAAATGGCCCACAAAGCCTAAAATATTTACTATTTGGCAGAAAAAAAAGATATTTAAGCCCACTTCAGAGAATGAGAGGACATCAACAGGGATGATGCCAGGAGTACAGAAGGAACAGCTTCCAGCAACTGTGACAGTAACAGTAATAAAATTTTGGACCTCTGGCTAGAGCTTCTAACAAACATTTCCAAGTGTTATCACTGTTTCTCATGTTTATCCTTGCAGCAAGTCGTCCAGTTTATAATCACCACCCTTTCACAACAATTGGTCCTTTTCCCTTTTGGCTCTGAGAGTACAGTACCCACAGGTCAGCTGTTAGTGAGCTCAACTCTAAAGAGAGATTTTTTTTTTTCATTGCCAGAAAACTAAAAGAGCTGTGCCCAATCCCACTCAACTTCTGCCACAACTATAAATTTGGGCCTATTGTAACATCAGGTTTTTGAAAGTGCTGAATTTTAGACAGCCCAGGTTAATCTTTTGACAATGATACCACAGAAAACTTTAAAAAAATTCACTCCTTGTTATTTTCCTTGGCTAGCTGTCCTTCTACAATGAACAAGCCCATTGAAAACTGCAGAGAAGGTACTATGTTTGTCTTGCTATTTGTTGAGATGATTAAGCTCAAAGAAATGGATGAAGAAATCCCAGTTACTACAACCAGAGATTCAACATTTATTTTATCATAAAAGTCCAGCAAATAAAAGTATATACAAGATCCATGCAAGGAATCCGGTTACACACAAGACACATTTAAAACCTGGTTAAAACACAGTCTCCACAACACCAGGGAATAAAACCGGTTAAGACCGAGTATCCTTAGTGAGAAACATAATCGTGTTTATATTTTGGATGCTGCTTGAATCCAATTCTCTGCCCAACAATGAGGCACTGGATCACCCACTCTTGTGACACCACAGGCAGCTGCAATGCTTCAGCACACTTCAGCACCGAGGCTGGGCACGAGGGGTCCGTCACCACCACATCAAATACCCCTAAAGCAATATCTGCAGGAAGCAGGGGAAGGTGAGTGAGGAAAGGAGACTCAATTTAGCCCTCCAGTAAAAAGACAGATGAGCCTTCTCACCAGTATATCCCGCTCTGCCCAAACTAAAGCCCTTCATGTCAAACACAGTGGCACTGATCACAACCAAAAGTGAAAAGTCACAATCACTATATGCTGGCCTTGAGTTTAGCAGGTATACCGGTGGACACCAGGAGAAGCATAAACAGCCCGGTGCGTCACTCATGTTGGCTCACCTCTTGAAGGTGGTACTCTTCTTCTCTTAGAAACACGGGTAAGGTCACCCTATCAGAACTGAGACTTAGACCACAAGGCCTAAGTGCCACGGGTCATGGACATCCTTGGAGCAATAACAACACACACACACTTTCCAGGTACCTTTGTTATGGGCACTTGAATGGTGCTGCTTCACAGAGGCTGCCCCCCCAGTCATGAGGATCTCAGACCAGAGCTCCAGGAAGTTCTGCTGTTGGTCTGATACCAAGAGTACCTTCAGATTCTGGAAAGGGTTTTCACGGGGTTGCCTACGAAGGAGTCAGAGAAACAGCACGACAGATAATAGCCAATGACAGCCTTTCTGCAAAGGGACGCAGGTACAGCTGACTGCTTTCAATAGCCCTGCATTAGGGTATCACCCCCACCCCCCACCCCCGCTTCCCTCTTTCTCTGAATGATGTGTCTTTTCTGGGATCCTGACCTTCTCATCTACCCCTTCTGATTTCCATGTTTTTCCTGAGGCCAAGTATAAGCCAAATCATGCTCCTGAGCCTGTATTTTTAAACATGTTGCTTAAAACAAGCTGAGAATATTGAATCTACATGAAAATCTCACACGTTTTCAAAAGGTCCCTAACCAATATACTCTAGGATAACAAACTAGATGAACTGCTAAAATAATCTCAAACCCACTCAAATTCTGTAATTTATCCTATGATCATTCTAGTTTCTAGAAATATTTACTCTCCTAGATTCTACCCCCCTGGAAGCTTGCTGTCTTCCTGTCTGCCGTTCTAGATGGGCTCTCAGCTACTCACCAATCCAGAATTCTTTGCTCCTCGAGGCTGTACCCAGCTGGCAGCAGATAATTGCGGTAATTCTGGAGCTGGTTGGCATGGCAACTATCATGGACCCAGACATGAGACACACAAGGGATCCCACTGGCAAGGCACAGGAAGTACTTCCGGGTTCGACAATGCTGATCCGCAATTAAGAGACACTGGTAGGCTGTATTACACTGGAAGAAAAGGAACGGCACCCACGGGTCTAGTGACTTCTGGGGAAAGCCCCTGAATAGCAGCCTTAATGAGTCATAGAGAACAGATCTGAACACTTCCATATACTATCCAAAATGTGACTGAGTCTGTCCTTCTGCCCAAGGCCTCTTCTCTCACTAAAAAGCCCAAGTAGCTTCCCTAGATAATCTCCCTGCCTCACCTGCAGCTTTCTAGGGGCCTAAATCCTCAAGGGACAACCAAACCCCAAGTATTTAGCCAACACTGTAATAGGGATTGCTATTAAACACCAATTTTAATCTGCTTTTCTCCCAGCAACAGAACCACAGCTATTAAGTAACCCAAGGTTCTAACTTCTCTTCCTTGTACACAGTAAAAATTCTGTTTCATGCAACAATGTTTTGGCAGTTTCCCAGTTCCTGAAATCTCTAGCGACTGTATCCATTGTCCCCGGCCCCTATCAGCCGCCTTCTCGGTACAGCAAGTGGACTCTTCTCATCACTGCCCCTTTGGGAATCTACACAAAGAAACTCCTCACCTGGGCTTCATTGAAGTCTTCGAGAATATAGCCAGCTCCTGCTCGAAGCTGGGATTCTGTGTATTGCTTGTTGAAAGGAGGAATTTCTAAAAATTCTATTAAAGAGACATAACCACGATAATAGTTACTACCAGCTGGTTTTTTATTTGCTACTTTATGCCTGCTTCTTACTGCCCCCTTTTCTACTCCCCAGCTGTCTCCACAGCATTGTACCCCAAAGACACAGGTGAAGGGCTTCCCCATGGGTCAGAAAGAGATCTGTCTTGAGGCCTATAAAATGCTGCCAAAAGAAGGGAAAGAGCAGGAGGGGTGGAGGAAGATGAGAAATGGAGGCAGGTCCTACATCTGAAAACATCAAAGGTTTCTACACTAAGAATGAGTCATGGGACTGTGCACAGGGATGGACCAGCACCCACTTCCCACAGTGCTGTACTCCAACTTGAGTAACCCTTACCATCAGGAAGTTCCTCCTTATGTCTACCCTAAATCTCTCCTTCTGCAAACTAAGCCTATTTCCTCTAATTCTGCCTTCTGTGGAGATGAAGAATGACTGATTAGCACTTTTTATAATAAAGCCTTCAAATTTGCCCTTCATCAGCATTTTACCCCCTTATACACTAAATCTTTGATAAACCAAAATGCTCAAAGAAAATAGGGTTTCTAAAATTCAACTAATTAAAGTGAACGTTAGCCAGAAAATCCTGATTCAACCTTTTATTGAAAACTATCTACCTTTGATGGTGTTGAAGTACCTCAGGACGCTGAACATCAATGACTGCTCTATAGTCTTGAGGGTGAAGTAGAAGTTATGAGAGATGAGGCTGAAGCTGTAATGACCCTAGGCAATTAGAAATTGCTTCTTTTGACCAATATCTAATTTGAGCTTGTTTTCTCATCAGCTGCTCCTCTCATATATAAATAACACATTAAAAAAAAGAGAGATTTTATTTAATTAGGAAGTTGGAGAAATTAAGCTCTAATGAACTTATCACCAATAAAAAACCCAACCAAATGTATAAAAGTGCAGTGCCAGGACCACTCCCTTCCCCCTCATACCGGTAGTAAAACCTGCTGGAGCAGACCCCCAGAGGAGACGGCCCAGCGCCCTGCTCTCTGGTGCCCTCCCTGCTGCTGGAGCTGCTCAGGCAGTGCTGATGCCCCAAACTCAGGCCTCTGTTTAGGTGTGACTGGCCAGCCTCTTCACGTTCATTGCTCTTTTCTTGACTCAGCATCCTCCACATTCTTCTCAAAATGATAGCTCAAACTGGAAACTCTAAATGGTTATAAGAAACTCAGAATACAGCAAGACTATTTCTCAGTTTTGCCATGGCATCCTCGGCCCATATCAATATATCATGCCACAATTTTCAGTACCAGCACTCTACCGCTGAGTCACTGCCAAGGCCCCACACAGCTCTTTATTTGTCTCAAGACTTCTATTTTATGTCTAACTTAATCCAGGACCGTTTCTAGTCCCAACCTGTTTAGATTTTAATCCCCATCTATATTTCCTGCATTTGTGTAATCAAATATTACCCTGTCTAGGCAGTCCCTTTCTCTAATTTTTCTCAGTTAGTTTGGATTGAATTTTCTTTACTTTTGACTTCATGAGTGGCCCTGCCAACCAGAGGCTAAAATGAACAGGTTTTTAATTCCATCATCTAAATCAGGGATGAAGGTACTAAAACCTAACTCTGGAGTCCATCCCTGTGGCTGATGGGTCCCTGATGGTGTGCCACCTAACAAGACTAGGTGCCATATTCTTAACTTGTTACTAAATATGTCTCACAAGATTGATTCAAATATTTTACTGAGCTCCTGATATAAATAAAAGAGATTCCCATTTATCTGCAAGATATACCACATAGTTTCTTAAAAACTGTAATTCTGTGGAGGACCGTTCTAATACAAACGTCTCGGGCTTCTTGAGATAGAGGAACCTTTAAACATTCTCAAATACCAAAAATATCAAAGGATTTTGGTACTGCTGGGGCAATGTCTAAGGATGAAGGAGCAACATAAAGCAGACATATTCACCATAACCATACGTTCCATAAGAAACATGGAGATCCCTCTAAAAAACTGTCCAAATTCCTCCTCATTTAGACAAAACCTACCTCCCCTCACTCATGGTTACAAGAATGGGACTAAAAACATTTGATATATCTGCAAAGGGGAATGGAGGGGATTCTCAGGTTTATTAAATCTCACACAGGCTCACAGATTTTTAAGGAATTTGACAGTCTGCATTTCATACCAAAGCCAGCTTTCTTAGACATGCTGTACGGATCAACAAATAAAACATCTATAGAGCTGCTTTGTGAAGTCCTGGTCTAGGAAAGGGCTAGGAGTGTGTTGAAGAATAAAGACTAGAGTCCATCAATATTGTGAAAGCAAAACCAGACCATGAACACTGTTTTGATACCATGACACACCTCTTCACAGAATCCTCAAGGGACTCCCAATCCCTTATGATCAAACTACATTCTTGGCTAGGAAACTCCTCACACACCTCAATTCCCACTGTACCTATCTGAATTCTGTCTGACAAACTAGGCCTGATCCACACTTAATCTTGAAACCCCCCCCCCCACTCTACACCTGCTCCCACACCCTAAAGCCTCAATACTCACAACTGTTTGTGCACCTTCCAGATAGTATAAACCTCAACTGCAACTCCCTGACCACCCTTCCCATGTCCCTGAACAGATCTCCACGTATCTGTAGCTGGTGAGATATAGTTTTGGTTAATTAAGAAAATCAGGGGCTTCCCTGGTGGCACAGTGGTTAAGAGTGCGCATGCCAATGCAGGGGACACGGGTTTGAGCCCTGGTCTGGGAAGATTCCCACATGCCGCAGAGCAACTGAGCCCGTGCACCACAACTACAGAGCCTGCACTCTAGAGCCCGCAAGCCACAACTACTGAGCCTGTGTGCTACAACTACTGAAGCCCGTGCGCCTAGAGCCCGTGCTCCGCAACAAGAGAAGCCACCACAATGAGAAGCCCGTGCACCGCAAAGAGTGGCCCCCCTCTCCCCAACTAGAGAAAAGCCCGCGCACAGCAATGAAGACCCAACACGGCCAAAAATAAAATAAATAAATTTAAAAGAAAAAAAAAGAAAATCATCCACATACCTGAAGCGCCAACCATCACAGATCTGCAGTTGGTGCTATTTTATGATAACGATGTTCCCTGATTCGATTCCCTCTTGCAAGACTCAGCATTAGTCAGAACTCTAACTTGTAGAACATCACTCCATTGGGACTGTTAGTCTTTGCAGACACATTTGGGTACTGCACTGCTGTCAGTCACTTATATTACAATGTATATTTGTACCTGCCCAGTTTTCTCTCCTAGATCACACACTCTTTAGACAGTTCAAATAATTTCTACCTCTCCCCATTGCAGTCTACTCAAACCCTAAGTAACAGACAACATAGAAGTGTGTAGGTTTAGTTTAAGGTTGAAACACAAGAGTTGAAAAGGCCTAGGGGCTCTTTCTCTGAAATCACCCTGGGACACTGGGTACCTCACATTCCCAGTCTTACACACAGACCTCAAAAGAATGAACTTCACTCTAGCCCCTAGAACACAAATGGGAAGGATGGCAGGGCATTCAGAAACCTGACTGACGTGGATGATTGATTGTAGTAGGTAAAGTGAATGTTGGGTTCTAAGTCCCAAGTCTACCATTATCGTGGATAAAAAGCAATTATTTGACCTCTCCAAGCTTGTTTCCGCGTCTATAAAATGGGTAACATCTATCTCCCATCTGCCTCACAGGATTGTTTTGAGGAACTGATCACTAAAAGGAATTCTGTGAGAATAGTCTATAAACCAAGAAGCAGGGTTAAATTAATTTTCCCTGACCATGATTCCAGTTGCCACTTGCCCTTCCTCCTCTACAGATGGTTCATAAAGTGAATGGAAAGGAAGGAAGTACACGTGTTAGAGCCCCCAGGGCTTCTTAGGGCCTTACCCTCCTCTTCCTCGCTGCTTCCTGTAGGACCATCTGGCAATTTGGAGCGGCTAGCCAACTTGTCACTTGTTGTGGCCATGGTGAGGAGAAAGGCATAGCCCAGAAACAAGGTCTTGTTGAGGGGCAGAGGCCCTCTCTGCTCTTCCAGGGCAGAGGGTTCACCCATGTTGTCTCCACTCTCACAGGGGCTCACAAACTCTCCTGCCCCCACTGCACCTGGGAAGGACAGAGGCATAGGGTACAGACCATTCCTGGGCACGATGGGATGCGCAGGCAGTGTCCTGATGAACTTTTTTGAGCTATAAACCAAAGACCAATCCTATGGCCAACGACCTAGGAACAAGTTTGCAGTGCAGAAAAGTTCTATGTATTTAAGTTTTACAGTCATGACAATGTATACATTATTTTCATAAGTGAAAATCAACTAGTATTGCTTTTATACAGCCAAACCAAATACTTCTGAGGTCATCTGCAGAAAAGGTGATTCTAATACAAAGATAAAGTAAAAGTGAAAAATGTTTGGAAATCTTCAGCCCACTTTCTCTGCCCAGTGCCCTGATTTCCCCAGGATATGTGATATTTTGAAGCAGCCTTTGAAAAAGTGGGTTCACCAAGAAATGTCCCCAGCAGATACTGCCACCCGATCCCTGACCCTCACCAGAACAGTGCACAGAACTTTGTAATAAAGTGTTTTTACATGTTGATGGAACAATATCAAAACAGCCTGCTTCCACTGCCCCAGTTTCCAACACCGGGGAGTAGGTAAGTGAATCAGCCAGTCCAGAACACCCATGCTCGGAGTGCCCCAATAAATCCTCGAGAAGAAAACAAATACCTGACTTGGAGAAGCTGAATCGTAGGCTCATTAGGAGGCTAAGATGACAGACAGGTCATGCCTCCCTAAAATAAAACCAGCAGCAAGAGAACAGTCTGATGTAGCATGTATAAGCCTGGACTTCAAAGTGAGACTGCCTGAGTCTGAATTCTGGATTACCGTGTCACCTTGGGAAAGTTAGCCAACTTTTCTGTGCCTCAGATTCTTCAACTAGAAAATGAATTCTAGCACCTATACCTCGTAGGGATTATATGAGGTAGGATGTATGACGCACTTAATTCCATGCCTCACATACCCTGAAACACAGCAGAGGCGTTAGATAGATATGCAGATGACACAACTCAAATACACAGGAAACAAAAGCAGCTCTGGTGCCAGGACGATGTAACAACCAATGAACTTCCTCAGTTTGCGAGACTCAGAAAGCGCCCTTGGGGCAGACTCTGAGGACTTTACCTCTGTGTCTCCAGAAGCCACAGTGGCTGGGCCTGGGTCACACTAGAGACCCAGTAAACAATAAATGGATTGAACTCCTCTATTAATATGACTTGAGGGACTAGAAAGGGGTTATTTGGGGGTAGGTAGGGAGAGGCGAGATACAAGCCAAGGTACTGGCTTTCAATAGGACATCTGGGAAAGCCAAAGGGCCCTGAGCACAAGGGAGAGGGGAGCGGGGCTTCCGGAGGAAGATGGTGCCAGGAAAAGGAAGAGGTCTAAGAAAAATTTCACCTATTTTGAATCTGCTCAAAATGCATTACATTTCCTCTCCCTCCTAGAACCAACACAGGGGTCAGTGGATGTTGCCAGTCAAGACCCAGCTTCCTATCTACCCGACTGGACTCTGCTAGGAGACGGAGGCTTATGCAGGACTCCAGCTGTGTAACCGGGACGGAGGAGCCATTGCGTGTATCGAGCTCCGTCTCTGCAGCAGCTGACCCTGCATTCGCTGTGGTCCGAGGGAGAATGAGGCAAAAGGGAGCACTCACCAGGTTTCACAGTGGCAGATTTCCGGCCTCGCTTGGCAGGGGACCGTTCCTCCTCAGAAGTGGGAAGTTTTCTTTTGCCCGAGGGAACTCCGGTGGAAGCACGAGGGCTTTCTGTGATCTTTCGGGTAGGGGTTGTACTGCTGCTGCTGGAGGCAGTGGGGGTGGCGGGGGAGCTGATGTTACTTCGCCGCTTCCGTTTCCCTTCCACCAAGTTGTCTATGGGAGGATAAGCCGAAGGTGAGTCAACTCCCATGGTCTGAGGCCCTGAACGCCAAGAAGCTGGGCACAGCCTGATTCAGAGACCGCCACACCCTTTCCCCCACCTCCCATGGGGGCAGGAAGCCTCTTTTAAGGCCACCATATTTTCTGTTTCAGTGTCTGCCATGACTAAAATGTGCTGGGTCCCTTATAGAACTGGGGAGGCCAAAAAAAAATCTGAGGACTTACTATTTGGTCCTGGCAAGAAAATAGAGCTATGCAGTGGCTCCAAAAAAACTGGCTCGTTACCATCTCATAAACAACAAAGGAATGCTAAGATTCAGGGAAGCATTACTGACTACTCTAAAAACCACTCCTCCTACCACAAGCAGGCCAGGGTCCAGAGGCAGTTGGTTGTTCAGGAAGCAAAGGTCTTACCTAAGCTGATATCTGCTGCCTTGGTGAGGGGCGTCACTGCCTCATATGGGCCTAGGCCGTACTGCTCTCTCAGTCTGTTTCCTTGCTCCAAGGACAAGATGACAGCCATTCGCTTATACCACTTCCTCTGGCCTTCCTTTTCAATGCTGTAGTACAGCTCTCCAGACTCCTTCCTATGCCCTTTCACCACTCCTGGCAGAAGGAAGCATAGAAGCGGCTCGCTGTTTACGCTGCTCAGCATCCTCTCAGAGCAGGCCTGAGTCAGGGAGTTAGAGCAGCTACAACACAGGACTGCCGTGAGGGCTGAACAGAACCCTGGCTGTCAATCCCAGACACCGCCTCCACCTAGGGTACCTGTAGACACCACCCAGGGACGGGAACGTGAAGTTTCTCAGCAGAAGGAGCCCTTTAGTTATAAAATAAAGCTTCCTAAAGCCAGCCTTTGCGGGTTGTTAGCGGTTCAAATGGTTCTTGAAGTGAAACGGCATGTGGTTTGTTAAACAGTCCCATTACAACTTTACTAAACCTTCCCTTCTTGGTTTCTTTGGAGGCTGGGTGATAATTCTTGAGTTAAGTTGTAGATGAAAGATGACATCATTCAAAGAGAGAGAGCATGTGTCTGTGTAGCAAAATCAAAATAGAGATACAGAGCAGAGAAAGGAAAAGAGTAAATCCTGCCTCTCCTCCCTAATCTTCCCTCCTTATTATCTACTTTTCTGCTCTTGTTCTGATTCAGAACCTCAAGATAAGGCCTCTAGATTAGAAGGAACACGATGTGGGGTATAAAAGGAAACTGGGCTGGAATTCAGGAGACCTGAGCCTAGGCCTAATTCTGCTACCACCAAGCTGTGTGATCTTGGGCAAGACCCATTTCCAATCCTATGAAAAAGATACATATATAAATATAAACATAAATGCAACACACATATGATATAAAAACAGGGCACTAATGTGAATACTTTCTCATTCCTATGAACAGAAGGGTTCATTTGTTCTCTCCCATTAGCCTGTGCTTAAATGAAGGGCTAAAAGAAACCCAGAGCATGCACCAAGGGAAAAAAAAAAGATAGAGGAGAAAGCAGGCCTTGGTTCTCTCCCTTACCTATGCCACAGAACTACTCTCTTTCCCCTTGCTTGTTCATCTCCTGGCTTAAATCTCTAAATCAAAAAGACCCCTCAAGAGCACAAAGAAGCCCAAGGCCAACAATACACTTCACACTAATGACGAGCTACTAGAACTAGAAGCAGTCTAGTGTTAACATTAGCAGACAGCCTCAATAAATGGGACACAGAATCCCCTCCCCTGTATGCCATAATTCACTCAGGATAGAGAACTGCCTCTCTCGTAAGAGGGCCTAATGTGCACCTCCAAGAGAGGCTTTACACCGGAAAGAGGAACAAATGCATTTGATACAAACTATGTAAGTCACAGGTCATAAAAGATCTCAATCCATGTGCTACTAACTGATGCTACATGGAGCTAAGTGTTATCCAGAACTAGAAGGTGAAGTGGCCCATATAACAATGAAATAAAGGGGCAAACAGCAACTACTCAGGAGTCCAAATCACGAGAAAGTCTGAAGAGACTTCAACAGAGGCATTTTTGCCCATTATATACCAATCCTTGTTCCAAAAAATCCCCCAGAAAAAGGATGTTTTTAAATGGTAAACTCAATGCAAACATGTATTCCCAAATTACCTCACAGAAAAGAGGCAATATATTCAAAGAATGGGCACATGAAACAGTCATAACAGACAGAAATCTCTCACCATCACCAGTACAGGGAACTGTACTGGTTTAAAAAAAAAAAAAAAAAAAAAAAAGGGCACCATTTTTCCAAACCAGAGAGTAAGTGGTGGGTGTGCAGACATACAAACACAGCACTAACAACCTCCTCCTAAGCAAAAATATCTCAATATATTTGCCACACTCACCTACCTAAGGTTCCCATCAAGAAAGGTAGCAAGTTTACAAGTCAGTGGTGAAAGAAAAGAAAATGGAAAGGGAAAAACACTAACTTTACAGTGGAGAAACTTGGCAAACACTACCTTCACCGATGATGAAGGTTAATATCAGCAGAGATGCCCTTTGGATGTCACATACTCCCCTCCCACATACAATGTGTTGAGAAAGGCACTTCACTTCTGCAGCATTCTTTTCCAAAACCCATAACGCCAATCTAATCAAGAGAAAACATGAGACAAACCCAACTGAAGGACATTCAAAAAATACCTGACCAGTACTCCTCAAAACTGTCAAGGTCATGAAAAACAAGAAGAGATTCAGAAATTGTTACAAATCAGAGAACAAAAGACACATGAGGGGGCTTCCCTGGGTGCAGTGGTTAAGAATCCGCCTGCCAATGCAGGGGACACGGGTTCGAGCCCTGGTCCGGGAAGATCTCACATGCCACGGAGCAACAAAGCCTGTGTGCCACAACTACTGAGCCTGCGCTCTAGAGCCCGCGAGCCACAACTACTGAGCCCACGAGTCACAACTACTGAGCCCACGTGCCACAAGTACTGAAGCCCGTGCACCTAGAGCCCATGGTCAACAACAAGAGAAGCCACCGCAATGAGAAGCCTGAGCGCCGCAACTAGAGAAAGCCCACGCACAGCAACGAAGACCCAACGCAGCCAAAAATAAATAAATAAAATAAACAAATTTATTTAAAAAAAAAAAGAAAATAAGAAGACACATGAGGACTAAATGCAATACAGTAATCCTGGATTGGATCCTGGGACAGAAAAAGGACATGGAAAAGCTGGTGAAATCCAGAAAAGTCGGGGATTTAGTTAATAGTAATGAGCCAAGGTAGTTTTCTTAGTTTTGACAAACGTACCATGCTAACATAAAATGTTAACAACAGGGAAAGGGGAAAGCTGTGTGAGGGCTTCATGGGAACTCTATATACTATTAATACTCTGTACTTTGCAACTTTTCTGTATATATAAAATTTTTCCAAAATAAGAAGTTTATTCAAAAATAAACAAGCAATAAAGAAGAACAAAAAAAGCCAGGGGTGAGAGGAACCAGTGTTAGGAATGAAATTTGACTTCAGAGAACACAGAAAAGTACTCAGGCTGCAGTGAACGCTGTTGGTATTGGAGGATTGGAGAGGTGTTAAGAGAGGTCTTGCCTCTTTTATTACCTGCACTGAAATACTCATCCTCCGAAAGGGCTGTCACTTCTGTATCCAGTGGGATGGGGTCACACAGCAGAATGTCTTTGCCCAACACATCACACTCATACCCATCATCAAAGAGCAATTTATACTTCCCAGCTCCAACATCTCGCGTGATTTTTCCAGAGTAAAAATAGCCATTGGATGACCACTTGGCTACAACACGGAGCCCTACAAAGCTGTTCCCTGGAGAGGAGGCATCTAAGCCATCAGAAGGGCCAGCAGCAGTCTGGAAAGGAATCTCTGGAGAGTCGCTTCGACGCAAAGCACCAGCACCCATGTCTGCTCGTCTGGTGGAGTCTGGCACGCGGGGCACGGTACGGGTGAAGGATTTATCGTCTGGCGACATGCTGGGTGAAATGTCCTCTATGCCCAAGGGGCCAGGCACAGCTGTTTCCCTAAAGAGAGATAAGAGAAAGGAGAAGGCAGTGAGAATTAGCAGAGAGCAGTACTTACCTACCAATTTTCCCACTCCTTTGTCCATGGGTCTCCAGCCCATTCTTTGCTAACCCATCACAGGCAGAAGCCTGGTGTCTCAGCAGCCTCACTCTGAACCCTGCCCACTCCCCGGTCAGTGTGGGCCCCTCTTCTCCCTCCTGACACCCCACATACTCTCTACTCCCCTCTCTTCTCTCTACTCCCTTTTTTCCTGAACAAGTCATAGACTGAGTGTGTCTCACACTACCCGGGTACCTGGTTCCAGTGGTCCGAGAAGGCGGGCGGCCCCTTCGCCCGCGCCCACGAGGCGTGACGGGAGCCTTCCCTCCCTGTCTGATGCCAAGGCCCGCATCACCATCCTCCTCACACACTGGCGTCCCTGTCTGACTGACCCCTTTTCTAGGACTAGAGAATGAAGACAGGTTAGTCTGATAGCACCTGCTACTGGATCCTTCTTCACAGTCTCCCCTTGGTCCTCAGACTACATGCCAGGCCAACATGTGCTGAGCCTCCAGGGCAGCAGGAAGCTGGTCCACACACCCACCACCCAATAGCTGGGAGCAGGAGTACAGGATAACAAGTAAAGGGCATCCTTCTATATGCAAGTCTATTCCCTCCTGACAAAGCTTCCTACTGCTGCCCTCAAAGACAGCACATCCATTTGTGCCCTGCCTTCTCTTGTACTTCAGGCTCTGGATACCTGTAGAGGAAAACAAAAAGCTAGGGAATGTGTCAAGCTGGGGCCGCTACCCCAAACTTTCTGTACTCCCAACCAAAACACTCACAGGCTGCAGAAAATGGGGGCTGGGGGACAGGAACATGTGCCAGCTTTCCCAAAGTCCCCTCACCTGTTTTCTACAGTTTCTCAGGAAGTCTGCCTCCCAGAGGGCTCCACCCTACCTCCCATGCAAACCCAAAACAGGAGAGGAACGAAAGGGGAGGAAGAGGAGTTGATTTATCCTAGAAGGAGGATGGGGGGACTTCCCATTACTCCCCTTTTCCCGTGATATTAAAACGTCAGCAACCCTGCCCCTGCTGTGGCTCTCTCTCTGGAGACCCTGTCTGCACCTCAGTTTTCCTGGGCCTCCTCGGGAGCTGGGCAAGGCAAAATCTGCGGGTTCTGTCCCACTGGTTTTCCCTTTGAGTGGTCCGGCTCCTCTCCCTGAGCTGCCACTGCTGTGCATGGCTGACAGACTTGTCCCACTTGACGTGCGGTGTAAGCTGGAGGCCTTGGAGGAGAAGGAGCTGATATCCCCCAGGTCACCTGAAGAGCCCCCAGTCTGTGAAGGGGAAACTTCAGTTTCACACTCCTGACACTCTACAACTGGCTCTTCAGTCTCCTGTAAGGAAGAAATGGATACAAGAACTTAAAAAAGCCACAATAACATAATGCTCATGTGATGGTTGGAAAATCCTAAATGGCAAGAAATTTCAATTCAGAAAGGTGGGAATTAGGAGGGTACTTTCTGGAGGAATGGAAATGTTCTATATCTTGCTTTGAGTAGTGATTACATATAACTGTCAAAGTCACTGAACTGAACATTTAAGACCTGTGCATTCTACAGGGAATACATATCTCAATAAAAAATAAAATAAAGGTGGTACTAGATCAGAAGAAAGAAACCTCTATCCTGAGCTAAGTTAAATTATCTTTTTACTGGACAAGTTCACAACCTTTGGCTGCTGAGAACCCAGCAAGGATTCCAACCCAGAGGACACAGGTAACTCCCTGTCTAACAGAAGAAAGGTAAGGAAGTAGGTAGGTTAGAGGAAGAAGTGGTTAGGAGCTCTTCTGGGTACATGATTATAGCAGTGGGTAGCCTTACATGTTTTTTGAAATTAGATATTTTCTATTACCTTTCAATATGCGATCAAGGAAATTAAAAATTATAGGCAAAAATAGCTATATAATGGTATCACTGTTTACCAAAATGAAAACCAAAAAGGCAATAATCAAAATACACGAATTTCGGGCTTCCCTGGTGGTGCAGTGGTTGAGAATCCGCCTGCCAACACGGGGGACACGGGTTCGAGCCCTGGTCTGGGAGGGTCCCACGTGCCGCGGAGCGGCTGGGCCCGTGAGCCACAATTACTGAGCCTGCGTGTCTGGAGCCTGTGCTCCGCAACAAGAGAGGCCGCGATAGTGAGAGGCCCGTGCACCGCGATGAAGAGTGGCCCCCGCTTGCCACAACTAGAAGAAAAAAAAAAAAGCCCTCGCACAGAAACGAAGACCCAACACAGCCAAAAATAAATAAATGGGTTAATTAATTAAAAAAAAAAAAACACACGAATTTCCGGTATCTATAGAGGACAGGAATATCAAACTGACTTTATCTCACTCACATGCCTACTTTGATGGATTGGTAGTGGTTGCCTGGAGCTCAGTTTTAAGCAGCCACTAAGGCTAATTCCCAGGTTTAGTGAGGAAAGGTTCTAGGACCTATCAGCAATGTCCTCTATGGGCACAGGATTGAGAAATTACAGCACAGGTGCTGCACATTTGCTTTCCTACTCTAGCCTGTTCATGCCTTATCGTGCTAATTATCAGAGAAAATATGGAGAAGTATAAGGCAGACTCTTCCCTCAAAGAGTTTACAATCTCTCTGGGAGACAGTATGCAATGCACACATGTTTAAATAATGCTATAAGATGATAAAATGATTATTTTTGACCACTCCCTTCTTGAAAATCTCTTCTCTAAAATCTATAAAGTCACTTTTTCTTCCTTTCATTCTACCTCTTTAGCTACTTCTATTTGTACTTGTTTTTTGGTTCCTCTTTCTCTGCCTATTCCTTTTAAATTAGTATTTCCCAGGACTCTGTTCTCATTCTTTTCCTCACTCTCCCATGCTTTCTCTGGCCAGTCTTACCTGACTTATTCTGGCCTGTCTACCAACAATACAATGATGACTCAGCTCCAAATTCACGGATGCGAATGCCTACTAAACTCTTCCCCTTGTATGTACTAGGGACACCTGCAATTTAACCCATCCAAAACTCAATCTGTCATCTTCTCGTCATTTCCTTGCCTTCAGTGAGTGAATTCTGGACATCCCCAGTGTATCTCATCCCCTGCTGCTCTCTGTAGCAGGGGCTGGTTTTTCTCAACCAAACCTCAATTCAAGAGTTTGGAGATGAGAGGCCTCCTTGCTCCCCACTGCCATTAACAGATCATTTCTAACTCCCCACTTCTTGCTCCTACCAAATCATTATTTGCCATTCTGTTAAACTCTCTCCTTCCCTCGTTGTTACTCACCAACATTCTACCAATTACTGACTCTCATGCATGAACACCTTATACTCCTGGTTCACAGCCTCCCTTCCACTGTCATTTTCTGAGGCTAACATCCATCAGATGACCCATCCAGCAACAATCTTTCCTGATCTAATTACCACCATTAACCTTTTCCTCTACTCTACCTCAGCCATCTGCTACTACCAGAGTCATTACCAGAAACTGCACCACTTCCAGAAATCTCACCATTCTCCAATCACCATCTCCTATCATCCAACTTGCCTTCTTTAGCTGGATGTGAGTCAGCATAATCTGCCAAGGTCACTTGACTAAAGCAGGTGTTGTGAGCTCAGAACTTAGGTCAACTCCTTCTCTTGGACATGGCAAATGAGCAGGGGCAAGACCAGCCTAGAGGGCTGGGACTCCAGGCTGCGTCTCAGTTGGAGAGTAGGCCCAAAGAACAGTAGCTAACTATACCTGACTTTGCAACTGTTCAAAAGTTGAGCCCTTGCTCTTATAATGACTTGGGCCCAGGCTCCAAGGTGGCCTCTTGTGATCTTCTTAATGTATCTGCTTATTTTTTTCCTGTGTGTCCCTCCTACTAGACTACAGAGGCCACATTAAGACAGAGTAGTAACCATCTTCTTTCCTGGATTTATCCTCAAAATAGCACAGTGCCTGCCACAAAAGAGGTCCTCAGTAAATATTTACTGCATGAAGGATCTTGTCTCTCAAACCACTGTCCTATTTATATTCTCTCAGTAAATGGTACCACCATCTATCTGCCCAGGCAAAAAGCCCAGGCATCATATATGATTCCTCCCTCTCCCACAATCCCCACATTCAGGAATTCACCAAAGTCTATCAATTTCACCTTCTATATATGTATTTTTTTACATCTATTTCCCTCCTCTCAATCCCCACTACCACTGTCCTAATTTGACACTCATTGCCTCTTGTCTGAACTACACCTCTAACCTCTCCCATTCCAATCAATTGTTACACTGCTGCCAATCGGACCTTTCCAACATGCAAATCTGAGCATGTCATCCCTCTCCCCCAAATTCTTTAAAGGCTTTCCATCACACAAAAGATAAAAATCTAAACCCTCTTCTATGATACACAAAGCCTTATGCTCTGGGCCCCTACCAACCTCAAGAGTATCCTCTCTCACCATTCCCTACCCTACCGTCCTTGTCACATTCTAAATATTCATTAAGCATGCCATGCTGTCTACATATTTACAAACCTTTTCATTCTGCCTGCAGTGTCCTTCTCCCCTGCCCTTCGATCTTATCTGCAGCACTTTGAGCACTACATCTTCTGTGAGGCCTTTTAGTCACCTTCAGGTAAGCTAGCAGGCTCTGGCCCCTCTTTCTAACACATCTTTCCATACCTCAACAACAGCAACCACAAGTTCTGGATTTGTTGCATGTCCAGTGTAAATGAGCTCCTAAGAGAATAGGGAGCCTGTCTTTTTATCTTCTTAGTCTCAGTGCCCGCCATAGTGCTAGGAACACAGCAAAAAAGAAGTTGCTGGTAAATAAATGAATAAAATTTTTAAAATACTATAAACAACGGCTATGAGAGATGAGGGAAGGAAAGTTCCCAGAATCCTCTGACGTCAACCTGTCCACCTTCACACCTCTACACATCTTTGGGCTGCCTACCAAACGTACTGTTCCCACATCTGTGCTCTTTACGTTCTGCCTCTGTGCCTTTGCTCACCAAGCCTTCTTTCTATAGAACACCCTTTCCCTGTATCTCCCAATATCTAAAACCTTCAGTGTCCAACTCAAGTACTTTCTGGCCCTCACCCAGAAAGCCTTTATCAAAATTCTCTTCAGACACATTTCCTCCTCTTCTGAACTACTACACACACCTTCCATTTGACACACATCCCTTTCACTCTTAAGAGACAGCACAATGCAGTAGTTAGGAATGCAGGCTGTGGAATTAGACTGCCTGGGATGAATTCTAGTTCCTCTGTTTATTAGCTCTGTAGCATTAAGCAAGTGATTTTAACTTGCTATGTCAGTTTCTTGAGTGCAAAATGGGAATAACAATATCTACCTCACAGCTTAGTTGTGAGAATTAAATGAGTTAAATCACGTAAAAGTCCTTAAAATAGTGCCTGGCAGAAATAGAGACACAGATGTAGAGAACAAACATACGGACACCAAGGGAGGAAGGTGGTGGGGTGGTGGGGTGGGATGAATTGGGAGATTGGGATTGACATGTGTACACTAATATGTATAAAATAGATAACTAATAAGAACCTGCTGTATAAAAAATAAATAAAATTCAAAAGAAAAAAAACAGTGCCTGGCATATAGCTAGTGCTCAATAAATGTTAGTTGCTATTACTATTTTATTTAATTATGGCAAGTGTTTCCCAAACTATGTAACATAGGGGTATAATACACATTACTTTAAAAAATGTTCAATGGTCAAATAAATTTGGGAAATGCTGTGTTACACAATAAAATATATTTTTTAAAATATTTATTCATTTACTTTGGCTGCGCCGGTTCTTAGCTGTGGAGTCTCTGTTGCGGTGTGCAGGATCTTTTAGTTGCGGCACGTGGGCTCATAGTTGTGGCACGCACGCAGGATCTAGTTCCCCGATCAGGGATCGAACCTGGAGCCCCTGCATTGGGAGCACAGAGTCTTACCCACTGGACCACCAGGGAAGTCCCAAAATAGATATCTTTACTGGAGGACTTCTTAGAGGCTTTAATGTAATACGCACTGTGAATCTCCATGGTGGGGGAGGGGGCAGTTACAGCACTAGGTGTTTTCTCAAACTTAATATTTATGACCATGGAACTTTGTTTTCCCTCTCAGAGTATCTAGCAGGCCTGCCGTTTCCAAAAATATACTTTAGAAAGCACCATAAAAAATATTAAATAAAGTAATATGTATAACACTTAAAAATAGTACCTGGCACATAGTTCAGTGTAGACTACAACAGTTACAAAAACTTTTTATGAAAGCAAATTTTTTCTATAAAGCTGCTAAGCTCACAATTTTTCCAAACTAGTAGTAACATTGAAAAAAATTTCGTAAACATAAAATTGAAGGTAAATCAACATTTTAAAAGAAATATTTCTGGAATTTAGTGTACAATAAATAAAGAATTGGGAACTCCCTGGCAGTCCACTTGTTAGGACTCCATGCTTTCACTGCCGAGGGCCCAGGTTCAATCCCTAGTCGGAGAACTAAGATCCTGCAAGGTGCACAGCACGGCCAAAAAAAAAAAAAGACAATTTCTCAAACTAATATAAAATGCTTTCTGACATGAGGGCCACAAATGGCCCATTAATGAACAATAGCAATAATATGTTCCACTTAAAACTATATACCAGTTTTGGACTTCCCAGGTGGCACAGTGGTTTAGAATCCACCTGCCAATGCAGGGGACATGGGTTCGAGCCCTGGTCCGGGAAGATCCCACATGCCACAGAGCAACTAAGCCTGTGCGCCACAACTACTGAGCCTACGTTCTAGAGCCCGCATGCCACAACAAGAGAAGCCACTGCAATGAGAAGTCCGTGCACCGCAATGAAGAGTAGCCCCGCTCACCACAACTAGAGAAAGCCTGCTGGCCCAACTAGAGAAAAGCCCGCACGTAGCAACAAAGACCCAATGCAGCCAAATAAATAAATAAATAAATAAATTTATATATTAAAAAAATTTCAAAATAAAATAAAATAAAATAATAAATAAAACTATACACCAGTTTAATTCTCCCTGAGCACAACCTCCTATACGGCTAGCTAGCAGAATTAAAGAAAAGTGCTTGACTAAGGAATAGAATAGCTATGCCTCTTATCAATTACTAAAATGGTTCCCAGATATTAACATATATACCAAGAAAAAAGTGCCAGATCTTTAATTCTAGAAAATCTCTCTAACCTCAGCAAGTATTAGATCTAAACAAAGTCAGCATACAACATTGTACACTATAACAGTCAATAAACACCAATATTATGCTGACACTGGGAATGAGTCCATAATGAATCCTACTAAGAAATAAAGGTTCATCTCCGGGACTTCCCTGGTGGCGCAGTGGTTAAGAATCCGCCTGCCAATGCAGGGGACATGGGTTCGAGCCCTGGTCTGGGAGGATCCCACATGTCGCGGAGCAACTAAGCCTGTGCGTCACAACTACTGAAGCCCACGAGCCCTAGAGCCCATGCACCACAACTACTGAGCCCGAGTGCTGCAACTACTGAAGCCCGTGCGCCTAGAGCCGGTGCTCCATCACAAGAGAAGCCACCGCAATGAGAAGCCCGCGCACCGCAACGAAGAGTAGCCCCCACAGCAACAAAAACCCAACGCAGCCAAAAAAATAAATTAAATAATTAAAAAAAAAAAAAAAGGTACATCTCCTACTAACAGGTTCATAACCACACACGAATGGAGACCAAGACCAATGAGTAAAAAATGGTAACGTGATAAGACAGTGAGAAACAATGAGAAAATACATGCAGCTAAGCAGGGAGTTCTACACTTCATTAGTTTCCATGGATTAAAAATAACACGTTAACAGGGAACTATATTCAACATCCTGGGATAAACCATAATGGAAAAGAATATAAAAAAAGCATGTCTCTATGTGTATAACTGAGTCACTTCGCTGTACAGCAGAGATGGACACAACAGTGTAAATCAACTACAATAAAAAAAAAATTTTTTTTTTAAAACACATAAAATCTTTACACATGAGAGAGATTTATCAATCTGTCCTTTATAGATACAGAATGCATGATGGGACTGGTTAAATAAGTGACCAGAGGTCAAACAGCCAACCTATGGTTGGGAAAGACAGAACTCAGAACTCTAGCCCAGTTGTTATATCCTTCTCATAAAAGGATTAAGGAAAACACAGTGTTAGTAGCTAGTTGTACAGGGAAGAGGGGAGCAGGTAGAGAGCCAGGGTAATTCCTCTATTGAAAAAAATTTGCCACATAGACCCAGAGTGTACATTACCTCAGTTACTTTTCTTTCTACCTCTGTTCCGTCCACATAATACACATCTGTGATGACACGAGTGACAAGTGTGCGAACCTCACGAATTGTTCTCATGTGGCGATGCAAGACATGGCCATGAGGGGGCTGAGGCATATCAAACTCTTCCTCTCCCTGTGATAAAAAATAGAGAGTCTCATTGCAAACTGTCAGAATCACAAGTCAACTGCTTCATGATGAGCACTGTTCAGAGGTTCCATGAATCTAATGTGATGGAATTTTCCAGTTGCTTTGTTTCTATTCACCTATAGGTAACACTAGGGATGGACCAGCTGTCTAGCCAGAGGCTAGGAAAAGTCTGTATCAGTTTCACCTAAAACAACCTATTTCTGTCTAAATTAAAAGCATAACATCTAGCACTTATATCTAGGATATTTAAGTGAAACTTTGACCCCCTAAAAGCACATTGAGATTGTAATCCTCCTGATTTTGTTGCTGACTTGTCAATCAGCATTCAAGTTTACACTTACAACAGCTCTTCAGATAAAAGGAAGGCATTCTTTAGAACTTTATATAAAACAATAACATCTGTTAATCTCAGTGCAGTCTGTTTTTCCTGCATTAGTAAGTGAAAACTACGGTATATTTATACCTGGAACAAGATACACTGATTTCTCCTAGAATTAAATATGAAATATTTGATCTATTCCAAATAAGAGATTGTAACTAAAGAGCTGAGCTAGTGTCCAGAAACAGAGAACATTAGCAAATTAGGATTTCATATCTGGTTGTACCATAATCAGTTATATAGTTTAAATAAGACCCTACATTTTTATGACAACTGTTACCTACATGTTTTCTCATAACACCTAGATCACATTTATCCATATCCAAGCCCCCCACCCCGCTTCTACCCTATGGCTCTGCAACTGTGAGAGGAAATGCACACTTTTTTCTCCCACCTTATTTCCCCTATAGTAGACTGATTTTACTTTCTGCAGTCAGTGTCAAGGTGCCTAAGTCTTTCAAAAGAGTTCTATTTACCACTGCAATAATGAGTCTGTTTTTTTCCTGATAGTGTGAGAGTAATTTACGTAAAGTAATTTCTCTGAATAATTTGCACTCCAACTTCATGTTAGGGGTGAAATATCTACTAAAATTATGTGAATAAATATAAATAAAATAAAATGCATGGAAACTTATTCAACCAATTCCTTAAAATACTTCTATATATACAACTTTGGTCAATGAATGGTCAGGGCATTGGTCTGTCACACGTCAGTCATCAGGGTGCATCAGAACCATGGCAGCCTGGACTTCCTGCCTGCACACACAGGGGTCTAAAAGGTTTCAGCGCGCTTTATATATCCCTGAAATGCAGCCAAAAAGCCTCCCTGTATTCTTCCATTACAACAGCCAGACAAATGATCACTTCAAGAGAGATACCTAAATAAACATGTCTGATAGAATAAGAAAGGAGAGAAGGGAAAGAGGGCAGATAAAAAGGAAGTTATGCTTACTCTCTTCAAATAGTCTTCTGAAAAGAGGTTTCTGTAAAGATAAATAGCTTGAGGATCTTGTTATAATTAAGGGAAGATAAAATAAAAATAAAACCACACTTTCACTTCATAGAAAACCACTTGGGACCCACTTGTCCAGGCCCACTTGACATATAAATGGAAATTTAAGGTATGTCAAATGTAGGCTGCCTATGTTTTTCTCTGAGTACTGAACTGAGTCCTACCCAGACTGCAAGGGATAAAAAAGCACTGACACTTGGAAAACCTCCATACAGCGTTCCTCATTTTCCAACCATTCTTCAAAAGATGGCACACCAACCCCAATTTCTGTTACTATACCCACCATTTATATTTTTTTATTGTGGTAAAATATACTTAATATAAAATTTACCATTTTAACCATTTTTAAATATACAGTTTGTAGCATTATGTACATTCACATTATTGTAAAAACATCACCATATTCACCTCCAGAACTTTTTTATCTTTCTCAACGGAAACTCTGTACCCAATCAGCATCTGTATTTTTCTAGCACTTTTCTTTCCTTAGCAGGAGCAACTAGCTCTTAAATATGTCATTTCACTCCGTGTGACACAGTAGTAGTATAGCATAAGTGGTGGTTGTGCTGGTAACAGCTGCAGTAGTAGTAGTTAAAACAATAATAATCAATAGGTTGTAGCAGTAGCCAACACATATTGAGCATTTACTGTGTGTCAGACCCAGTGCTAAGAGCTTTGCAAGCTTTATCTCAGAGAACTTTCACAACATCCAGATGACGTCTGACTCTAAAGCCTGAGCTCTGGCTCACTGGCTCCTATCATCATGTTGAGACAAGAACAGAAATTATTTCCCTGTTTGACAGAGGGAGAATATGAGGAAGTAAAGGAAAATACAATCTAGTGGCACCCACATGACTGACGTCTTTAAGATAAAGTTGAACTCTTTTTATAAAGGCAGAGAAACCAAATTACTATGTGGCAGAATCAAACACTTTAAATTAAGGGCGAAAATAAACAGCTGCAAAATAGGGTCTGATGTGCTACAGCCCCTATATCCAAAAGGCTATGCTATTTTGAAACTTCCTGAATTGATAAGGTCTTAGGTCTCAGAGGCTGTGTTACTATAAAAGGCTAATATAAACAGAATTTTTGGAGAGGCATGGATAAACAGAGCAAGACTACACAAGCTGTGATTTAAAAATAGAAAAGCAACATAGCATAATGAAAAGAATACCGATTCTGAAGTCAGATATGCTGAGTTCAAATTCCAGTTCTGCCACCTACTGATGGCAAAATCTTGGGCAAGTTACTTAACCTCTCTTCAGCTTGGTTTCTTTACCTGTGAAATGGGAATAACAATACCAACCTCATGGGTTGTCTTGAGCACAATGCTGATATACTGTAGGTGTTCAATAAATAGGAATTATTTTATTTTTAGAAAACAAACAACTTGGACCATTCGAATGAGAGGCACATCACTAGTGAAGCTTTCCTAGGCAGATCCCAAGTGAAGATGATCTACCAGAGCAACTGAAAAGGCAATTTAACCACTATTACTAATGAAATTTTATGAACTTCCTCTTGTTAGCATGTACATTACTACCACCACTTCTTACCCACTCAATTTTCACTAGTACCTACACTTCCCTACTCTATTCCCAAGAACCTGTTCTTCTTCTAGTCTCACGTTCATCAGCCCCAAACCTTTTCTTCCCAGTATGTCTATTCCTAGCCTCTTTCTGCAGTCCCTGGTCACCTGGGGACTTTCCCTGTTAGTGTTCTTTGTTTACAATACTGTGATACACTATCCTTCATGCTTCTTCTACTGCTTCCTCCTTTACTTTCTACTTTCTCAGTTCCTGGGAACACTGGTTAAATAGACTTGGGGGAGAAGCAATGAGCTCTTATGGTTATAAAGGAGGATGAGAAATGATGGCAGAAGGAAAGATTGAATGTAGGAAAGTATTACAGGACCCAGACTATATTCCTGGCTTTCTCTTCCAGTAAAGACCTACTTGACAAACTCTAGCACTATTCCATTTTCCCTGAAAGATTATCTTATTGGCTATAGCTACCCATAATTTTCACTACCCTCTCCCAATCCTGGATGAATTGTTTTTATGCTTTAACCACTGGTCTGTATAAAACTGTTAAGAATTATCATTAAGTAGAAGTACCACAACTTAAATTCTCTGGGAATCCAGAAAGTTGAAAACAGGGCCCCTGAGGTACCCTATATGTTCTCTCACCTGGCTATGGAGTGACTCTGTATCATCCCCAGGAGCACTGACTGGCTTCTCACCACTCCCCCTCTCAGTCTGAACTGTGGCATCTTGTTTTCCAGAGTTCTGGTCCACTGTACTGGTCCCTTGTTCACACACATTCTTTACAGTCTGAGTTGCTGCTGAAACAGTTTCGGGGACCCACAGGGAATGCTCTATGGTCTGGATTCCTATGTTATTTTGGCTGGGCCTTTCAATCAAGGCTTCACTAGATTTTCCCTGACTGGCATTCTGTCCTTCTTCCTGGCCTTCTGGCATGTCTGTCTCCATCGCTTCCCCTTGAGGACTGGATGGCTCCTGTGTGGCCACCTCCTGGGAGGCAGGAGAAGCAGGGTCTTTGACAGGACTACTGGGCTTCACAGGCTGTTGACTCTGCCTGGTCCTTTCATCACCTTCTAATTTTCCCTTCTCTTCATCTTGAGTACTTGGAAAATGGAGCAAGTTCCCCCTGAAAATCAAGCACATAAAGAAACCATGTCAAAAAAAAAAGAAACCATATCAAGTAAACAAGTGTATGTGTGAGTGTGTGTGTGTGTGTGTGTGTGTGTGTGTGTCAAGGGGGAACCATAATTTGGCACTCTGAGATACGTGGGGAAGGGTGAAAATGAGGTGACCGAGTATATGACCTCACAAGATTTCTCATCATAATTTCACTCCTGTGAAAAAATAACGGTACACAGGACTATTCCACCATGATGGTAAAACAGCCATAAAATTTCTTCTCTCCATTAGCTATGAACTCTGAAAACTGACACAGGAAAATAAGGTAAACAAAAGATGCAAAACCATTACTGAAGTCATAGACAGTGAAGGCAACTTAGGGATCTACTTCAAAACAGATCAACTAGGTCAAGATGTCTCATTTGGCTTTATTAATGGTTCTAATATTCCTTAAATGACTCCTAGCATTCTAGATACTGTTCATTACGCCCCTTGACTAATAATTTTAGGAAAAGAAACCCAATCTGTAAAGGAAAGAGTTGTAGGTGAGATTCTAGCTTTGCTAGCTATATTGACATTATCTACAACTAACCATTTCAGAATGACTTGGTTCCTCACAGTTCAAGATATTTCTTTTCATTAGTCTTCCCATTTGGCTATCAGTGATTTATTCATATATCCCACAAGCATTTGATGCATGTCTCCTACAAACCAGATACCATGAAGCCCTGAGGTGCCTAGGAGCTTTCGTAAATGCTCTCAACAATACACCAGAAAAAATAGGCCGATTAACTCCAGGTGAGCAGGTTACACAGAAACTTGACATTCACATCTTATTCATCTCCATACTTAAAACACTTAACACGGGGTTTAATATAAAGTAAGTGCTTAATAAATTTACTTTCAACAAAAGAATGTTCTCTCAATCAATTAACTGCAAAAACCTACTTTCAGATTAACTAATTGTATAACTGTGTTCATCATATAGAAAATGCCCATAACTTCTAACTTGTTAGTAAACCGTAAGTTCAATGCATCACCGTACTATAGAAAACAACATACTAATGCATTTTTAGGTTGCGTTAAATATATAACAACCAAAATAAAGACAAAAAGAATCCATTCTGAACTGACCATGGAAAAACATCTGGAATGTTTCAGGTCATCATATTTTACAAAGCATAAACTGAGATATACCCAGAAGATAACATCCAGGACGATAAAGGGTCTAGAAACTATGTCACATGCTGCTGTGTTTGGCCAGAGAAAGATGGAGCCATCTAGACAGAAAAAGCTGTCTCCAACTTGGGAGGAGCTCTCACCCTGAGAAGCTGAACTAACCTGGGTAGACAGAAAAAAGAAGCATGAAGAACTCTTTAGGGCTTGCTCTGCTCTGGATCTTGGAGAAGAAAGAGAAAAGGAGAAGTCTCTGAGGTTTCTATCTTGTGTAGCTCAGTTTACCAAAACAGGAGATCAAAGTGGGATTTAGAAAAGAGTTCTAGCCAAAGAGAGCCTGGTATACATTTGGTTGTTAGAGCTTGTGTCTTCTCTGTCAGGAACCTCAACTGAATGAGGATATATGGTCCAGTGAAGAATAGGTAAGAATAAGATCACCAGAAGACAGATGAATAACACCTATCTGGTTTATAAGTGATCATACATATAAATTACTTAGCTCAGTGCTAGATACACAGCAGATGCTCAATTAATATTAGCTGCATAAGACAAAGTATGAACTGAATACCCATGTTTGAATCTTTAAGACATCTAACATATCAACACCTGAGCAATAATGAAAGTGAGCCAAAAGCTAGAAGGGACAAGACTTGATTAACCATTTCAAGAATTCAATTACCATTGTTCCCCACACTTTAAATAAGCCTAGACATTTTACCTCAGAAGCTATTTATTTAGTGTAGAACTTCCAAATAGAGTTTTACTTCTAAAACAAAGCTTTATTTTTGACTTTTTAATTCTTAATTGACAAATATTAGGCTGCTTTTTTCTCCCAAACTGTTAATTGGAACAACTCCAATCTCTCTAAAGACTAAAGGTATCTCATTGCAACATCAGAAATATTCAGCAGATTCCTGTCAAATATCAGAATTTTGGTATCTATCTTTCTTGGGTTAGCATCAGTCAAATAAGTAAATGATGTTCAAATCACAGTCACACACACACACAAAAAAATCACAGTCACTTCCCTCCAAGAAAGATCTATCATAAAGATGTGGTATATTAATCTCCCAAGAAAAAATAAAGAAGGAATCTTCAGTACCAGAAAAGAGACAGAAGAAATTCAATAATTGTAAGAAGGACCACACGTCTCTTTCTTCATTAGTTCCAGCTACACAATTCTACTCTGGTCACTATATATGTCAGATTTAGAAACTGACGCAAAGAAAGCAAATTTTAGCAGGGAAAGCCTGGGTAAAATTAATCCAAAGTGAAACATGGAAGAAAAAACCTCCATATTTAACAAACTTCTAACCATTCTGTTTTGAGTGTAGGTCTGTCTGTGGAGGAACTGGAATCAAAACCAGCTGGAGGGCTTCCCTGGTGGCACAGTGGTTAAAAATCTGCCTGCCAATGCAGGGGACATGGGTTCAATCCCTGATCCGGGAAGATCCCACATGCTGTGGAGCAACTAAGCCCATGCGCCACAACTACCGAGCCGGCGTTCTAGAGCCCACGAGCCACAAATACTGAAGCCCATACGCCTAGAGCCCGTGCTCTGCAACAAGAGAAGCCACTGCAGTGAGAAGCCCGCGCACCACAACGAAGACCCAACGCAGCCAAAAATAAAAAATAAATAAATAAATAAATAAATAAAAAACAACAGCTGGATTCTCAGGCCCTTGTTCTCAGGCCCTTGTTCTACCTTGAACAAAAATCACCAGCATCCTAGTCTCTCTATTTTAAAACAGTCTCTAGTGGGAAGCAGCCGCATAGCACAGGGAGATCACCTCGGTGCTTTGTGACCACCTAGAGGGGTGGGATAGGGAGGGTGGGAGGGAGGGAGACGCAAGAGGGAAGAGATTTGGGGACATATGTATATGTATAACTGATTCACTTTGTTATAAAGCAGAAACTAACACACCATTGTAAAGCAATTATACTCCAATAAAGGTGTTTAAAAAAAAACAAACAGTCTCTATTTTAAAATAGGAAGGCAATACAATGCGATCAATAAATTTCCTAATTGCTGGGTCAACACCATACCATTTTTGGAATAAAACAAGGTGGCATTTCGCCTAACAAGCTTCCTGATACAACAGAGGATATCATCTGGGCTATCTGATTCCCAAGAATACCAACAAGTTCACATTTAATCATCAGAACGTCCAATGACATGTTTCTCCTAAATATTTCTATCAATAAGGAACACAGAAATTATGTTGCAGGGAATTCCCTGGCAGTCCCGTGGTTAGGACTCTGCACTCTCACTGCCGAGGGCGTGGGTTCAATCCCTAGTTGGGGAACTAAGACCCCGCAAGCCATGGCGCAGCCAAAAAAAAAAAGAAAAAAAGAAATTATGTTGCAAATAACACTATTAGGAATATACCTGTTGACAAAACATTATTATATTCCCTAATTACAAAATCATTGAATTCTAGAGATAAAAGATTCCACTTCATAATGAAAATACAAACTTATTCCATTGCCATTACTTATTTCCCTATACTAAATATAAGAACCACATATTCCAAACAAGATACTTTTCTAATAGAGAAGAAATACTTTGTAATTCAAAAAATTCTTTCCCCCTTCAGAGCTGTTCTAAGAGATGAAGGAGTAAAGAAATTACAGGAAATTTTTAATTCCATCGAGTCTGACAAACTTTAAATTTGAGATGTTGAACATCTGTCTCAGTTTTGCCGTATGGGAAATTAAAGAGAAATAAAAAGTCTGTTAAAAGTAAACATTTTTGGGACTTCCCTGGTGGCGCAGTGGTTGAGAATCTGCCTGCCAACGCAGGGGACACAGGTTCGAGCCCTGGTCTGGGAAGATCCCACATGCCACAGAGCAACTAAGCCTGTGTGCCACAACTACTGAGCCTGTGCTCTACAGTCCACGAGCCACAACTACTGAAGCCCACGGACGTAGAGCCCAGTGCTCCGCAACAAGAGAAGCCACCGCAGTGAGAAGCCTGTGCACAGCAATGAAGAGCAGGCCCCGCTCACCGCAACTAGAGAAAGCCCACGCGCAGCAACGAAGAAGACCTGACGCGGCCAAAAATAAATAAATAAATAAATTTATTTTTTTAAAAAAAAGTAAACATTTTCAAACTAAGTAAAAGGAAACAATCTTAGAAATACAGAATGATATATTTTCATAAGTTTATGAAGACTGAATAATTTTAAATTGATAGAATTGGCAGATAAAGACAAAAATCTATATCTATAAAATATTTAATAAAATTTCTGACATCTTATTTATAAATCCACCTAGAATATGTCACAGTCCCTCAGATAAAAGAGTAAGCTCAAGTTCACAAAACAGTAGCAGTATATTCCAGATTTTGCTACCAACCATTTTGTGAACCAATATAGCCCAAAAGATGCTATGAAAATAATGCTTGCCTGATGGGTACAGAGGGGGAATCCTGACTTCGAGCCTCATCCTCTCGCTGGGCTTCACAGACACAGCTAAACGCAGACATGGTCTTCTGGGGACTAAAAAACAATTAAAGCAATATACTGTGTTAGTTTTGAAAGGAAAAGTACCTCTGGAAATTATCCTTTTAGGCACAGAGAGAATAAAATCCTTTCTCTGAATCTGAAAAATCTGAACACCGAATATTTGATGACATTAAGGAATCAATGTCAATTTTAAAAGCATGATAGTAGTACTGTGATTAAGTCCAAAATAAAGACTTCTTATCTTTTAGAGACAGCATTGAAATATTTACAGATAAAATGATATAATGCTAGAATTAGCTTAAAAATAATCCAGTGGAGAGGAGAGTGCTGGAAGTATTTATAAATGAATCAAGACTAGTCATAAGTTGGTAATTTTTTGACACTGGGTGATGAATATATGGTAGTTCATTATACTGTTCTCTTTACTTTTGTATATGCTTGAAACCTTCAATAACGAAATGTGTGAGAGAGAAATAAGATGGCAGCAAGTAATCTGAACAGTGCCCAGTTACAGACAACACTTAAAAAAAGTGATACTGCTTCACCTAAATGCAGAGGAAGCAGTGATCATTTAAACTATCCTACAGAGCTTACTTTAAATATTTTCTTATGGTGAACCCAATGGTAAAGTAAATAGTCAAAGATTCTTAAAATCTAGATTCTCATATATAAAATTTGCTTCACAGCAATACCAGTGAATCTCATTCCATGATCCACCAATCCAACCCTCTGTCTCAAGTTTTTTCCCTATTTTTCCACCCCTACATTCCACCCAAAGGGTCCAGGAATCTTCAGCAGCACATTCTGTTCTCTCTTAACAAGCACATGTACAGACTAATAACAAGTTGTGTCGGGTACACAATTCTGTTAAACCCAAAGAGATTTCTTCAACACATCACTAAAGAGTCTTCAACTGAATAAGGATTCAAAGGTACTTATCTTTCAGGTTAAATATGCAAAAACCCAGAAAACAATTAATCTCTCTAGACACAGCTTGGCACAAATCAAAGGATTCAGATGGGTCAGAAACTTCCAACTAAGGATCAAATTTAGTCCACAGACAAGCAGGACATTTTATTTTTAAAATTCCTGATTTCTCTTTAAAAATTTAAAGATTTGGCAACAGTAGGTGTGCATGGTAATGATCAGCTGGAAATGAACAAGGGCTACTACCCCCCCCCCTTTTAAATGGGACACACGTTCAGCTGGCCATCATCGTCAACATTTCACGCTCTTGCACCTAGCCTGCTTTACTTACTTATAGTACCTGTCTAGCCTGATTTTAGCCTGTTTATATTTCAACAACCACTGGTAGTATTTTCATACTGGATGACTCACGCCAGAAACCAATGAAACAATTCTATTCTCATGGCCACCAGATGGCAAAGCTTACCACCAGAGCCTCAGGATGGGGTCATACTCATCCTCAAAGCATTACAGCATTCATGACAAAGCAAAAATAACACTTCAAGACTGTAGCTAATTTGGCAGGCAGAAGAGAAAATGGCCTGAGGCTATGGGTGTCCGTGGGAGCAGACCGTAAAAGGAAAAAGGTCTATGGCTATCTCTTGTTAACCCTGTTTCCTCACCAATAGCAAAAACAATCTCAATCTCACCCACAGAAAAAGAAAAAAGGACACTCCCACATGAACAAAAGGGAGAAAGGGAAACACCATTAAATATCTTATTCTAAGTATAGCAAAAGCTTTATCAAAGTATTAATAAGAAAGCCTAGGGTTACATTCAACACATTGCTAAATCCTTTATGCTGAAGTTTCATTTTAAGTTTTTTGCCTCTCTTGATAAATTATCTTCCCCTCATTACCAGTGGCTTTGTATATTAAACTCCTCTAAATAGCAACCAGCTCTGGTTACCTGGCAACAGCCTCAGCAACAGCAGTAGATCCATTTTTTCTTTCACCAGTTGCTGGCTCTGAATAAAAACAAAAGCAAGGAAAGAAAGGAAAGAGAAACAGAACTCAGTATCACACCTTAAAACCTTCTCTTAAAAACCTGCTCAACCCCAATGATACTCTAAAATAATGCTTGGATTTCAGAAGCTTCTGAAGGCCTCCTTTCACTATGACATAAAAAAATAATAATAAAAATGAAAAATAAAAACCTACTTTACTAGTGTTTGCAACAAATAATAAAAAGGAAGTGGGTAAGAATAATAAGTGAACATGAAAAGACTTATCATTTAATGATATGTCTTTCTCACTTCTACCGATTTTCTTTCAAACTTCCTACAGAAGACTAATCAGTTTCTCCAGAAATACAATATAATGAATTACTAAGCAGTAACATTTAAAAATGAAAATGAAACTTCTGAATCTCAATTCATCTCTTCTCATACAAGTAAAAAAATCATGCAGTAAAAAAACACAAAATTAATAAACAAAAAAATTTTAATTTCAAAACAAATTTAAAAGAAAAAAACTTCTAAAAGTTTATAAATCTGAAACTAACACGACATTGTAAATCAACTACACTTCAATAAAATTTTTTCAAAAAGGAAAAACTTTAATAAAATCAATTATGTAGAAAAATGTCTCAGTTCATGCACAAATTTTAAATAGTGTATAGTTTTAAAAGAACCCATACATAGAAGGTACTCAAGTTCTTCCCAAAGTGCTTTTGGGATAGATATTTGAAACATAAAACACATTTTCAAGAAAGAATCTGTAGCAAAAATTAAAGGTCATACTGAAAAGAATCCCATAGTCTCAAAGCAGTCACTAATGCCAAGGGATTAAAATTTGTTCATTTACAATTCATTCCAGCCTTAGAGAAAATAACAAATATATATATATATTTTTAAATGTGATGTATATTTTTTTTAATTAATTAATTAATTAATTTATGGCTGTGTTGGGTCTTCGTTTCTGTGCGAGGGCTTTCTCTAGTTGCGGCAAGTGGGGGCCACTCTTCATCGCGGTGCGCGGGCCTCTCACTATCGCGGCCTCTCTTGTTGCGGAGCACAGACTCCAGACGCGCAGGCTCAGTAGGTGTGGCTCACGGGCCTAGTTGCTCCGTGGCATGTGGGATCTTCCCAGACCAGGGCTCGAACCCGTGTCCCCTGCATTGGCAGGCAGATTCTCAACCACTGCGCCACCAGGGAAGCCCAACAAATATTTTTAAACATTTCTAAAATAAGTCATAACCCAATATAATCTGAATAGTCCATCAAGGAGGCAGCTGAAGTTTGGTGGTTAGAGCACTTGCTCTGATACAGAAACCTGGCTCAGGCCCTGGCTCTAGCACTTAGCTGTCCAACCTGGGGGTAAACTTCATCTTCTGAGTCAGTTTCCTCATCTATAAAATAGGGATAAAAAAGGACCAACACGGGAATTCCCTGGCAGTCCAGGTGGTTAAGACTCTGCATTGCACTTTCACTGCTGTGGGCCCGGGGTTCAATCCCTGGTCTGGGAACTAAGATCCCACAAGCTGCAAGACCAACCCTCATAGGTTTGTTGTGAGGATAAAATGAGGAAAACTGTGGGTATGGTGGCTGATTATCAGGAAAGGTAAGAAAATTTACCAATATGGTCATCTTTAACATTTAGCTCCATTTAAGGTCTTCCCAATTGTAATTTCAAATCTAAAGATTCAAAGCTACCATGTACTCTCTCTTGATAAGCCCTACTTGATTTCAGAGAAGATGACAATAAGGATGGAAACATGTAATACTTTATTTCTACTGAGGTTCTAATTTTCAAATCAATAAGCACTGAGAAACAGAATAGCACTATAATTCAGAACCAGACTTCTGGTTCTTGGAACTACTTTGGATTCAGGCTACTTTATTTACTAGCTGTGTGACTCTAGGAAACATGCCCAACCTCTCTGTGCCTCAGTTTCCTTAGCTGTAAAATGAGAATAACAATAGGATCTACTTTACAGGTTTGTCATGAGATTTTATGAGCTGCACATGTATGGAATATATGCCTGGCATATAGTAAGAACTCAAAATATATTAGCTAAAATTTCTTTTCTTTGGTCTCAGAGAATGAGAAATCCTTATTCAAGTCCACTCACTCTATCTGTGGTCTTTGAAAGCTCCCCTTCCATCTCTCTCTCAGGGGTCTCATTTTTAACCCATCTCTCTTTTGGAGATTTCCTTTCAATCTATAAACCTGCTCAGGTATCCCTCAGCCTAAAAATGAAAGAAAAAAAAAAACAACTCCTTCAGTCCTGTATTTCTCTCTAACTTGCCGTATTTTTTCTTCCTTTCTCACATAAACTTCGCAAAAGTAGAATACATTTGCTGCCTCTTCTCCTCCCCTTCACTCCTCAATTACCTTCAGTATAGCTCCTACCCAAACCACTACACTGAAATAGTTCTTGCTAGAGTCACCAAACGGATCCTAATTGCCAAGTCCAGTGTACATTTTCAGATATATCTTACTAGACCTCACTTCTGCATATGACATTGTTGTCTTCTTTTAACTCTCCTTCCCTTAGGCTTCCATGGCGTTATACTCTCCTAGTCCTCTTCTCGGAATATTCCTTTGCAATCTCCTTTATAAAACTCCTTCCTCTTCTAACGCCATTAAACCACTTTTACAAACTACCTAATGGAAGAATTATAAGCTTTAGAGTCAGATGGATCTGATTCACACTCCAGCTCCACCTCTTAACCAATTACTGTAATCTCAGGTTTAAAACCTCTCTTAGTCTCAGTTTTCTCATCAATAAAATGGAAATAAGGATATCTACTTCAGAGTGCTATCATGAAAACAAAATGTAGATGTAAAGTCATTCTATATTTTTTCCTCTCTTGCTTCCATATTTAACTGGTCCCAAGGTCCTCTCTATTCTACTATTCATCTCTCAAATTCACCCCCTCATCTCCATCCCCACTACTAATGACCCCACTTCCTGGTTAAAGACTGCATTTGCCAGGCAGCAGAATAGAAAATGGACAAGGAAAGGAATGATGAACAAAGGCACAAATTTTTCAAACATTCAGCTGATCCTTTAAAGAAAGCAAATCTGATCATATTACTCCCTTGCCTAAAATTCTTCAGCTGTTCAGCATGATGTAAAAAGTCTTTCACAATCTAGTCCCGACTTTGCAGCCATTCCCTCGTACCTTCTCTGTATTCTAGCCATACCAAACAACTGGCAATTAATGTGGGAAATAGCTAACATAAACCTACAATGTGAATCCACAATCCTAAATTTTCTACCCACTTCTGAACTCCTTCTGATTATGAAAACCAATTAGTTTATATAGACACAAGTTTAATACAGAGATACAAGCAATACCACAGAGGTTACAAAACGGAACATCTGCAGTAACATTAACAGTGACTAGCCGAAAACAAAGAATTAAATTCATGAGAATAAGACTTTACAAATACATTTATAATTATAAAAGTATCATTATTAAAACTAGAAGAAAGATAATTAATACTTCCAGAAGATCTGGAGCTACTAGTTACCCAAGATTAACACAAAATAAAACTTACTTTCCAGACTAAACTGCAAAGACTCTTCACTCGCCTCAGTCTCAGGACTGACCAATTTCATTCTCAGACACAATTGATCACCCATTTCTGGGGCAGCCCCAGAATCTCCTTTTTCATTCCCAAGCATGGGGTCGTTGGTCTCCACCATGCTTTCAGACATGACATCACTGGTTGCTATGGTGCTTTCGGGATAGTTGCTAATACCTGAAAGAAGGGAGGCAGGGGGAAGGAAGGAAGAAAGAACACTAAAATACAAATATGAAAAATAACAATTCAAGGTCATCAATTTGCCTGTTTGGCTCTATAGCTCTGCAGGATTGAAGAGGATTCCTAGGATAGATCCTGTCACAAGTATCAACAACTACGCACTAGTATTGACACCTGGTCTTAAGAAGAGCAACAGGATTCAGTTCCACTTCTGCATCTGGACAAAGGATGCTGCATGAGCCCTCAGCCAACCCACATCTGCCAGCATCAAGCATAGGTAGCAGGAGACTCCAGACGGCATGACTGTTACCTCCCAGCACTGACTAGAGAAAACAAATAGGTTAATGTAGAAGACTACCAGCTGCTTCAGGGAAGGAGGATCTAAATTTTCTTCCCCTGTCAAGCAGCAGACTGATTAGCCAAGGTCCTGAATAAATAGTACTTCTACACTACCTGCTGTCTCTTCCTCATACAACAGCTCTATATCATTGCTTAGCACTCAGAGTCTATGGCCTTGCAAGTAATAGAATAAAATCTTTATAAATAGTCTTTCTTCCTTCCTTCCATCCTTTCTTTCCTTCCTCTCATCACTGCTCAACATCTCTTGGGAGTAAACTCATGGAATCAGACACCACAACCTTATTCTTCCTAAGACAAAAATCAATCTTATCAGGCAGGCCCAACTCCTCAGATATAAAAGAATCACTGGCATAAAGGATGATATCTCAGAAATTCTGCTTTAAACATCATTACATTTTAATCACTCACCAATAGGAGTACTGTGTCTCTTGGGCTCCAATTTTAGGTGCCCAATAAGAGGTGGAGTTGCACCAGTCAATGGTGGAATAATATCACCTTCTTTAGGCAAAGTAAAATGAAATGGAGTTTCTGGAGAAAACAAAACAAAACAATGATAAACAAAAAGGAAACCAAAACAGAAGTATAAAAAAAGCAAAAGTGAGGAGAACGGCAAGAAATATCTCAATTATTCTTTTCCTTTGCTCCCAAATTCTGCCTTATTCCCAAGCCCCCTCACCAGGCCTCTCAACCAATTTCCTACTATTTTCTCTGTTCTCTGTACAACCATCAACAGGACTGACACAAAGTAGACAACCAGGGGCCAGGCAAACAGAGGAAGCCCAAAAGTTTGGAGGCCTGAGGAACATGGGGTCAAAAGGAACAGAGAAACATCTGAGCCCCAAGACAGTAAGTACATATGGGGATACTCAGTGATACAAAGTTGGATAGTTTCAAATCTAGATGTTTTAATTTTGTGTAATGCTAACCCAAGGAGTTAATTTATAAGCTTTAGCAATCTGTAGGATTCTCTATGTTAAAATCTGATGTTAATACTTAAAATTTACAATCTACTCAAAGAGGTGACAAAGGATTTCATGGGCTAAAGCAGGGGTCCCCAACCACCGGGCTGCTAGGAACCGGGCCGCACAGCAGGAGGTGAGCGGCGGGTGAGCGAGCGAGGCTTCATCTGCCGCTCCCCATCGCCTGCATTACCCCCTGAACCATCCCCCCGCCTTCCGCCCCACCCCCGACCCCATCTGTGGAAAAACTGTCTTCCATGAAACTGGTCCCTGGTGCCAAAAAGGCTGGGGACCGCTGGGCTAAAGGACTTCAAAATACTCATTGGTTCTAACAGAAACCTTTGGGTTTCACAGTTCAGTAGTACTGACCAGCATTTCACTCCAGGCCATAGCGGTAGCGTTCATATCTAAATCTCTGTGCAATGGTAAATCTCACATACATGAGCATCCCCACTGTACACATTTTGGTTAGTCATTATTAAATTAAACATTTGTCAAGAGACAAAACTTTACTTTTTAACTAGGTCTCAGTTCCAATTTCTAATCAGAATTAGCAAATTGCCAAAATCACATTTTCTGATTTCCTAATTATCTCTTTTAATAAAACGACTAAGTTTGGGAGAATAAAAGAATTACGCCAGATTGCTGTTCTTAAACCTGACATATGAAAATTTGTACTTACTTTCCTGGAATGGCTCAAAATAACTATAATCTGGCATACCAGTCACTATTCCTTGTGAAAACAGTTTGTCTAATGTGCTTCCCAACATCACCAAGCAATTCTCCAACTCCCAGCAGACACTTAGCGGGTGTCCTACGAAGTTAACTCAATTCTGACACTATCTACCCAGAGGTAGCATCAGATCCCACAAGTTAAAGGCTCAGTCCCGCAAGACTGCCCTCACTTAAGACATCAGTCGAAGTCCGGGCTGTTACCTGTGCTTCTAATCAACTGGCTCTACACTGCAGGTTCCCATGACACTTTCCTCATATTCCATTAATTAGCTAGAGCTACTTATAGTACTCAGAGAAACATTTACTTACGTTTACCAGTTTATTATAAAGGACACAGGTGAACAGCTAGATGAAGAGGTACATAGGGTGTGGTCCGGAGGGTTCTGATAGCAGGAACTTCTGTCTCCCGTAGAACTGGGATTAGATACCCTTCTGGCTCATTTATCAACCAGGAAACATCAAATTTTGTTGTTCAAGAGTTTTTATAGAGCTTTAATCTCCACCCCTCCCCACGGAGGAGGTGGGTGGGTGGGGCCGAAAGTTCCAACCCTCTAATCACTTTGTCTTTCTGGTGAACAGCCCCATCCCTGAGGCTATGTAGGGAAGATCCCACCCTAAATCACCTCAATAGCATTACTCAGGTGTGACAGAAAGGGCTTAAGCTATTCCTATGGCTTAGGAAATTACAAGGGTTTTAGGAGCTCAGTGCCAGGAACTGGATGAAAACCAAATATATATCTTATTATACCACATTTTTCTTCTTTCATCTCTTCCCATTCCACTTCCACCCTTTATTATCTTTAATATCAAGCACACCTTGATATTTTTTCTTCAAAATCACAAAACAACAACAAAAAACATCTCTTGCATTTACATGAAAGAAAATGAATTAGCAACTTGAAGGGATGAAAAGAGAAAATGAACGGACTTTAGAAATAAAGGATGAAAAGTACACATGCGCTGCTAAAGAAACTGTGAAAAGCAGAAGTGGAGAATCTCAACGTCATTATCTAAATGGCAAAGAATTCCACCATAGTTATAGCAAGAAGAAATGGGTTGGTAGGTAAGCATTCATTCTCTGGCAACTCCTTAAAAAGCAAGTCCTTTAAGTTAATAAAGAACTTAAAAAATATACAGAAACTAAAAAAAAAAAAAAAAAAAAAAAACACCTCACAAAGCATCATACGTTCTAAAGATATATTTTACAGAATTTTCATTCCTGGAACAACCACCTATTCTGCTCTCTTGACAGGAACCGTCCCTCACATTATGATCGACCATTCAGACTTCTGAAAATCTGTATAAAATCTCTAAGTACATCCTTCTACATGACAAACCATAATACGCAAATGTAATATGCAAGCATTAACTACAGAAGATTATTTATGAAAAGTTATCTTAGCACCAGTGATCTAACACATCACTAAAACCTAATGGAAAATTGGCTCTTATACAGGCAGCAATGCCACTACCCTTATCTGGTCTTCAATGCCTCATTCCTGGATTATTACAACAGCCTATCAATTACTTTGTCTGCCTGAAGTCTCCCCCTTTCCCCAACCCACAATTCTTTCTGTATAGCAACCAAAGCAACCTTCCTGTAAAACATGACTTAGATAGACAACAGTATTTAGATGTAATGAAATTATAAAAATCTTCAATAATATAGAATATTAGGTCATTCAGACAGTTCTTTACCATAACTCAACAGAAACAGAGAAACTATATCATACAGTTTTATAGTAGGAAAAAGCATAGACTTGGGAATCAGGAGACCTAAGTTCTAGTTCCACTTCAATCATTAACTAGCCACATGACTTTTGGAAGAAGAGACTGAACCCAATACCGCTAACCTCCTTTAAAGCTCTAACATTTCTCATTCTGAAGAGGAAAACACAAATTCATGAATATAAAGCCTAATGAACAGGGGGAATTTTGAGATTAAAAAAAGTACTACTAATAATCACTCCTAAACAAAAAGTATAAACTAGGATTGTTCCAGGAACACTGAAGGGCATGATCACACCCATACCTGGTCCAAAACTTCAAGGTTTTCACTAGAATATAAATTCCTAACTCTTCAGTGAGCATTCAATTAACTAGTAGTAGTCATTCTACTCTTTCTTTAATTATTCATGTTATAAAGCCTCTATTCAATGTCTTCCAAATTCTTTCCTATTTCTCTGCTTTTGTTCACTCATCTGAAAGACACATTAAACCTAGCCAAATTATTGCCAAATCACCACCAAATCTTGCAAAATAATATTCCGTCCTTTTAAATTTACTGGAATTTTCCACATATTTAATTCTTTCTCTAACATTTAACACGCCTACATTATTTTTTTTTAATTTTTTTTTAAATTTATTTATTTATTTATTTATTTTTGGCTGTCTTCGCTTCTGTGCGAGGGCCTTCTCTAGTTGTGGCGAGTGGGGGCCACAGTTCATCGCGGTGCGAGGGCCTCTCAGTGTCGCGGCCTCTCTTGTTGCGGAGCACAAGCTCCAGACGGAGCACAAGCTCCAGACGCGCAGGCTCAGTAGTTGTGGCTCATGGGCCTAGTTGCTCCGCGGCATGTGGGATCTTCCCAGACCAGGGCTCGAACCCGTGTCCCCTGCATTGGCAGGCAGACTCTCAACCACTGCGCCACCAGGGAAGCCCCGCCTACATTGTTTAAATTACCAAGTCCCTTCTTGCTTTCCCAGATTATCATGGGCCATCCTGTTGTACGCCAACATACCAACCCATGCAGAAAGACATGAATGAACAAAAGGAAACTTAACACCAATTGTCAAACCATCTGAGTGGAGAGTTTGTCCTTATTACCAAGGACTTTTAGTGAATTCATTAGTCCATGTTTAAAACCCTCAATGCCAGGAAGGTCTCTCTTACTTCTAACTTTGTTACAGTCTTAAAGCCCTTTTTTTCTTCTTTTGTTCTCAAGAGAACTGGTCAGTTCTTAGAATTGATTAAAAGCTATCTAATTAAAAATATGAGGGACTTTCCTGAGAGCGCAGTGGTTAGAAATCCGCCTGCCAATGCAGGGGACACGGGTTTGATCCCTGGTCCGGGAAGATCCCACAGGTGAGGAGCAGCTGAGCCCGTGCACCACAACTACTGAGCCTGCGCACCCTAGAGCCCGCGTGTCACAACTACTGAGCCTGAGTGCTGCAACTACTGAAGCCCGCGCGCCTAGAGCCCATGCTCCACAACAAGAGAAGCCACCACAATGAGAAGCCCGCGCACCGCAACGAAGAGTAGCCCCGGCTCGCCACAACTAGAGAAAGCCCACGTGCAGCAACGAAGACCCAACACAGCCAAAAATAAAAAATAAATAAAATAAAGACATTGAACTTGCTACGGTTTTTCACATCATCAAGCCACCACAAATTTATTCTATATTGAATAAGGATGGGCTTTGTGGATGAAGAATGTTACCTGCCAGATCAGTAAACAAAGGATGTTGTGGCCATCAAACCATCAGCCACTACAGCTGCCCAACAACGGCAAGCCCTGAAGGAACTCAGGATGGAGACAAACAGGCTGCCCACCACCAGGCCATCAGCCACTGCAGCTGCCCCAAACAGTGCACCCTGAGGGGATTCAGGATGGCAAAGAACAGGATACTGGCCCTAGATAGTTACAGTGCATATCAAAGGAATGATTTCAATGAGCTCAGACTATTGCATCTTCCTATACTTAGAAAAGAGCTAAATTCATTAACTTCAGATGTCTGGTTTTCTTTAATTAACAATCATCTTTTGCTGTTTCAACTACCTGGTTTTTGTTGCAAAAACTCCTGTATATCCTGGTTCCTCCCTTACCTCTTGGGAGCAGTTCCTCAGAGCTATCTGAGAGGCTGACTCCCAGGCTTAAGTCCTCAGTTTTGTCCCCTGAATAAAACATAATTCTCAACTTCTATTTTTTTAATATATATTTATTTATTTATTTGGCTGCGCTGGGTCTTAGTTGCAGCATGCAGGATCTTTTAGTGGTGGCATGCGAACCCTTAGTTGCAGCATGTGGGATCTAGTTCCCTGACCAGGGATCGAACCCAGGCCCCCTGCATTGGGAGCATGGAGTCTCAGCCACTGGACCACCAGGGAAGTCCCCAGTTCTCAATTTCTAGGTTGTGCATTTTTTTTTTCAGTTGACAGTTTCCAAGTACCATCTTTCTAAATTTGCTTTTCTCAAATTTCAAGAGGAGGTCTCCACAGACAGATGTCTGAAAAGGCCTCCAAACTATTAACAGTGACAAGTTATCTATGAATGGAAGCATTTAGAGTGATTCTCTCCTTTTTTCCCTCCACTCCCTCTCACCCCTTTCCTGTATCATTTGAACATTTTTCATAATTAGTCTCTCTAAACGTTTAGCAACCAAACAAGTATATTTTAAGCATAGAGTAATTTCCTTCTGTTCTAGCAATGCTTTTCTGAATGATTTATTTTACTTTAGACTAATTCTCTAATAGTCCAACTACTGCTTTTAGTTGTTTGCTCAAGAACTAAAATCTTGAAGTAAGCAGAAAATAACTTACTAGTATTCTCAATAATTTAAATATTAGTAAGAAAAGTTTTACTATGGCAGTGTCTATTACAAAAAAGAGTTGGCCTTGCCAATTAATAGTGTAAACAAGAATTCATGGAAAATACTATTAACATAATGGAACTAATAGTAATAAAACCAATGTTTTAGAAGCTTCTTTTATATATAAGTGCTAAGATAATTTAAAAGTACTCCTAAGTAACCGTATTAAAACAATTTACAGGCCCTGATACTTTCTCAGCCTAAGTCAATAACAGCATTTAGATACAATGAAATTATAAAAATATTCAGTAATATAGAATATTAGGTCATTCAGATATAATTTACCATAACTCATCAGAATCAGAGAAACTGTATCATACAGTTTTATAGGAGGAAAAAGCATAGACTTGGGAATCAGGAGACCTAGGTTCTAGTTCCACTTCAATCATTAACTAGCCACATGATTTTAGGAAGAGACTGAACCCAATACCGGCTAACCTCCTTTTCAGCTCTAACATTTCTCATTCTGAAGAGGAAAAAAAATATTCATGAATATAAAGCCTAATGAACAGGGGCAATTTTGATATTAAAAAAAGTACTACTGGGGCTTCCCTGGTGGCGCAGTGGTTGAGAGTCTGCCTGCTAATGCAGGGGACACAGGTTCGAGCCCTGGTCTGGGAAGATCCCACATGCCGCGGAGCAACTGCGCCCGTGAGCCACAACTACTGAGCCTGCGCGTCTGGAGCCTGTGCTCCACAACAAGAGAGGCCGCGATAGTGAGAGGCCCGCGCACCGCGATGAAGAGTGGCCCCCGCTTGCCACAACTAGAGAAAGCCCTCGCACAGAAACGAAGACCCAACACAGCCAAAAATAAATAAATAAATAATAATTAAAAAAAAAACAAAAAGTACTACTAATAATCACTCCTAAACAAGAAGTATAAACTGGACTGTTCCAGGAACGCCCATACTAATAGCTATGGTGTTACCTAAATACTGTTTCTCATTTCCATATCCTTAGAAGCTTGTTTTCGTAAGTCTGTATTTTGTTTTTACTCTTTCGTTTTTGGAGTTTGCTTTGTTTATTTGTTTATTTATTGATTGATATATGGCTGCATTGGGTCTTTGTTGCCATGCACGGGCTTTCTCTAGTTGCGGCGAATGAGGCCTACTCTTTATTGCGGTGTGCGGGCTTCCCATTGCCATGGCTTCTCTTGTTGCAGAGCATGGGCTCTAGGCGCACGGGCTTCAGTAGTTGTGGCTCGCAGGCTCTAGAGCGCAGGCTCAGTAGTTGTGGCACACGGGCTTAGTTGTTCTGCAGCATGTGGGATCTTCCTGGACCAGGGCTCAAACCCGTGTCCCCTGCATTGGCAGGCGGATTCTTAACCACTGCACCACCAGGGAAGTCCCTGTTTTGTTTTTAAATTATACTAACTTTGGACATTCAGAAAGATTGAATTCTTTTCAGCTAATGTCATACATGACATTCTAGAAATATTTCAGAAAGTAATCTATATTCTCATTCTTGACTTTATAAAATAAAGAACACAAGCTAACACCTTTCCCAGTTTAAGGTTTAAGATGTATGTATGTTGAACCAAATTTAGAAAGTTTACTTAATGCCCATAAGGAAGAAACAATCCAGAGTTTTGAATATGATTTAACTGTGTAAGGTAATCAAGAAAGATCCCTGGGCTTCCCTGGTGGCTCAGTGGTTGAGAGTCTGCCTGCCAATGCAGGGCACACGGGTTCGAGCCCTGGTCTGGGAAGATCCCACATTCCACGGAGCAGCTGGGCCCGTGAGCCACAATTGCTGAGCCTGCGCGTCTGGAGCCTGTGCTTCTCAACAGGAGAGGCCGCGATGGTGAGAGGCCCGCGCACCGCGATGAAGAGTGGCCCCAGCTCGCCGCAACTAGAGAAAGCCCTCGCACAGAAACGAAGACCCAACACAGCCATAAATAAATAAATAAATAAATAAACCCAAAGTTAAAAAAAAAAAACAAAACTGGCGAAAAAGTAGATACCTAGCAAACATTTAAAAAAAAAAAAAAAAAAAAAAAAAAGAAAGATCCCTGTACTACAAAGCCACTGTCAAAATATAAAAATATGGAACAAGGTTGGAACCTAAGTAGAAAATACCAGATTGGTACAATTTCTAAATACTTAGAAACTTCATGTTGATTACTCCTGAGTTATAAAGCTGATAAAAACCTCAACTGATCTCTGATTCTAAAAATAATTACAGCTACAAAAGAAAAATACAACCCCAAATTTTAAATATCCCGACTATTATTGGTTGCTCATAAACATAAATCCAAGTTAATTTTCAGCCCTGATGTAATAAGCATGTGGTTCTCTCCTACCTTCCATTCCAAATTATAACTTGGCTGGAAACACAGAACAATTTGTAATCACACTTACCACTAGAGCTTTCACAGAAGCTTTGTGAGGCATGGGCAGAGGCTTTCTCCAGTTGCTGGGCCCCTACACCTGAGTCCAGCTGCTTTGTATTAGCCATTTTTGAGTCTTCCCTTAATGTGCTAACTGTTGTCTCTTTTGGTTGGGTCTGCTGCATTTCCTGGTCAGGTCCTGGAGCATCATCTGTTCTCACTAAAGTCAAGGGAGGCTGCGAAGAGTCTGCCTCTACAGGTTCTTTTTCTGCAGTCACTGATTTCAGATCTCCTTCATGTTCTGCACTCTTTTCTTCTTGGGTATCTGCTCTATTCTCAGCACACGGTTCTATTTCTGGAGCATCATCCTCCCACAACTGAGAATCTGAGCATTTTTCCACTACCTCTAAAGGTTCAGAAGAAACATCAACTCTGGGAGATGGTTCCTTCACATCTACAATGACAACACTTGAGTCCTCTGAAGTAGCTTCTTCCCATGCTTCCTGATCCTTATGTTCCAATTCTTGGTCAAGTACTGGAAGCTTTTGGGGGGAATCAATATTAATCACACTGGTTTCAACTTCCATAGCTTCCTGGCATTCCTGTTTGGGGACTTCCTTTGGAAGACCCAGCCCCTGGGACTGAGTTTCAGTCAGAGAAAGGTGCAATGCAACACTCTCCATATTTTCTTCTTTGGGCTCCTCTCCTTGACTTTCACAAGGAGTCTCAGGGATTTCTTCCACCTCAGACCCTGAAGACCCCTCCTCTGGATGATGTTCTTTAATTTCTATAGCTTCCTCCTGATCTAACACACTAGAGAGTGCCTCAGATCGAGTAGCTGGAGAGGGAACTGCCTGACTACCTGAATCGCAAGTGAGATCAATACAAACGTCTTCCGCCACAGTCTCTTCTCTGCCTTTGCAACCATCAGCTAAAATACTAATGTCGTCTCTGCTTTCTGTGTTAACCCCCTTTGTTTTATCATCATTCTGATTCAGTTCTACTTGGCCATCTTGTGCTGGATTAATCAGGATACTATCATTTTCAGCAAGAACAAGTTTAGAATTGAGAACTGGAGACATGGGTTCAGTATCCTCAATCTGTGTGTTTTCTCCATCTTCATCAATCCTGTGAGAACTCAAGCTTTCTATCTTTGGGGACTGACTATACTCACTTGTAGAAAGCATCAACTTACAAGAATCCCCTGTCAAAGAAAGCCCAAGATCCTCAGAGGAATTCTTTGGTTCAGTCTCTGAAGTTTTAGAATACTCAACAGTCAAAGATGAACTATGCAAACCTCTATCCTTCTTCTCATCATTTGATCGTTCTTCCAGACTTGGAGATGGAATGAAAATGTCCTAGGGAAGAACAAAAAGACACAAATAATCATTTTGTCATAATCGTATTTCTTTTATATCTAATCCTTCAATTCTAAAATTTCTAAATCAACTACACAAGAATTTTAAAACTCTACGGCCATAATCACCAGTCTTTTCATCAACACAAGTCACTGTTTAATGCTCTTCTTGTGAATCATTGATCTAGAATAAGCACAATCCAAACAAAAACCTAAAGTTATTAACTTAGGTAGGAAGACACTTAAATTTAACTGTACATCACTACTAAAATCATGTCATACATTTTATGATGGGCCCTCAATTATACAGGAATCACATGAACATATGCCTACACAGTCCACTTCAGTTCTCACAAAGTGGGAATATATACAGGCATAACTCAGAGATACTACAGGTTCAGTTCCAGACCACAATACAGCACGTCACACAAATTTTTAGGTTTCCCAGTGTACATAAAAGTTATGTTTACATTATAGTCTATTAAGTGTGCAATAGCATTATGTCTTTAAAAGATGTACATACCTTAATTAAAAAATACTTCATTGCTAAAAAAATGCTAAATGTCATCTGATAATGCTGGATTGCCACAAACCTTCTATTTGTAAAAAACAAATTATCTGCAAAGCATAATAAAGCAAAGTGCAATAAAATGAGGTATGCCTGTCCTTATTTCACATCCCACTATTTCAAAATACGCTAGCATTCATAAAGATGTTAAAATTGAAAGTTTACAATAATATTAGTCAACAGATACCACTACATACCAACAAGGAAGGCTGAAGGTAGTAAGACTACATCCTGTTGGTGAGGATGTGAAACAACTACAACTGTCATACACTGCTGGTGGCAATGCAAAAGCTAGAGCCACTTTGGAAAACAGTTTGGTACTATCTTCTAAAGCTAAACATACATTAATATTACCATATGACTCAGAAATTGTACTTGTAGGTATTAACCCAAGAGAAATAAAATCATATGTCCACACAAAGATGTAGTATGCAAATGTTCACAGCAGTATTATTCATAATAGCCCAAAACTAGAAGCAACCCAAATGTTCATCAATTGGTGAATAAATAAATTGTGGATATCTATATTACAGAATACTACTCAACAATAAGAAGGATTAAAATATGAAAACTTGCCAGAATATGAATGAATCTCAAAAATATGCTAGGCTAAAGAACTCAAACACAAAACACCATACACTTTTGATTCCAATTATATGAAATTTTTTTTTTAATTTTTGGCTGTGTTGGGTCTTCGTTGGTGCACACGGGCTTTCTCTAGTTGCAGAGAGCGGGGGCTACTCTTCGTTGTGGTGCATGGGCTTCTCATTTCAGTGGCTTTTCTTGTTGCGGAGCACAGGGTCTAGGCACACGGGCTTCAATAGTTGTGGCTCGCGGGCTCTAAAGCGCAGGCTCAGTAGCTGTGGCACACAGACTTAGTTGTTCCGCAGCATGTGGGATCTTCCTGGACCAGGGATCGAACCTGTGTCCCCTGCACTGGCAGGCAGATTCTTATCTACTGTGCCACCAGGGAAGACCTATATGAAATTCTTGAAAAAATAAAACTATAGTGACAGAAGGCAGATGAATGCCTGCCTAGGGTAGAAGAGTGGATGGGGGCGTGGGGAGGAGGGATCAACTGCAAAGGATTATGAAGAAACTTTTTAGGGTGAGGAAACTGTTTTGTACTTTGATGGTGATGGTGGTTATACATTTGTATACAACTACCAAAATTCATCCAACTATACACTTAAAATGGCATTCTTATTTTATGTAAATAATACCTTAAAAAAAAGAAAACCCAAAGCTTAAATATGTTTTTATGTAAGAATTTACATTTAATGTGTTATTTTGCCTAACATAAATGCTATAACACTCTAGACATAGCTGGTAAGGCATTCATTTCCTATTTTTAAGGGAATGAGGAATCAAAATAGGTTGCCAAACATTCTGTATATTCTATAACTTCTGGTATTTCAATGTCTGGTGTTACTGTTTACACTTTCAGATTATAAAAATAGTCATAAATTTCAATCTGCTCATATACTCTGAGGCATGACTGAGTATAAATTGGTTCAACACTTCTAATGGCAATTTGGCAATACACAACAACAGCCTTGAAATTTTATATACCCTTTAGCCCAATAATTCCAGTTCCAGGAAATTATTTGATGAAAATACACTGGGATTTAGCTACAGTGCTTGCTGTTCAGTACTAAAATTATTACTTAGAAAAGGAAATAATATAAAATATCTTAAATATCCACTGATAGGAGATTCATTTAAAAATTATGATACACCTAAATGATGGAATACTTTGTAATTACACAAAATTGTAGACGAATATTAAAGAATATAGAAAAACATTCAGGCTATGCATTAAATAGAAAAGTTTTTAGTTAAAAAAGTATATGAATATATATTTTATTGTGGTCTATACATTTTTATATAATTTTCAAGTTTTAAGTTAATAAATATATACCATTAAAAAGTTATGAAAAATAAAACAAAAAAGTTACAAGCAATTAGTTGAGACAGGATAATTGATGATCTTATTTTCACTTATCTGTATATTATACACACTCTACAAGAAAAATGTATTTATTTTTCTTGTTGTAAAAAATAAGTCATTTTACAAAGGCTTACAGTTAAGACATTGCTAATAAAATTATAAATACCTTTTTAAAAGTCAAACTCATAAAATAACCACTTTAAAGTGAATATTTACAATGTGCAACCACCACCTCTATCTACTTTGAAAACATTTTCATCACTTCAAAAGGAAACCTCACGGACTTCCCTGGTGGCGTGGTTAAGAATCCGCCTGCCGGGCATATACCCTGAGAAAACCATAATTCAAAAAGAGTCATGTACCAAAATGTTCATTGCAGCTCTATTTACAATAGCCAGGACATGGAAGCAACCTAAGTGTCCATCATCGGATGAATAGATAAAGAAGATGTGGCACATATATACAATGGAATATTACTCAGCCATAAAAAGTAATGAAATGGAGGTATTTGTAGTGAGGTGGATGGAGTTAGAGTCTGTCATACAGAGTGAAGTAAGTCAGAAAGAGAAAAACAAATACAGTATGCTAACACATATATATGGAATCTAAGGAAAAAAAAAAAAAAAGGTCATGAAGAACCTAATGGAAAGATGGAGATAAAGACACAGACCTACTAGAGAATGGACTTGAGGATATGGGGAGGGGGAGGGGTAAAATGTGACAGGGTGAGAGAGTGGCATGGAGATATATACACTACCAAATGTAATATAGATAGCTAGCGGGAAGCAGCCGCATAGCACAGGGAGATCAGCTCGGTGCTTTGTGACCACCTAGAGGGGTGGGATAGGGAGGGTGGGAGGGAGGGAGATGCAAGAGGGAAGAGATATGGGAACATATGTATATGTATAACTGATTCACTTTGTTATAAAGCAGAAACTAACACACCATTGTAAAGCAATTATACTCCAATAAAGATGTTTAAAAAAAAAAAAAAGAATCCACCTGCCAATGCAGGGGACACGGGTTCGAGCCCTGGTCCGGGAAGATCCACGTGCTGCGGAGGAGCTAAGCCCGTGCGCCACAACTACTGAGCCTGTGCTCTAGAGCCCGTGAGCCACAACTACTGAGTCCGCGTGCTGCAACTACTGAAGCCCACGTGCCTAGAGCCCGTGCTCCGCAACAAGAGAAGCCACTGCAATGAGAAGCCCACACACCACAACAAAGTGTAGCCCCCGCTCACCACAACTAGAGAAAGCTCGTGCGCAGCAACGAAGACCCAATGCAACCAAAAATAAAATAAATTAAATAAATTTAAAAAAAAAAAAACAGGAAAGGAAACCTCATATCCATTAAGCAGTTGTCCACATTCTGAATACGTTTTAAGTGTTATCAAAGTAAATACTTATGTGATATCTTTCACAGAATTTTTTCAATATATGTATAATTTCAGTCAGCAAAGTAAAACTTCAGGGGCTAACCAGCCTATCAATAAGCTGTACTTCTTAAGACTGCCTGGATCTAGCCTCCGAGTGTCTGGCCCCTGATAATCCACAGCGTTGAGGCTCCCTGAAGGCCTAGTCAGAATAACGAAGTTAAGTGAAAAAAACCACCTCAGGGCTCTGGATAAAGACTGATGAAGAACTGTCAAGACTTCACTCAATGAGTCAACCAGTCTAGATTCAACAGACCTAAATCCATAGTATCCAACCAGTCAAAAACTGGTCTCACACACACAGAGTTTAAGAGCCACTCATACAATCATCTACAATCTGACTTGTCATCCCCAAATTAATATGTATATCAAGAATGAGAAAGTGTTAAATATCAAACTATTTTCTACTAATCCTCTCCTCAGCCCTCACATCCTGGTGAAGCGTCAAAGAGGCTATGAAATTAACAAATATATTAGGAAAAAAAAGAAAGAAATACATGGGGCTTCCCTGGTGGCACAGTGGTTAAGAATCCGCCTGCCAATGCAGGAGACACGTGTACAAGCCCTGGTCTGGGAAAATCTCACATGCCTCAGAGCAACTAAACCCGTGTGCCACAACTACTGAGCCTGCACTCTAGAGCCCACGAGCCACAACTACTGAGCCCACGCGCCCAGAGCCCGTGCTCTGCAACAAGAGAAGCCACCGCAGTGAGAAGCCCACACACCACAACCAAGAGTAGCTCCCACTTGCCACAACTAGAGAAAGCCCACACGCAGCAACAAAGACCCAACGCAGCCAAAAATTAATAAATAGATATTACAACATCAAAATTAGGTTCATTTGGACTTCCATAACCAATTTACAGAAGAAATAACAGATGTGCAAAGGTGAGTCATTAAGACTAACATGTAAGGAGTTTGATACATAATGAAAAAAGCATGGAACTTCCAAATAAAAACAGTGGATTTAATACACACATTTTTTTTTAACTCTCCTCCAAAATCCCACTAAGCAATGGTAAAGGGATTTTTTTTTTAAATGAATTTTCAAGAAAAAGAGAACAGGGACTTCCCTGGTGGCGCAGTGGTTAAGAATCTGCCTGCCAATGCAGGGGACACGGGTTCGAGCCCTGGTCCAGGAAGATCCCACATGCCGCGCAGCAACTAAGCCCGCGCACCACAACTACTGAGCCTGCGCTCTAGAGCCCACGAGCCACACTACTGAAGCCCGCGAGCCTAGAGCCCGTGCTCCCCAACAAGAGAAGCCACCGCAATGAGAAGCTTGCGCACCGCAAAGAAGAGTAGCCCCTGCTCACCGCAACTAGAGAAAGCCCGCATGCAGCAATGAAGATCCAACGCAGCCATAAATAAATAAATAAATAAATAAATTTATTAAAAAAAAAAAAAAAAGAAGAAGAGAACAAAGAACAGATAACCACAATAAAATTTTGGAAGAGTGGTCATCTATCTAGCAGACTAGTGAAAACTTAATTTCTAAGACAGCAGTGGAGAAAGCTAAGAAGTAACCCAAATTACACCTCAGAACTACCATGTCCCAAAAAAGATTCAGCACTTGGCAGTAACCCAAGTAACTCTGGAAGTGGTGATGAGGGTAGTGCTAAAAACAGGAGGAGGACTGGCTGGAAATCTATTTAAGAAGCAGTTTAATCCCCTGATTCGCTCTTCCTGACCCTCCTCTGCCCTGGACAGGGTAAAACAGAGCATCCCTGAACTGGAGGAAAAGAGGCACAGTTATCAGAAAGTACCAGACTGAAAACAGGGAGATAAAATGAAAATTTACATATTGAATGGAACCTGCACCTGCCTCGCAACACCCCCAGTCCTCTTCCATCATAGACTTCTAAAGCAATGGCAGACAGGAGGGAACCTGAACAAGACAAGATAAATCAAGATACTGACATGAGGGGACCCCAAAAATGGCCCTGCAGATCACACTGCAGTAAATTCCAGACACATGAAGCACCAACTACCAATTCAGAACTTCTAATCAGTTTTCTGGGATTTCACTCTTAAAGCAGTCAGACAATCAAGAATTATTATCAGACTCTTGAGGAAAGCCTCTTTAAAAGTCAAACATCAAAACTAACAAAACTAACTAAAATCTATTTGAAGAAATAGTGACTATTGCAGGGAGAAAACTTCTCAAAAACTATTATTAATATCATGAAGGAGATAAGATAGTATACCATTGAATGACAAAATGCTATTTTTTTTAAAAAGGGAGAACACTCAAGGAAAAAAAAAAGAGTATAGAAATGAAAAACCCAAGAGTAGAAATTAATGTCTCAGAGAAAGTTAAAAAATGGTTGAACCTGGCAGTTGCACTCCTAATTATATACAAGAGAAATAAAAATACACATTTGCGCAAAACTTGTGCACAAATGTACACAGCATTATTTATAATAACCAAGAAGGGGAAACAACCCAAATGTCCATCAACTGATAAACGGATGAATAAAACGTGGTATGTACATACACAGTATTATTCAGAATAAAAAAGAATGAAGTTCTGATACATGTCAAAACGTGGATGAACTGTGGAAACATTACAGTAAAGAAACCAGTCACAAAAGACTACATATTGTATAATTCCACTTATGTGAAATGCCCAGAACAGGCAAATCCGTAGAGACACAAAGTAGATTAGTGATTGACTAGGGCTGGGGGTGGGGGAAATGGGAGTGACTGTTAATAAGCATGGGGTCTTTTGTTGGGGGTAGAGGGGGAGCATGATGAAAATGTTCTAAAATTAGACTCTGGTGAATAACTATACAACTTTGTGAATACACTAAAAGCCACTAGATTATACACTTTAAAAGGGTGAACAACACGATGCATGAATTATATCTCAATAAAGTCAGGGTTTTTTTTAAGTTTTAAAAAAAAATAGTTGAGGAAATCATCCAGAAAGTTAAACAAAAGGAGAGAGAGATGGAAAGTAGGACACAAAATAATAAAATTACAAGACTATTCTACGAGTATGAATTTCCAAACAATAGGTATTCCATTAAGAAAAAAAAAAAAAGAACAAAGGGGAAGAAATTAAATAATTAAATGTCCCTGAACTGAAGGGCTTGAGTTTCTAGATTGAGAGGGCTTACCAACACAATGAAGAAAAACAGACCTATGCCAAGGGTCTGGAAGTTTCAGAACACTGGGGATAAAAAGAAAAATCTACAAGATTCCAGTAAGGAAAAAAAACAGCTCACATATTAAAGATCAAAATCAAACTGGCCACACTTCTCAACAGCAACACTGGAAGTCTGAAGATGGTAGAGCGATGCTTTCTAAAGTTTAAAGGAAAATTATTTCCAACCTAAAATTCTATACTCCTACAAACTATGAATCATGTATGAGAGTAGAAAGTATGCTACTAAAGAATGTCCTCCATCAAAATGAGGGAGTAAACCAAGCAAGAAGACACAGAGCCCAAGAGGAATCCAACACAAAGACAGGTAAGGACAATCTCCAAAGACAATGAAAGGGAGGTGACAGTTATATACCAGGAATAGATGGTAATAGCACAGATTAGAACTCAGGAGGCTCCAAAAGTGGTTTCTCCAAAATGAAGAAGTTTGAGGCCCCTGAACATCTTGAAAGGAGATTTTGACAACTGGTGGAAAGCCTAGGGTTGATCTAGTGAGAAGTTCATGCGTTAAGGTAGAATAATGATTAATGCCCCCTTTCAATTTCAAAGCAACATTTTTAAGAAGTTAAAGACATAGTACAAATTATACTCCAATAAAGATGTTAAAAAAAAAAAGACATAGTACAAAATTCAAACATAAAAAGTACATCAAGATGTTAGATGACCCTGGAAATGTTCTAAAACTAGATTCTGATAACAGCTGCACAATTCTGTAAATTTACTAAAATATCACTAAACTATACACTTAAAATGGGTGAGTTTTATGGTTTGTAAATTATACCTCAATACAGTTGTTTAAAAAAAAAAGATGTTAGGAGGAAAAAACTTTTTCTGTGGTACTCACATGAGAAAACTCAGGCTGGGATGGAACAGGAAGTGACCCAGGAGTGAAGACTGGTGTGCTCTGAGATACCGGTGTTGAGGCTTGTGGTGATATAGTGGGCTCAGGTGGGAGAGGGGGGTTTTCTATCCCTACTCGTTCATCACCTTGGAGTTTCTTCTGAAAAGACTCTCTCCCTTCAGATAACACTGACATATCCATTGGCTCATCTAGTTTAAAACAGGAAAAACAAATTGAGAAATAAGCACTCATCAATACTATTCATGTTCCAATACCACTAATAACAATTATATTCAGATATTTTCATCCCTAAAAAAAAACAGTGACAATTTTCAGAAAAGCTGATAGGTTAATAGAAGATTGAGTCCTAGGAATCTAGCAACACTTTATTCCCCTGGGGGAGGGAAGTTCACAACTCCTAAAATACTCAGATATAGATTAAAATAGGGTTCATCTAGGGATACCCATCCATCCATATGATAGTAAATTAACTTGGTTCCTCTGAGACCCTTTCCTGATTATAGCTCAGTTTTCACATTTGCATAGGAACGCCCAGATTAATGGCACCTAATTTAACCACAGGCCTTGAAAGGCAGTGAACTTGTTTACCACTCTAAGTAAATATCTACATATTTATGAACTCATTTTATTTGCATTAACTGCTAAGTGCAGAGAGGTGGATGCCAGGACAAATAGAGAAGAAGGAAAAACAAAAATCTATCAATGACAATCAGCAATGATTTATCAAAGAACAAAGTACAGGACACTAATCCTGAGATAAATTGCTCAGGAGGGAAACATAAACACAAACAAAACACAAAACACTGCTTTTCCTATAGTATCCTACCCACCTGTAGGCTAACAGGATCTTCCTCAGAGCCAGCCTAGCTTGCTAGGTATTTGATTCATCAACCCCTTTTCCCCTATCTTACAACTTGACCCCAAACAGGCTTCCTTTAGACCACTCTCACAAAGTACCTATGCCATTTAGTTTTTGCCTAAAATCCACATTCATGCTACCAGGTACCCGCCCCACCTCCACCTCAATACCTACCCCTGCTGCTTAGCTTGGCCTCAAACGCACACTCCACTGTAATGCTAGGTTCGGGAACTGATGCTATAGGTCTTTTTTACACTACCACAGCTGTGTTAAGTATTTTCATTACACCTTTTGATCTTTATTGCCGTGACAAAGCACTTATTAAGGACTGTTCTAAGCACTACATATAAAAAGGCTTTAGGTTAATATTCTTAGACAACAACAACAAAATACAAAAAGCATACACAGTTGCACAGTTATGCACATATTAAGCAAATGCATTAAATCTAAAATATAATTGACAAAGGAAAATACAATGTTACATGAAAAGAACACTGAATCATATACATAACATGATCCCACTTGTGTAAACATACTTCTTTATATTTATGCATAGAAAACACACTGAAAGGAAACACACATATCCAAATACTAATTATATCTGGACTGTGGTATCACAGGTGATTTTTATTTTCTTCTCATTACTTTCCCATATGCTTTCCAAACTTTCTACAGTAAGTACTAATTATGTTTACAGTCAGGGAGAAAGCATTTTTAATATAATTATTTTTATATATCTTCAGTGTTCACACTACAGATAGAAAAAATGGTTCTAAGGATAAGCCAAACTTAACTTGCATTAACAGCATTTTTTGTAGAATGGATTCACTTTTATTTTTCACTGAAGATATCACTAATCATGTTATGCTTAGAATGATATTAGTCCATTTGGATACCTACATTGATTTTAAGAGAAAATAGCCAGACACAAACTTTGTGGCAGAAGAAAGTCTAAGATTAAATCTTGTCATGGGTAAATGAAAACCCATGAGCACAGGCTCTGGAGGCAGCTGCCCAAGTTCAAATCCTGCCTCTATAACTTAGTTATGAAATCTCTCTGTGCCTCCATTTTCTCATCTGTAAAATGGGGATAAAAGTAACACCTACTTCTTAGGACTGTTGTGAGGATTTTAAAAAAAAACAAAAAAAGAAACAAAGAGAAGAACCTAGAACGAAAGAGAAGCAAAAAGAACAGTGCCTGGCATAAAATAAGTGTTCAATAAATATTAGCTATTGTACCATTATTGATATGTGAAAGAATGAAAAGGAAAAAATCATGGAATTTATTGGAAAAGGCTTTGTAGAAGTAGGAAAAATTTAGAAATATCTTGAATGACTAGATAGGAGACTAGAACAGAGCAAAAGAGGTTTAGATAATGACATAAATTAAGTAAAAAGAAAAACTTTCTTGTGAATAAAGTAATATAAAATCACTAGGTCCTCAAAGGAGGAAGGGAATTAAGTCAAAATTTCTACCACCTGCTCCTAACCACTCTTTGGCTAAAACTGCTTTGATAATAGCAGAAGTAACCTATAAAGAACAAAAGAAACAATTTTTGGTTCCCTCTGACCAGTAACATGTTACCAAGCTGCTGGAGACTATTAGGCCAATGGCAATAAAGGTCTTCATTATACTATTGATAATTCATTTGAGTTCAACTTGAACAATTTTCCCTTAAGGGTCTTTTCAAAAATTAAGTTGTCAATACAGAACTCTCAGAAGAATCAGTGCTAGAAAAGCAAAGAACCGAGGAAAGCACTTAACATTAGGCCACTCCCCTGAAGCTTAGACATGAGTCCTAGCGAATAGCTGAGGTCACAGTGTTCTAACATGTAAAGGAACAGTACACTTCACAAGGCAGAAGTGCTGCCCCTCTTCTAACCTGAGATCAACAGACAGATCAAGAGAGCTCACCTTTTCTCCCTTCTTGCTCTGTGGGGCTGCTAGGAACGATAAAGGGGGTAGATCGGAAGGCATCAGGGGAAGGAGCAACAAGGTCTGAGGAATTCCTTTATACAAAGAGAGAGCCACAGGTTATTTTACCACAGCTACAGCTTCGCACTTGCTTTCTACTTCTTAACAGCAAAAATATCTATAACTCATTCAAGTACTTATTAGTGTTTCTCTCAAACAGCTAACCAAGGTTGGTAGAAGAGCCATGAACAATACTTCAATAACTATTTCTCACACCAGACATATCCAAAATTAGAATTTAAAAAAAAAAAAAAAAAGATTAAGGGAAAAGCCATATGATTACAAGAGAAAGTAAATGACCAGACACAAGGACATCATGACTGAAAAGCAGGATGAGATAGTGCTAAAAAAATTAATTCATCTGCAGATTTGAGACAAATATTTACTCCATTTTTTGCCTATTATGAGAAAGATCATGCACATTCTTATTAAAAAAAAAAAAAAAAAAAGCAACCTCTTTGCCCTAACACGGATAAAGAAATCCAACTACTGTCAACTCTAGCATAACCTCTTCTGCACCCCTATGCAATTAAATGGGAAGAACTGCTAGCCAAATGGAGCAGCAGGCAGCTTGTTTTGGACACGTAAGTCTCTAAATAACTGGGCAGTTTCTTTCCTGGTGAAACCTTCAGGCTACAATTTTAAAATCTCCAAATGGGAAAGCAGATCTACCTGCCTTCGATAATTCCACTAAGTTCTTATTCCCCAAAATTCTTAAGCCTAGAGTTTACTTTTCAGTTTCAAAAAGACTTCTGGACTACCAACTTTAGCCCTTTCAACCTTAGCCTAAAACCATCAGGCACATGTTTCCTTGAAAGGGTTATTTTAGGCTTACTTACGTGGAAAGACTCTCCTGAACAAGAGACCTCTGACCAGAGAGCTGCAGGAGGTGCAAAGTGGTGGCAGGTGTGGAAGCCAAAGAACACCCACCTTCCTCCCTTGAAGGAGTAGAGCAACCATCAGACGCTACTGAGAAAAAAAAAAAATTCTAGTTGCATTTACTTCTCATATTGACATTACTGAACTGTCAAAAAAACAAAAGACACTCAGTAGTACAAAAAGCGTAATATTCATATCCACCCATGTTCCAAGAGGGCAGAAACTGTTTTCTAACTGCAGTACAATTAGTGGAATGCCACGCTAACACAAATCTTGAGTGACCACTAAACAACCTCTCCCTAATGAATTATGGGTTTCTTTTATAAAGAATTGACAAAAAGAACTCCTTAGTCCTTTCTGTCATGATCGAAGCCTGGAGAAGAAAAGCCAGGACGCTTAAGCCTCTCCTTGGCTGCTCTTCTTTCTTGTGAAGTTTCTATTATAAGACAGCAAGCGAGCCCTTTATTCCAAGGTCTACCTAAGGTGAAGTAAAGCTTATGCCATGATGCAGATGGGAGAAGTCAAAATGATGTGCATGACACCTGATGATATGAATGCAGCAATTTTCATGATTAGAATCTGGGCTCCTCAAAAGACAGGAAAAATACTAAAGCGTAAGTAAAAGGATATATGAGCAGCCATTACTGATTTATACTATGAAGAGGCTCCTGTTGGTCCCTTCTCCCTAGCAACAAATGGAGTATCAGCTGTATTAACTGCAAGAATAAAGAAATTTCTTAAGTACAACCTTGTGGCTTTAATGAGAGACCAGAAAAGGTTTCTTGGTGATGCTCTGTATGTCCCGCACACATTCACAGCACAGTACAGGAGTATAACCTTCTCTTCCTCCCTACTTACAACCAATACATCATATTTTGCTGATTGTTACTGACGCTTTCTGGCTCTGTGAGGCTGCAGCATGGGGCACTGGTGGGGGTTAATGAAAGGTGAAACAAATACCATTCTAGTCTTCTAAAGGTATTATGTTCCTTCTGCTGGACCATAACTTCCTATTTGTGGCAGAGGAACTAATAAACAGATGAATAAGTAGACTGTTACCCAGGTGAACATGAAAATCTTCATTTAATTATCATGATATTTAAGATTTGAAGACTTATGATAACAGAAATAGCTACTCTGCCCATAACATTAAATCTGCCATATTATTAGCTAGTATTCTTCAATATCTCCATTCCCAAAAGAGAAAGAAAATTATGCTAACACACGTTAAATAGCAATTATTTCCAAAAAGCCCTTCTCATTAATCAGCTAGAAACGTACTTTCCTTCCATACCACAAACAAGTCTGCACACCTATAAAGTGCCTTCTGACTTAAAACAGTAGCCTCAGAACAGAAATAAAAGTTTAGATCTTCAGAAAAGAAGAGCTACGGCAACTAATTACTCTTTGTACCTGTTTTATTGCTCTGGTCAAACAAGTCTTCTTGAGTTGACAAAACCTCAGGCTCTGGTGACTTCTGAATCTGCATCCCACCTTCCAGAAGTTCTTGAACAGATATTTGTTCTTTCGTTTCCACAGCAGCAAGAGAGCCTTTGGGACTAGCAGGCATGTCCTCTGACCTAGGAAATTCATATCGCCAGGAGAAAAAGTTACTATGTTCAAAGGCTTTCATCTTTGAACAAAGAAGCATTTCCTGTTTCGTGTGTTTTCCTTTTTTAATTTCAAAACTTCCAAAAACTATTTATTAAAAGTAAAATAAGCTACACTTTATAATGACGCAAAGCCCTCAGCCCATTTCAAAGAGTGTCTCAGTCTCTCACAAAGCAATACCTCTTTTCCACTCTGCTCACTGCAGTGTTGCACACTGTCCAAGATTTCTGATAAGTGAGTTAGGGATTTCTGTTACATACGTTGTTATCTAGAGGTGGATGAAGGAGTGTGACCCAGACCACAACAATGCCAGAATGAACAATGACCTCCCACAGAAAGGGCTTGGATGTAAATCATCCTCTGCACCAGCCACACACATTATCTTCTGCTGACCTTTTTGATCTGATCTACTCAACCCGAGCCCCAAACCAAGACTCCTTCACACAAATACTACTTACACATGTAAGACACTCACTGCTGGCTCCTTTCCAGAGACTTAGGAGGTTCACCTACTCTACCATTCCCCAGAGTAAACAGGATAGCAAAACTACCTAGAGAGTAATTTCCTAAGGAAAAGCGGAAAAAGTCAGCCCCCATTAAGCTGAGTGTTTTGCGTTAGAAAGACAACTTCTCTTGATATTCAACTTTGTTCAGTACCCCATTCCCCACTGTTTCTACTGAAGGAAGAAACAAAAGAATACTAAATGTTTACTCATTCCCTCCTCCAAAATGGAAGCATCCCACTTGTCCTCTGCCATATCTAAACTTGAGGTATTGACCAGAGACAATGCTGTTTTGGATACAACAATCACCATAGGCAGAACAAAGGTATACTGACCAATTCCCAAAAAGTTAAGAGCCTGAAAGACACGGGAAAAGAATACCTCCCTATTTATCTATGCCATAAGCTACCAGATGCAGGATACCTGAGGATCCAACGCAATCTGGATGCTCCTCAAGTATAAAAACAGTAGACTTTCAAATATAATATTCTTGTGACTCTTACAACACCAGAGAAGCTAGAAAGACATCCCACAGAGAGATAGTGCCTCTGCAGACAAAGAACAGAGAGGAGGAGTAGCAACCAAAGATTAAGGGGTCATCCTTACAGTTAGAGCAGCAATAAATTGGGTTTGTAATATGCCTAAAGATAAGGACACAACGAGAATTCATAAACAATAAATGTTTCTACTGGACCATAAATATGCCCAGGGCAAGGGGGAAAAAAAAAAAAATCAAGAATTTCTAAAAATGTTTCCACCTGGCCAAGTGAAATGAGTGTAACCCCATAGATAGCAGAAACCCAAAAATACTTCCTAGAAAGAACTTGGTTTACCTTGCAGGTGGTGAATTTTGCTCTTCTACCACAGGTACATCCTTACTGGGCTGTGCTGCCACAGGGATATCCTTGCTGGGCTGTGCTGCCATGGGGGTACCTTCATTAGACTGTTCTTCATGCTTAATTGCTTAAAGTTTTAGAAGAAGATAGGAAGGAGATATTTAATTTTTCAAAGTACTAGAAGTAGTCCCAAATGCTTTTTAAAAGGCAAAGATTTTAAAGAAAGAAATACAAACTGAAAATATATACAGGCATCATTCCAGAAAGGAAAATAACCAATTACCCACTTATAAAAAACCTTAGTATGCAAGCCATCAACTGACAAGTACTCGCCAGACAACTCTACAACCTTACTATACTAATTTAGATTATATTAACTTAGATAGCTATAAGATATATCAAGGAAAAAACAACTAGCTCTAGCATGGGAGGAAAATACTTATAAACAAACTCTAAATGCCAGAAAACATGTTACGTACCAATATTAGCATCCACATCAGAGAGCCTAGTATAAGCAGAGTTGGTGGTTACTGACTGTAGAGGCCCTTTGTCTGCTTCACGTGGCACAGTTTGTTCCTCAACATCCTGACTCTGGGAGAGTTCTAGAATCCCAAAGCCCAGCTGTGATGAGGCAGGATCTAGGAAGAAAACCACAAGAAATCAGATATCATCCCACAACATTATGCACTATGCAAGGTGCTGCCCTTTAGCAAAAGACGGTCATATTAAGTCCTTCACATCAAAGCCCTGTCCCCCAAATTTTTTTCAAAATAAAATTAAGAATAAAAGCACTAAAAGCAAAGGGGGAAAATGCATAATGAAGCAAAAAACTGTGTACTATAAAACCTTACAAGCACCTAATAAAGGTAGACTATTTCTACTTTCTAAAGAAATACATAAGCCCCTCCACACACACACACACACACACACACACACACACACACACGCAGAGAGCACTGTACTTCAGACTGTAATTCACCCCACAAGGCATGCATCCCAAAAATATTTGAAAAACAAATGAATACAAAAGAAGTAGGAGTCAGTATGCAGAAAGGGGGCTAAAAAATGAGCTAAAAATTCATGAACACCAAAATTAGGTGGATTATCTTAGACTACCAGCAAATTTCCTAATGACTATTCTCAATTTAATGATCAGAAATCTATAACCTGATAAAAGGGAGAAATTTAGACATTTGCATGCTCATGTTAAAGGGGCTAGACCAATCTACTATCCTGAAAAAGGCATACAGCTACCTTCAGCACCAAGGGAGTGTGTGGTATCGTCTGAAATATCTCCTTCCTTTTCCTCTTTCTCCTTCTCTTCCACCTCTTCTTCCTTCTCTTCACCCACAGGAGGAGCAGATTCCACTGACATTCCCAAAACACTATACAGCAAAAAGACACAATCATGTGTTCGCAGATAGGCCGGGATATTTTGCTCAAAGAACTCTTTAAATTTTATTGTGACTCTCCACACACCAACCACGTTTTAAGCAAATTTGAAAAAGTAAAAAACCTCACCCTATTATTGCTTCTTTCTACAAAAAGCACCTAAAAGGTTAACAACTCAAAACACTGTAGTACAGAATTAAGTAATACAAATAAGAGACAGAAGGAAGAAACAAACATACTTGATTTTTATCTTTCTCTGAAAAAATCTGAGCAGGGATAGAAAAATCTTGCACTCAAGAGAATTACTGACAAGTGACAAGAGAAGATGTGCATTAGATGTGCAGAGAAGGGGGTCAAAATACATCTATTTAATAGAACACAGTTCACAAAAGAATTTTAGCAAAAATTCTTAGAATACATAACATAGAACCACAGTGGCTGAAAAAAATTCAGGTTAAGAGGTCTGTGTATTAAGAAGAAGACATCACAGGTCAAAAAATGATAAACAAAAGTAAAAGACACATAACAATTAGGAAAAAATATCTGCAATAATATAACAAAAGAATAGTCTCCATAATATACAAGGAACTCGTAAGAAGAAGCTCAAGATATGAATGGACAAACAACAGAAAAGACAACTCACAAAAAAAAGAAATACAAGTATCTTTAAACATGTAAGAAATCAGAGAAACCATTTGTTGCCAATCAAATTAGAAAAAAAAAACTGTAAATACTGTACTACTATTCAGTGCTGCCCAAACCTGAGGTGAGATTAGCATTATCACATACTGTTTATGAGAGTATAAACTAATAGAACCTTTCTGCAGAACAACTGGGAAATATGTATCAAGAGCTCTAAAAAATGTTCATACCTAGTAATTTCAACTGTAAAAAATAATTTGAAATATGAAAAGATTCTTATACAAACTTACTTTCGAAGTTCACTGTGACTAACAAACAACCTGCTGTAAGCCCAACAGTAGGTAAATGATTAACTAATTTCATAATCCATAAAATGGAATTTATGCAGCCGTTAAAAATGTTCAAAACAGGGGCTTCCCTGGTGGCGCAGTGGTTGAGAATCTGCCTGCCAATGCAGGGGACATGGGTTCGAGCCCTGGTCTGGGAAGATCCCACATGCCACGGAGCAACTAGGCCCGTGAGCCACAACTACTGAGCCTGCGCGTCTGGAGCCTGTGCTCCGCAACAAGAGAGGCCGCGATAGTGAAAGGCCCGCGCACCGCGATGAAGAGTGGCCCCCGCTTGCCACAACTAGAGAAAGCCCTCGCACAGAAACGAAGACCCAACACACTCAAAAATAAATAAATAAATAAATTCATAAATTAAAAAAAAAAATGTTCAAAACAACCAAGTGCGGGGCTTCCCTGGTGGCGCAGTGGTTGAGAATCTGCCTGCCAATGCAGGGGACACGGGTTCGAGCCCTGGTCTGGGAAGATCCCACACGCCACGGAGCAACTGGGCCCGTGAGCCACAACTACTGAGCGTGCGCGTCTGGAGCCTGTGCTCCGCAACAAGAGAGGCCGCGACAGTGAGAGGCCCGCGCACCGCGATGAAGAGTGGCCCCCGCTCTCCGCAACTGGAGAAAGCCCTCGCACAGAGGTGAGGACCCGGCACAGCCAAAAATAAATACATTAATTAATTAAAAAAAAAAAATTCTATGAGAACAAAGTTTAAAAAAAAAAAAAAAAAAAAAAAAAAAGCAAACCTGTGAAAGAATACTGTCAACTACGAAGCTTAATAACATGCTAGCTATCATTACTGTTATAAAAAAAAAAAAAAAAAAAAAAAAAAAAAAAAAAAAAAAAACAACCAAGTGCAACATGTAAACCATAAATCTGGATTGGATACTGGATAAAATATATATATATATATAAAATAAAGCCATCTTTGAGACAACTTGGAAAATCTGAATATGCACTTATTACTAGGTTTTACAGAATCAATATTTTCTTAGGTGTGATAAGGGTATTATGATAATACAGGATAATATTTTTCTTAGGGGATGAATGCTAAAGTATTTGAGGGGAACTATGATTTCTGCAACTTTGCTTCAAAACAGTATATTTTATACACACACACAGAAAAAATGCATAGTATATTTTGAAAAAATGCATAGTATCTTTTCATCTCTACTGTGGGTTTAAACTTTTAAAATAAAAAACTTGGGGCAAATGTTATTTAGAGTTTTAATTGCCAGGGGAAATTAATTGCTCATGTTGTTAAGCAAAAAGGTCAAGAAACACAGGAACTTTTACTTCCCATGTGTCAACTATGTATATTAAGTGCACAACAACAACAACAAAAAACAACAGGGAAAATAAGCCAAAATGTTTACAGCAATTAGCCTCTGGGTGGCAGAATTACAGATGACATTTTTTGCCTCCTTGTAACTTTCTACCCATTTAACATTTCATATAAAGACCATTAAGCATAAGTTTAATAAGCATAAAAGAGAAGAAAACATAAATTTGCAAAGTTGGGGACCATGATCCAAGGAAGAGAAAAAGGACTGAATAAAGACTTTCACAAAAATTAAATAGAACGTTACCTACACAACTGGGAGGACCAGATGCCTGACCTCAGGAAAAATAGGGGAAGAAAGTCAAGAGCGTGTATGACAAAAAGTAGAAGAGCAATGAAAGACAGCACAAACCACACACCTTGGATCTTCCTCAGTCTCTTTTGGTGGTTTTCTTCAAGTTCCTAATGCTCGTAGGCACAGTGAGTCCTTGGACCTCTTCTTCACCTTCACTCACCCCCTTAGTGATCTTATCCAGACTCATGGCTTTGAATATCATCCATATGCTTATGACTCTGCAATTTTAAATCTCCAGCTTAGACCTTCCCCCTGAGCTCCAGACATTCACACTGTCAACTGCCTCCAACTGGCAATTGAAAATGCAGCTCAACTTTAACAGGTCTATAATTGACCTTCCCCTGCAGTCTTCTCATCTCAATTAACAGCAACTCCATTCTTCTAGCTCCCAAACGAAAAACATGGAATCACTGTTACCTCCTTCATCTCTCGCATACTTCACATCCAATCTATCTTTGAATCATATTTTCAAAAACCCAGAATCTCACCACTCCTCATCCACTTCTACTCTGGTCTAGCCACTGTCACATTTTGCCTAAATTATTTCAGTAGTCTCCTAGTAGGTCTTCCTGACTCTGCCCTTGCTCTCCCTTCAGACTGTTCCTTTCTAAATTTAATCTGAAGAGCTTTCTTTTTATTTTAATTTTAATTTTTCCCAGCTTTATCGAGGTATAATGGACAAATAAAAATTGTATACTCTTCAATCTATTCCTGATCCAGCGGCCAGAGTGATCCTGTTTAAATCTAAGTCAGATCATGTCATTCCTCTGCTCAAAACCGTTCAATACTTTCCTAAGAGTAACAGCCAAATTCCTCACAATGATCCATAAGGCTTTATATATTCTGGTTCCCTCTTTACTTCCCTGACCTCTTCTCCCACTCCTCTCAAGCACTCCACGCCAGCCACACTAACCTCCTTGTCATTTCTCAATTATTCCAGGCACATGCTTCTCTCAGGGCCTTTGCATTTGCTGTTCTCTATGCATGGATTACATTTATCCCAAATAATAGCAGAGATCACTTACTTAAGATTTTTAGTCAAATGTCACATCACTAAAGCATCCCCTAAGTCATCCTAACCTAAACTTGCAATTCCTTTGATGCTTCCCATCCCCTTCTCTGCTTTATTTTTCTCCTCAGCCCTATCAGAGTCTAAGATACTATATATTTTTACTTATCTATCAAGTATTGCTATATCCCATACCAGAACGTAAGCTCCATTAAGGTCTAGGGTTTCTTATCTCTTCTGATCACTTTGTATCCCCAAAACTCAACAGTGCTTGGCATATAGGAAATACTCAATAAATATTTAATTAGAATGATTAGGTGAATCAGAAGAGGCTTGAAACTAATCTGATTATAGACGAAAAATAGTACTGATATTAAACTTTTCTCCACTATCCAAAACTGATGGAAAAAGAAAACAAAGGTTTAAATATATTATTTAGAAATACAGAAGTAGCCAATAAAAGAAATAAAACAATTATCATCAAAAATTAGGAGAATGTTGTTGTGAGTTAAAACCTCATCTTTCATTACGGAACTCAAGTGTCTTAATCTGATAAAACAAGAAATGGTAATACAACAGTGTGACTTAGTTTTACAACAGTATTAAGAGCTAGGAAGACAACCTCCCAAAGAACTATAAGCACAAACACTTAAAAAGCGTTACCTCTGTGAAAGGGGACCAATGGTGGGAATGGACTCTTTGCTTTTCATAATAAGTTCTTTTTAAAATAAATTATGTATTTATATTACTCTTAAAAATATTTAACAGATCTCATCAAAATTAAAAACATGCTCTATGGAAAAAACCTCTTAAGAGGATGAAAAGACAAGCTACAGAGTAGGAGAAAATATTTGCAAACCACATATGCTACAAAGCACTAATATATAGAATATATAAAGAAGTCTCAAAACACAATAAAAAAAAATCCAGTTAGAAAATAGGCAAAAGACATGAACAGACATTTCCTTGAAGATGTACAGATGGCAGAGAAGCACATGAAAAGATGTTCAACATCATTAGCCATTAGGGAAATGCAAATTAAAACCTCAATGAGATATTATCACACACTTATCAGAATGGCTAAAATAAAAAATAGTGACAACACCAAATGCTGGTGAGAATGGAGAGCAATTGGATGTCTCATACACTGCTGGTGGGACTGTAAAATGATACAGCCACTATAGAAAACAGTTCAGCAGTTTCTTAAAAAAACTGAACAGGCAACTACCATATGACCCAGCAATTGCCCACCTGGCCATTTATCCTAGAGATACGAAGACTTACAAAAACCTGTATGCAAATGTTCATAGCAGCTTTATTTACATTAGCCAAAAACTAGAATCAACCCAGATTTCCTTCAATAGGCAAATGGTTAAACAAATTGTGGTACATCCATACCATGGAACACTACTCAGCAATAAGAAGGAACAAACCACTGATACATGCAGCAACTCATATGGATCTCCTGGGGCTTATGCTAATTGAAAAAAGCCAATCCCCAAAGATTATATACTGTATGATCCTATTTATATAACATTTTGAATGACAAAACTTTACCAATAGAGGATGGTCTTTTTTTTTTTGGTCCCACTGCACGGCTTCCTGGATCTTAGTTCCCCACCCAGGGATCCAACCCACACCCTCAGCAGTGAAAGCACAGAGTCCTACCCACTGGACCACCAGGGAATTCCCCAGAGGATGGTCTTAATTAGTGGTTGCCAGAGGTTCACATGCAGGAGAGGGAGGTGGGTGTGGTTATAAAAGGACAACACTGGAGCTCCTGTTCAGCATTTTGACCTCAGTGGTGGATAAACCTACACAGGTGATTAAGCTGTATAAAAATTAATACACACACATGAGTACAAGTAAAACTAGGGAAATGTGAATAAGTTCACTGGATTTTATCAATGTTGATATTCTGGTTGTGAAAGTATACTATAGTTTTGCAAAGTGGTACCATTGGGGGAAACTGCGAAAAGTGTACAAAGAATCTCTCTGTACTATTTTTTACAAATGCATGTGAATCTACAATCATCTCAATTTTCTTAAATGTTTAACGGGGAAATAAAAATATCCTCAGCATCATATTTTAGGACACTTCATGTTTAGGACCACAGGCTTACATCACAATAGGACATTAGATAAGAGAGGAAGATCTTTTGGAATTTTATGATATATAAAAGTTCACAAGCAGCCTTTTTCAAAATATTTGCATTAATGAATAAAGACAACATAAAGAGATCAGTACACATGTGTTTTGAAGAGCTTTCATTCTTTTGGAATCAACCCCACATTCTCTGCAGTTTCGTGGCCTTTACACATGCTGCTCCCTGTGTCTGGAAAGCTCCTCCTTCCACACTTCTGTGCCACACACTTCATGCCACACTTCTCCCCAGCCCTTCAACTATGCCTAACAAATTTGTATTTATAGTTTAGATCATCCTTCTCAAAGAGGTTTTCCCTTATCCCCCATGTTAGGTTATATATTCTATTTTTTCCCTCTTTACAATGATCACAGTTCTCACTGAATAGCTATTTATGTAATTATTTAACCTCTGTTTCCCCTATTAAATTGTAAGCTCCATGATGGCAAACATGCTTTAAAACACCTTCCACAGTACCTGCACATTTACTGAATGTAAGCATTCAAGTATTTTTTTTAAGGAAAGAGAACACCTTGATGCAAAAAGGGAAAAGAAGTAGCATGAGACTTCTCAAACAGTACCATTCATTTATAACAAGGGGTACACACGCATTCTGTCCCCACTGGTTCAAACTCAGATGCCGAGGCACAAAAACACAGATAAGCCTGGCACATGTTCCTAAAGAGGTATCACAAAAACTTAAATGCCTACAAAAAGCAAAGAAAGGTAACATAAATGAGTTAAGTGGCTGGGTTTAAGAACAAAAGCACAAGCCCTAGGATAAATGAAAAAAGAATACCTGGCCTCAGTGTCCAAGTACAACAGTGAGTTACAGGCACTATGACAGACCATAGCACTCATGCCCTACCTAAGCAGAATCTGGCTGCTCACAGCTCCAGCCAACTGCTGCCAATAATACAACAGTTGCATTACTTCCAGCCTAGTAATCCCAGAAGCTGGAAATCTAAGTTCTATGTGAAATTTCCCTATTTTTAAATTCTATCAACAAATTCAAATATATTTTACAACTATGTGTGGGCCAACTAGAACCCACCTGCGGGCCAAAATAAGTCCACCAATTTGGGGATTGTTCTAAAGCATCCAACTGATGATTTGAGAGAAAAAATTTAAGTGCAAACACAGAGTATTAAACATACACACACATACACACACAAAAAAGCACTTATTTTTGAGATAAAACCCTAGTCTTTCACCTCAAACTAACATCCTCCTCTCTGACTACCTCCCTTTTCTATTCCACCACCCCAAGACTCCTACGTTCTCCTTTGATCTTAGGAGAATTTGGGTGTTGAATAGTAAAAAAGAAAGAGAGGCACTTGAGTCAGAAGGACTCAAAGCCCAGCTCTGTCACTTACTAGCAATGCATTCTAGAGCAAGGTTTTTAACTTCTTTGCCTATCACTTCCCCCCCTAAGTAAGGGAAGTAATGTAATGTGTTCATCGTACAACTGCTTTAAGGATGAAATTAAATGGCAGTATATATCAAACGTCCCATCTAGTGCCTAACATAGAGGATAAACTCAATAAATGGACAATGTAAAGATATACAGGAGACAAAGTAAAAACTGAATACTGTTTAGGGTATGAATTAAACATTCTGGGTCTAAAACTGGTGAGGTTCTTTGGTTGGTAGATAGAAACCATGCTTAACTGTTTTGATAATATACCTAAATATTTTTTGACTATTTTTTCTAGTGATAAGTCATATCCAAGCTAAGAATAAGGAATGCTTGTTTCACATGCGCAAGGTAGATCACAATCTGAATAATGTAGGTGCAAAAAAATGTTACCACCTTCACAAAAGAGATTCCAGTTATCAGTACCAACAGAATGCTAGTTAATTGAAAAAAAAAAAAAAAAAAAGAATGCTAGTTAATACAATTCTGAAATCCCACTCCCTAATTCACAAAAATAAGATTAATCCTTTTATCCTTGGGATGAGACAACAAGTACAGATAAAAAAACTGATCCACTAATACATTTAAATAAATTCCTTCAAACACTAGTATACCTGCTTGTCCTATTTGGCTGAGGTAACTGTTCAATGACCTGACTGATGGAACCACATGTGTCCAAATGAGAAGAATCCATAGACTCTGAAAAAAATAAGTGGATATTAGCAGAAAAGGCATTTACCACCAAACTGTAATACAAATTCAAGAATGCAGACAATACCAATCTAATCAGCTACATTAGAAAACCAACCTTTTGAGTACCTACTATGCACCAGATACTGTGCCAGACTTCCTTACATACATTCACCACAACCACATAATGTTTATATCCACCCGGCTCCAACAAGAGCACCCTTGCAAAAGGGACCTCACCTGCAGCTTTGTTTTCTTTCAGATGTTCATTGAAGCCACTATTACTGTCTCCTTGTTCTTCTCCAGCTGTTTGTTCACTATTGGACACAACATCCTAGAAAATATACATATATAATATACATCCCAGAAAATGTACATACAAAATATACATAATGTATACATACATATGTACATAATATGAAATATACATTTCATAATATACTATATATGAAGTAATCCAAAATGATACATATTTTTGTGAAAATGATTTTATTTTCCAGCCAACTTTATCCAAAAGATAGTGATCTCCTAAGGACTTACTTTGCAGCTTGGTCTAGATTAGGGGAAAAAAAAAATCTACTCAATCATTTCCAAGCAACCTATCACTCACCAACACAGGGTTCTCTTTGTGCGTCTGTAGATTAGGAAGGTGTCGAGATAGCATACTGAAGCGAGAACCAGAATCATCGTCTAGAACCTGGCTTTCAGGCTGAGAATCTTCAATGATCAGGCAAGGAGTGTCTTGCTGAGAGAAATCTGACTCCAACTGACTTCCAGTAGGGTCCATCTGCTCCCCTGGAATGGAATAACAAAAGATCAGTTCTGTGTAACCTACTAGCCTTCCTCATGCAGTCTGAGCTTAAATAATGAGGCGGAAGTACAAGACCTGGAAAAGGGGACCAGTGTAGGACTCTTCCAATTAGAACAGTATAATCGCTGCAATCACTTTCCTATCATACCTTCCAAGGCCCGATTTCCTCGTTATTTACAATCAGCCTGCCTATCCTTCTCTCCCCCTTCCATCACCTTCCCGTAGACACCCTTTCCCCTCCTTCCTAACCTCTTCTCTCCCCGCCCCTTTTTCCATCCCCCACAACTCTCCCTACGTCCTTCTGGCGCCTCTACGACCCCCCAAAAGGCTTCTTTGTAATCTCTGCTCGTCTTAACCCCCACAGGCCTTCACGCTTCCTCACGACCACCCAGCCTTCCTAGCTAGGGCTACCCCACCCCCTCCTCAGGGCCCTCCAACCCTTTCCCTGTCACCGCCGCCATGCTTGCCACCCCGCCCCCTCCGGTCTGCCATCCCCTTCAGACCCGAAACCCAAGCCTTCAGAGCCTACTACTCCCCCACTTTTCTCCAAACTGTACCAGGCATCCCGGTGGGAGGTCCCTCACGCTCCAGCTAAAGATCTCCGCACACTCCCCAGGTCCCTCCAGCTCGATCCCCAGGTCGACACTGTAGCCACCGCCGCCACGGGCCGCGAACTCCCCCTTTCCCGTCGCGTCACGCGGTATCAGCTCGCCCATTCGCTGCTGCTGCCCGCCACTCAAGAAAGCCTGTGGATGATTGGTGGCTGGGCGGAGTGCCCCGCCCCACGTAAGAAAAAGGAACACGGCGGCGTGTTTCCATGGCAGCCTGGAGGTTGCAGGCCGTCCCTCTAATACAGCCGGAGAATGACAGTATCCTTGAACCGAAGGGACCTTGAGAGGGCGTAAAATATATTCCCCTGCCTCCAGGACGGTTGTTTGTACCACTAGTCAGACATAAGAGAAAAGACCAATTTTCTATCGTTCATGCACCATAAGGCCCCTTCTCTCACCCTCTTCCGTGGAAAAGGAGAGAGTTTCCCGGCTTTCTAATAAAAGGGCAAAGAAGATCCAGGATGGCTAGAATTTCAAATCTGGTGAAACTGAAGAGACAGAGGACTCTTTGGGGTTTACCGGGTCAATCAGGATCCCTTTTGTAGGCCTCTACCCGAATTCAAGGGCTTCACGTTACGTCTCTGCCAGTTCTTTTAAAAAAAAAAAATTTTTTTTTCCATTTACATTGTCTGAGGGCCCCGGTAAGCCATATTTTTCCCCATTGCCCTTTCCAGTCTGAAACGTCGTAGTTCAAGCTTCACATTTGCTTATCGTTGACCTATCTTTTGTGGAACTGCAGCCTACAGAGACCATAGACCCAGACATGTTTTGCACCTCCTGTTGAGACAATTGAGCACAGTAACTGTCAAGACTCGGTGGTGAAGAGAACAGCTGCCGCCCCTTTAACTAGATGACCTCAAAGGTCCCTGGAAGCCTTGAGAGTCTATTATCCTAATTATGGTGCCGGGGACTTATAGAGGGTGTGGCAGCTGTGATTTGTATTAATGAAGGAGGCCCCATGAGGAATATGGTTTTGTTTTTCGTTTTTTTTGCGGAGGCTGTTGGTTTTTGTTTTTAAGTGGTGGTTGGATCTGGGATGGAATTCTAGCCAGAGCAGCTGTCAATAGGGAAAGCACCTAGCACACTGCCAGGCATATACATAGTAGGCATTCAATAGGAAGTAGTTTTCTCTCTCTACCCCAGGCTCAGAATGACTTAAGCACAGCCCAACCATGATTCTCCAATTCTGTAAATACCCAATTCAAAACCTGATATAGGCTAAGCTGAAGTGGAGCTTCCTACCAACGAATGTTCTCCCTATCAAAGCATGTCATCTCAGTATATGTTACTTCTGGGAACAAAAGGACAGACTCTTTGAAATGAAACTTTCCTGAAAAATCTAGAATCTATTGTTGCTATAACTAGAATATAATTAGGGTCCCCAGAATGTTTTATGAGTGGAGCAATAAATGTAATGGAGCACACAGAGACACATCCCACTTCTTAATCTTGAAATCATTTACAATTGACTCCTCTCTTCCCCTCCCCCCAATGCTGCAGAACACCAGTGACCAAATAAATTTAATCCTAAAAAACCAGGTAAGGTCAATATTGACTACAGTAGGTAGACAAAGTGAATTCATCTGCTCAATGTGAGAGGACACCAACAATCAGGTCCTGATGTGACAAATCTTGACCTTGATTACCATAAAAATTCCCCAAAGTCACTATATTTTTGCCCTTCTCTGTCCTGCTACTGCATTTCCCATCACCAAGCAAGACATAAATAAGCAGGCTTTCTTGCTCATTTGACAAACAACTGTATGTTTGTCAAAACTTATAAAACTATATACTAAAAAGGGTAAATTAAACCTCAATAAGCATGACTAAAAATAAATAAACAAATGAGCCTGAGCCATTCCCATTACTAAATAAAACAAGAGCTTTAAAAAAAACAAAACAAAACTGTGAAGAAAAACTGTGAATTCCTTGTTAAGCAGGATGATAATGAAATTAATCATTAAATTACCCAAAAAGATCAGAAAATGCAGGCAGGATGGTTACCCACTGAGGCTGTGACTGATTAGAGTTAGGTGAGCCAAAGTCCTTTATTGATTCTTAGACTGCAAAGGACCATCAGCATATCTGCCTATCTACAGGTGCATCTTTACTTAGGCCACCTCCGAGAAATCTAATCTACCTCTAAAGCCCTCCAGACGAGAAAATTCCATCAGAAAATTCCATCAGGCACTATGTTAACTCACTATGAAGTTTAACAGACCTCATTGCCAGAAAATTTTCTTCTAATTATCTAACCTAAATTCTTTTTTTAAAATATCTTATTCATTATCTCATTTTTAAAATTTGTATTACATTAGGATCCTCGTTTTTAAATATTCATTTATTTATTTAGACTGTGCCGGGCCTTAGTTTTGGCACGTGGGCTTCTTAGTTGCAGCATGCATGCGGGATCTAGTTCTCCGACCAGGGATCGAACCCGGGCCCCCTGCATTGAGAGCGGAGTCTTAGCCACTGGACCACCAGGGAAGTCCCACTCATATTGTCTTTAATTGGTAAGTTTAAAACCTGGACAAATTCTCCTAAGGCTGGGATCATCTCATCTGTTCTAATAATTCTACCAATCAAACAATGAACATAAATGCTACCTACTTAGTTTGATAGTCTTTTTCTGAGGTCTCCTCACAGACTTCTCTAAGCAAAAGAACCCCAGATGGTTTAATGCTACCTCACAGACACTATTCACCAACCTTTACATTTGCTTCATGGTTTTCCTCTGGAAACTCACAGTTTTGAAGCTCAGTGGCAGAGAACTTTACTGAGGATGAGTACTAAATTTAACGATAAACTATCACATATCCCTTTTAAACTGCAATATTAAAGTATTACAAACTGACTTATATCTAACATAGAATTATTCTGACCCCTAGGCTGCCTTCTGTTGCACTTGGACTTAAACAATCATGCCCAGTCATATACCAATGATATAATTCATTATTAACATGTATTACATTTTTACTATGTGGCAGGTATTGTGCTCTGGGTTTTTTTGTTGGTTTATTTATTTATTTATTTATTTATTTATTTATTTATTTTTGGCTGCGTTGGGTCTTCGTTGCTGCATGCGGGCTTTCTCTAGTTGCGGCAAGCAGGGGTTATTCTTCGTTGTGGTGCGTGGGCTTCTTATTGTGGTGGCTTCTCTTGTTGCAGAGCACGGGCTCTAGGCGCGCGGGCTTCAGTAGTTGTGGCACGCGGCCTTCAGTAGTTGTAGCTTGCGGGCTCTAGAGTGCAGGCTCAGTAGTTGTGGCTCTCGGGCTTCATTGCTCCGTGGCATGTGGGATCTACCTGGACCAGGACTCGAACCCGTGTCCCCTGCATTGGCAGGTGGACTCTCAACCACTGCACCACCAGGGAAGTCCCTATTGTGCTCTGTTTTACATTCATTTTCTCACCTAAAAGCCTCATATCTCTTTGAGGGTTACAGATGAGGACACTATGGCTTAGAGAGATGACATAATTTGCACGATGTCTCAGAATCTGTGAGAACCCAGTCTGTCTAACTGCAGAGGTTTTATATATCCATGATTGAGGAGGAACAGTGACAAAGAAATGGCAAAACAGTGATACAAAACTTTTTTTGTTTTAGAATGTATTTTTATTTGAATACTAAATATGGGTGTCCCTAGTGTTCTAGAAATTCATAATAATTAAAATAATATGAAGAAAACAGAGGAGAAAAATTAAAAGTTGCCAATTCCACATCCTTATGAAGAAGTTAAGTCAACAAAGAGGTGATGACATGATTAAAATGTGAAAACAAATTGCCTAAGGCAGTCAATAATTGCCTATGATACTATACTAGCTTCTTAACACCTGATATGCTTACTAGCTGGCTGATATGCTTACTAGGTACCTGCAACCCCTGCAGTGGAAGCAATCCTAACTGGTCTATACCTTACCTCTACAGAGCGTCCTCCTATTAATTTTAAGTAAACTCTTTATTTTGAAAAAAATTTCAGAGCAACAGACAATTTACAAAAATAGTATAATAAAAAAAACCAGTATAATGATCTCTCATAAACCCTTTCACCTAGATTCACATGTTGTTAACATTTTGCCACATGGCTCCTATTCTTTTTTTTATTGTGGTAAAATATACATAACATGAAATTTACCGCTTTAACCATTTTTAAATGTACAGTTTAGCGGCATTAAGTGCATTGACATGCAACCATCACCACCATCCATCTCCAGAACTTTTTTATCCTCCCAAACTAAAACTCTGTACCCATTCAACATTTATTTTCCCATTCCCCTCTCCCTCCAGCCCTTGACAACCACCATTCTACTTTCTGTCTCCATGAATTTGACTACTCTGGGTACCTCATACAAATGGACTCATACAAATTTGTCCTTTTGTGTCTGGCTTATTTCACTTAGCATAACATCCCCAAGGTATATCCATGTTGTAATTTTAATAGCATGTGTTAGAATTTCCTACCTTTTTAAGCCTGAATAATATTCCATTGTAGGTATATATCACATTTTGTTTATCATCCTTGTTCAGTTTAACCCACTTTTCAAACATTTCCAGAGCCCCAACTTTGCCACACCAAAATATAGATGAGGCCCTGGAGGCACATTAGCAGAACCCCACCAAGGCAGCACATTGCCACCCCTTCCAGGTTGCTTAATTTTCCAGCCAACCAGTTAGCTGTAGGCCCTCTTATCAATCTGAGTCTCTCAAACACCCAACACCAAGCACAATTGTGACTGCAGTATTAGCTGCAGTTTTCTCCCTTCCACCTTTCCAAATGTTTAATCCAAAGAGCTCAACTCCACCAGAAGCTGCTTACCTGGAAAGAGAGAGGTAGAAACAGAAGGTTGTGGTATGAGGGGGGAACAAAATGGAATCCTTGTCTATCTGAATACTGATGGGGCCTGCCATTTTACCTTCTCTGGCTCATTCCCTCTCCTTATAGAAGTATTCAAATCTCCACATCCTAGTAACATCTCCCCTCCACTCCACTTCTTTTTTTTTTTTTTTTTTTTTTTTTTCCTTTTTTTTTTTTTCCCACTTCTTTATCAAGCTCCAGGCCTTTCTTTCTTTCGTTGTCCTCCATATTCTGCTTTCTCCATACCAGTAACTCCATAATCCTTTGCAATCTAGCTTTAACCTCCATAAATCTAGTGCCTAGAACAAAGCAGTTACTCTAAAAATGTTTGTTAATAACTGATTCTGAAAATTTCTTGTCAAGTCATCTTATTAGCTTTGACCTCTATCATGTTTGATAGTGTTGCTGATCCCCTCCTCTTTAAAATTTTCATCCTGTAAACAAGCTAAGTGCCCATGAACAGATGAATGGATGAAAATAAGATGTGATATGTATATATATATATATATATATATATATATATATATATATATATATATATGAATACTACTCAACCATTAAAAAAAAGATGAAATCTTGCCATTTGTGACAACATGGATGGACCTTGAGGGTATTATGCTAAGTGAAGTTAAGTCAGATGGAGAGAGACAAATACCATATGATTTCACCCATGTGTGTGTGGAACAAACAAACAAACAAAAAATAAATGAACAAGCCAAACAAAAACAAACACATAGATAAAGAGAACAGAGTAGGGGTTACCAAAGGGGAAGGGGTTGGGTAAAGACAAAGTGGCTAAGGGGGTCAACTGTATGGTGACAGATGGAAACTAAACTTTTGGTGGTGAGCACTCGGTAGGGTACACAGAAGTAGAAGTATAATGTTGTACACATGAAACTTATGTTGTAAACCAATGTTACCTCAATAAAAAATAAATTAAAAAACAATAAATTTAAAAAATAAAATAGGACTTCCCTGGTGGTGCAGTGGTTGAGAATCTGCCTGCTAATGCAGGGGACACGGGTTCGAGCCCTGGTCTGGGAAGATCCCACATGCCGCGGAGCAACTAGGCCCATGAACCACAACTACTGAGCCTGCTCATCTGGAGCCTGTGCTCCGCAACAAGAGAGGCCGCGATAGTGAAAGGCCCGCGCACCGCGATGAAGAGTGGCCCCCGCTTGCCACAACTAGAGAAAGCCCTCGCACAGAAACGAAGACCCAACACAACCAAAAAAAAAAAAAAAAATTAATTGAAAAAAAAAGAATAGCTCTTAAAAAAAATAAAATAAAATAAAATAAAATAAAATTCTCATCCTATGACTCCAGAGTTCCTGGCTCTTGTCCTCCCTCTCAGTCTTTCTTTCCAATCCCTAACTTCCTGGAGGCCAGTACTACAGAATAAGAATCAAGAGTGTTACCAACATGCTACAACATGGATGAACCTTGAAAACGTGCTAAGTGAAATAAGCCAGATACAAAAGGACACATATTGTATGATTCCATTTATATTCCATTTATATACCTGGAATAGGCAAATCTACAGAGACAGAAAGGATAACAGTGGTTTCCAAAGGCTGGAGGAAGGGAGGAATACAGAGTTATTGTTTAATAAGCACAGAGTTTCAGTTTGGAAAGATGTAAAAGTTCTGGAGAGGGATGGTGGTGATGGTTGCACAACAGTGTGAATGTACTTAATGTCACTGAACTGTACACTTTAAAATGTTTAAAATGGTAAAGTTTATGTTACGTGTATTTTACTATAATAAAAAAGTTTTTCAATGAGACAAAACTAAATTTTAATAAAGATGCATACCTAAATCATAAAAAAATAATAAAGAAATTATATGATGCAATAAAAGTCAGGCCTAGGGACTTCCCTGGTGGTCCAGTGGGTAAGACTCTGCATACCCAATGCAGGGGGCCCGGGTTCGATCCCTGGTTGGGGAACTAGATCCCACATGCATGCCACAAGTAAGAGTTCACGTGCCGCAACTAAGATCCGGCACAGCCAAAATAAATAAATGATTTAAAAAAAAATAATAATAATATATATATATATATATATATTTTAAAGTCAGGCCTAATGGTTAATTTTAGAGGGTATAAAGAGGTTGTAATTCTTTAGGAGCCAAGTGGGGTGCTTGGAAATTCTATTTTCTTACTAGAGGCATTACACACGTGTACTACAGTTAAGTCTCCTACATATGAACCTTCAAGCTGCAAGCTTTCAAAGATGCGAATGTGCATCTGGTTCCAGCAAGGAACCAGAAACTGTGCCAACAACGTCATGCATGAGGGAAATTGCAGCTTGCCCTCCGTCTCCTATTGCTGACAATTCTTCAGCTCTGCCATCTTCCACCTCCTCTCCCTCCACTAGTCAGTAACTCTTCTTGCCTGTTCACTTGATGCCGGTCCCTGTTTGGCAGCTGGTGTACCGTACTTTTCAAGGTACTATACTGTAAGATTAAAAATGTTTTCTTTATTTTTTGTTTGTTTGTTTTTTATGTATTATTTGTGTGAAAAGTATTATAAACCTATTACAGGACTTCCCTGGTGGCACAGTGGTTAGGAATCCGCCTGCTTATTCAGGGGACACAGGTTCGAGCCCTGGACCGGGAAGATCCCACATGCTGCAGAGCAACTAAGCCCGTGTGCCACAACTATGGAAGCCCGTGAACCTGGAGCCCGTGCTCCACATCAGAAGAGGCCACCATAATGAGAAGCCTGCGCACCGCAGCAAAAAGGGGCCCCTGCTCCCCGCAACTAGAGAAAGCACGTGCGCAGCAATGAAGACCCAACTCAGCCAAAAATAAATAAATAAATAAATAAATAAATAATTTATTTTTTAAAACCTAAAAAAAAAAAAAAACCTATTACAGTACAGTACTATATAGCCAATTGTGTTAGTTGGGTACCTAGGATAACCTTGTTGGACTTACGAACAAATTGGACTTAACGAACGCGCTCTCGGAATGGAACTCATTCATCTGTAGGGGACTTACTGTATTTATAATTCATACATTTGTACATTTATCTTTCATTCACTTTCTAATGTGTTACAATAAAGATGATTTAAAATAAATAAATATCATTGATACTAAAACTAGTACTGTGCTGGAAAAGGGGGTATTTACATTGTCTCAAACTATCTCCCTAAAATGTACTGAATTATTACAAACAGAAAGTAGTATATTTGCAGTGAAAAAATCTGGTAACTTAATGAAGTGATCCCAGTTAACATCACTAGTAATGGGACAAAACATCATCACGTGTCACTTGATATGATACACTGAGAAGGAAACAACATCACTTTAATTGTATTCCTGCCAAAAATTCATAATCTGAATCTGATCATGAGGAAACATCAGATAAGCCCAAACTGGTGGAAGCTCTGCAAATAAGTAGCCCATATTCTTCAAAGAGAGATATACAAATAACTATAATACAAGATACAATAAAAGTGCTGTAGGAGTGCAAAGAAGAAATCAGAAGAAAGAATTTTAATCATGTGGTTATACTGAATATTATTGAGCATTTACTGTGTTCTAAGCTCTGTCTAGTCTCACTCCTTTCTGATCTCATCCGGTCTCATTGCTGTAACTACCATTTATATACCAATGACTCCCAACTTTATATCTCTAGCCCTGACCTCTCTCCCAAATCCTGAACTTATATACCTAACAGCCTATTCAATATCTCCATTTGGATGTCCAACTGACATCTAAACTCGACATGTTTAAAACTGAACTCATTCTATCAAATCTGCTCCACTTGCAGCCTTCCCCATCTCAGTTGATGGCAACTTCATCCCTCCTGCTGTTTATAACAAAAAGCTTGGAGACATTCTTTTTTTTTTTTTTTTTATAAAGGAAATACTTTATTTATTTATTTATTTATTTATTTATTTATTTTTAATTTTTGGCTGTGTTGGGTCTTCGTTTCTGTGCGAGGGCTTTCTCTAGTTGCGGCAAGCGGGGCCACTCTTCATCGCAGTGCGCGGGCCTCTCACTATCGCGGCCTCTCCTGTTGCGGAGCACAGGCTCCAGACGCGCAGGCTCAGTAGTTGTGGCTCACGGGCCTAGTTGCTCCGTGGCATGTGGGATCTTCCCAGACCAGGGCTCGAACCCGTGTCCCCTGAATTGGCAGGCAGATTCTCAACCACTGCGCCACCAGGGAAGCCCCCATTCTTTTTTAATAGAAAGGAAAAAATAACCCATGTACTTATCATCCAACTTCAACAATTATCAACAAATGCCCAATCTTTTTTAAAAATTTATTTTATTGAAGTATAGTTGATTTACAATGTGGTGTTAATTTCTACTGTACAGCAAAGTGATTCAGCTATACATATACATACATTCTTTTTCATATTCTTTTTCATTATGATTTAATCACAGAACATTAAATATAGTTCCCTCTGCTATACAGTAGGACCTTGTTGTTTATCTATTCTACATACAATAGTTTGCACCTACTAATCCTAAACTCCCAATCTATCCCTCCCCCTTCCCCTCTTCCCTTTGGCAACCACAAGTCTGTTCTCTATGTCTGTGAGTCTGTTTCTGTTTCGTAGATAAGTTAATTTGTGTCATAGTTTAGATTCCACATATAAGTGATATAATATGGTATTTGTCTTACTCTATCTGACTTACTTCACTTAATATAATAACCTCTAGGTCCATCTATGTTGCTGCAAATGGCATTATTTCATTCTTTTTTATGGCTGAGTAGTATTCCATTGTGTGTGTGTGTGTGTGTGTGTGTGTGTACCACAATTTCTTTATCCATTCACCTGCCGATGGACAGTTAGGTTGCTTCCATGTCTTGGCTATTGTAAATACTGCAGCAGTGAACATTGGGGTGCATGCATCTTTTCAAATTACAGTTTTGTCTGGATAGATGCCCAAAAGTGGGATTGCAGGACCATATGGCAACTCTATTTTTAGTTTTTTGAGGAACCTCCATACTGTTTTTCATAGTGGCTACACCACTTTACATTCCCACCAACAGTGTAGGAGGGTTCCCTTTTCTCCACACCCTCTCCAGCAATAAATGCCCAATCTTGTTTCAACTATATCCCCACCCACTTCCCCCCAACTGATTATTTCTAAGAAAATCCCAGACATCATATCATTTCATCCATAAATGCTTGTATGTGTGTTAAATATAGAGAATCTTTTAAACATAATATCATTAACACACCCAAGGAAAATTAACAGTAATTTTTTAATGTTACCAAATATATAGTGTTCAAGTTTCTGCAATTGTCTCATAATTTTTTTTTTTTTACAGTTCCAAACAAAGTTTACACATTGCATTTGGATGATACTTACCTTAGGCCTCTTTTAATCTGTAAGTCTTCCTCTTTTGTATTTCCTGCGATTTATTTATTTGTTGATGAAATCAAATCATTTGTTCTGTAAAATTTCCAACTTTGTGAATTTTTCTGATTGCATCCCTGTTGTGTCATTTAAAGTATTTTCCGGACTTCCCTGGTGGCACAGTGGATAAGAATCTGCCTGCCAGTGCAGGGGACATGGGTTCGATCCCTGGTCTGCGAGGATCCCACATGCCGCGGAGCAACCGAGCCTGCGCGCCACAGCTGCTGAAGCCCGCGTGCCCTAGAACCTATGTTCCGCAACAAGAGAAGCCACCGCAAGGAGAAGCCCCGTGCACCGCAACAAAGAGTAGCCCCCGCTCGCCACAACTGGAGAAAGCCCACGCACAGCAAGGAAGACCCAATGCAGCCAAAAATAAATAAATAAAATAAAATAAAAAAATTAATAAATAAATAAATAAAGTATTTTCTTTTTTATTTTTTATAAATGAACAGATAGGTATACTTGTTCAGATTTATGTTCCTTTTCTTGGCAAGAATAACTGGTATCATAAACTTCCTATTGCATCTCATCAGGAGGCATATAACATCTGGTTTAATGTATTTTTGTTCTGTTACAATTGATTAATAGGTTCAAATATTACCATCTTTTTACTTGACAGCTTAGCAGTCACAGGTAATCGTTATCTAGCTGCATTATTTCATGAGGGGCTGTAAAAAAGTGATATTCTAATTTTAGAACACTATCTTTATTCATTAGCTGGAATTCTTCTATAAATAAGAACTTTCCCTTCATCAAATATTTGATTACCTAAGGAATGGCAGGATAAATGTTTGATTCTTTCCTTTGATTTACTAGTTTTCAAAATAATGAGTTGAGGTTCTCATGTAATAGAGATAGTTCTCTAAATAATGAAATTCTCCAGCATACTGGATGACTTATGAGACTTTTGTTTTTAGTATCACTATGAACTATGGGTTTTAACACATTTGGTGTGCTTCAACCCACTGTAATTATTCTTCATTTTGAAATGCATATTGTCCTTTGGGACTTCCCTGGTGGCGCAGTGGCTAAGAATCCACCTGCCAATGCAGGGGACATGTGTTCGATCCCTGATCCAGGAAGATTCCCACATGCCATGGAGCAACTAAGCCTGCGAGCCACAACTACTGAAGCTGGCATGCTCTAGGGCCTGCAGGCCACAACTACTGAGCCCGTGTTGCAACTACTGGAGCCCATGCACCTAGAGCCTGTGCTCCATGCTCCGTGCTCCACAACAAGAGAAGCCACTGCAATGAGAAGCCCACGCACCGCAATGAAGAGTAGCCCCTGCTTGCCGCAGCTAGAGAAAGCCCACGCGCAGCAACGAAGACCCAACGCAGCTAAAAATAAAAAAATAAATAAAATAAAAAATAAAGAGGACCTAAGTACATTTAAAAAAAGAAAAAAGCATATTGTCCCATCTTTGGGCTGTGGAAGTCCTTTCAGATTAGCCCCAGATTTCTCTTGACATGATTCCAGTAGTCTTGGATAGCTTCCTTGCTTTCTGATATAACAAGATGTTCCAGGTTCATCTTGTTTATTTCCTGCCTCAGATCTAGAAACAGATGTTTCTCTAAGAAGTCTTGGTTCATTTAGTAGTAAATGGCATTTAAAGACCACAATTTGGATGGTTGGATGCTTGTTGCTACTGAGTTGGTCATTGTTTGCCTTTTTCTAACTAAATGTAGGATTTCAGGGATTTTATCCAACTTTCTTGATTTTATATTTGTATCTCTTTCTAGTATAATTAACATCTTAGTTCCTGATAACATTAGCACAATTTATTTATTTTCTTTATTCTATTACATATATAAAACGATTTCTGAAAAAACCCAATATTACTAATAAGATGGCTAATGAAAACAGTTTAACATTTTTTGCAGTTCATTTCTTTCCTTTGGGTATAATCCCATAAAAACGTACGATTAAGACATATGCTACAACATGGATGAATCTTGAGGACATTATGCTAAGTGAAATAAGACGGCTACAAAAAGACAAATACTGTGTGATTCCACTTATATAAGGTATTTAGAGCAGTCAAAATCATAGAGAAAGTCGAATGGTGGTTACCAGGAACTAGGGGGTAGGGGGGGAATTGGGAGTTATTGTTTAATGAGTATAGAGTTTCAGTTTTATAAGATAAAAAGAAGTATGGTGTCTATGGCCATACCACCCTGAGTGTGCCTGATCTCATCTGATCTCAGAAGCTAAGCAGGGTTGGGCCTGGTTAGCACTTGGATGGGAGATGACCTGGGAACGCTGAGTGCTGCAGGCTTAAAAAAAGGAGGGGTAGGGTATGCAGACGGATGGTGGTTACGGTTCCACAACATTATGAACATATTTAATATCACTAAACTGTACACTTAAAAATGGTTGAAATGGTAAATTTTATGTGTATTTTATTCTATTATTTATTTATTTATTTATTTGGTTGTGCCGAGTCTTAGTTGCGGCAGGCGGGCTCCTTTAGTTGCAGCTCGCGGGCTCCTTAGTTGCAGCTTGAGGGCTCCTTAGTTATGGCTTGCCTGCTCCTTAGTTGCGGCACGTGGGCTCCTTAGTTGTGGCATGCGAACTCTTAGTTGAGGCATGCATGTGGGATCTAGTACCCTGGCCAGGGATCAAAACCAGGTCCCCTGCATTGGGAGCACGGAGTCTTAACCACTGCGCCGTCAGGGAAGTCCCATATGTGTATTTTATCACAATAAAATTTTTTGAAAAAAATATACAGTTAAACTATTATATTTTAAAGTCATTTGAAAAAATTCTACCAATACATAGGTTAATTTATTTCACTTTGATTTTTATTTTTAGTGACTGCTTTCTTCATTTTGATTTTTTAATTGAGGTAAAATTTAAATACAGTGAAATGCACAGTTCTTAGTTGTATAATTTGATGAGTTTTGATAAATATAAACATCTATTAAACTTGTATACCAGTCAAGATATAAAACATTTTCCTCACTCCAGAGAGTTTTTCATGGCAACTATATTCTTATTTCTATCACTATATATTAGTTTTGCTGTTCAACAATTTTGTATAAATGGAATCATGCAGTATGTAGTCTTTTGTATCCATCTTCTTTGTGCATACAACATTTTTGAGATTCATCCATGTTGTTGCATGTATCAGCTCAGTAGTATTCTTTTGTATACATGTTCCACAATTTATCAATTCACCTATTGATGGATATTTGGGTTGTTTTGGACCATTATAAATAAAGCTCCTATGAATATTCATAAATATGTCTTTTTGTGAACATACGTTTTCATTTCTCTTGGGCTGATATACAGGAGTGGAACTGCTGGGTCATAGGATAAGTATTTGTTTAACTTTATAAGAAACTGACAAACGGTTTTCCAAAATGGTTATATAATTTTATACTCCCACTAACAACATATGAGAGTTTCAGGTGCTGCACATCCTCACTAACATTTGGTATTGTTAATGTGAAGTGGTAGTTCATCGTGTTTTTCAGTAAACTTTATACATCATTTATGTACAATAAAATGTGCCTGCTTTAAGTATAAAGTTTGATGAACTCAACAAATGTATATATGTGTGTAACCACTACCATAATCAAGTACAGCACATTTTCATCACCCCAAATTCCCTTGTACCCCTTAGCAATCAATTCCCATCCCCTCCCCAGCCCCAGTAACCACTGATTTGCTTTCTATCACTGTAGATAAGTTTTGCCCATTCTATATAGAATTTCACATAAACTTATTCATGCAGTATGCACTTGTGGTGACCATGAATACACATCACTGAAATCTTCTTTCAGAGAGTATATTTGGTTGATGACCACACCTGCTGCCACTCTGGACCTACTCCCACATTTGCACCAAAGCCACACTCCCATAGGCTAATCCCAGCCAATGCCAGAGAACAACAGGGCTACAAAGGCAGGCCCAATCCTGTGATAAAAAAGATTCTTCCAACAGGTCCTTTGACTTGAAGACTCTTCATCAGCCTGGCCAGACCTTTCTGGGACCTATGCTGTAGGATAAGACTCTTCCTTTCAAATCCTCATTCCTTTCCTCTCCCTTTTCCACAGATGTCAGACCTGTATCTTGGTCTGAAGCTCTCTCTGCCTTCCCTTGATCTCTCTCTGTGGTGGTTTAAAATATATCCGCAAATTCAGTGACACTCCCTTCAAAAGGTAGAGCCAATTTCCTTCCTCTTGAGAGTGGACTAGACTCAGTGACTTGTTTCTAATAAATAAAACAAGGCAGAAGTGATGATGCCTAACTTCCAACGCTATGTCATAAAGAGGCATTATAGCTCCCTCCTTACTTTCTTGGTTCACTTGCTCTGGGAGAAGCCAGTGGTCATGAGGATACTCAAGCAGACCTATGGAGAGTCCTACAAGGTGAGGAGTTGAGGTTTCCTGCCAACAGCCATGTGAATGAGCCATCTTGGAAGCAGATCATACAGCCTCAGTCAAGCCTTCAGATTACCGTAACCCCAACTGACATCATGACGGTAACCTCATGGGAAATCCTAAGTCAAAACCACCCACCTAATTTGCTCCTGGGTTTCAGATCCTTAGAAACTATGTGAGATAATAAATGTTTGTTATTTTAGGCTGCTAAATGTTGGAGTAATTTGTTTCAAAGCAATAGATAACTAATATACTCCCCCAATAAATCTCTTGCACATCTAATCACGTCTTGGTATCTACTTCTCAGGAGACCAAAAAATATTCTTTTGTGTTTTGTTTCTTTTGTTTCAGCATAATGTTTTTTATTTTTCATCTATGTTGTGTATATTTGTAGTTTCTTTTTATAGCTGAGTAGTATTCTATTGCATGAAGGTAACACAATTTGTTTATCCATTTTCCTACTGATGGATGGGTTGTTTCCAGGTTTTGGCTATTATGAATAAAGTTGCTATGAACAACTATCGCAAATCTCTTTGTGGACATACGTGTGTTGACCTTTCTTGGGTAAATGCCTAGGAATGGAATTTCTAGGTCATAGTGTAGATGTTTAGTTTTATAAGAAACTTCCAAATACTTTTATAAAGCCGTTATAACATTTTACACTACTATTAGCAGTATATTAAGAGTCTTAGTTGTTCCACATCCTTGCTCACATTTGGTGTTATTGGTCTTTTAATTTTTGCCATTTTGTGGGTAAGTGATGTTACACTGTGGTTTTATTTTTTATTATTATTATTAATTTTTTGGTTGTGCCATGCAGCTTGAGGGATCTCAGTTCCCCGATCAGGGATTGAACCCTGGCCATGGAAGTGAAAGCCCAAAGTCCTAACTACTAGGCCACCAGGGGACTCCCCACTGTGATTTTAATTTGCATTTCCTTAGGACTAATAATGTTGAACACTTTTTCATGTATTTATTGGTCATTTGTATATCATCTCTTGTGAAAATCCATTCAAATTGCTTGGCCACTTTATAATTGGGTTGTCTTTTTTTATTGATTTGTAGATTTTTAAAAATATATTCTGTGACAGGTTGTTTATCAGATTGGTCATTTTGATTTAATTTTGTTTTATACTTATGTAAAACATTTACATGATTCCAATGTCAAATTTACAAAATAAGAAAAATTCAAAAAGTCTACCTTCCATCCCTGGCTGCCTTACAATCTGTTTCTTCTTTCCTCCTATAGATAACTTTTGAAAAGTTTTTCATTTATCTTTGGAGTCACTATTTACTCTCTTTCTCTCTCACTCCCCATTTGGGAGGCAGGAAATCAGATTGGTTCTACCTTTAAAATACTGTGTGTCTAGCATCCCACCATCTCCACTGACATTGCTCTGATCTGAGCTACATCATTGCTCACCAAGATTACTGCAAGTCCCCTGGCTGGTTTCCCAGTGTATTATTATTATTTTTAACCATGGCCCCTTAGACCCCCAGGTGTCAAAGTCCGGCGGGCACTTCGTCCTCAGGGGTGATCGGAGTCCAGTGCTGGACATCATGAGAGTGGTTTCCCACTTTAATCCTTACAACCTCTACAGTCTATTCTCAATACAGCAGCCAAAGTGATCCTGTAAAAATCTACATCAAACCATACCATTCCTCTGTTCAAATGCCTGCGTATGCTCCCTAATTCACTCAGAGTAAAAACCAAAGTCCTAACAATGCCTACAAGGCCCTATGTAATCTGGCCTCTATTATCTCCAATCTCATCTCCTATTCCTCTTTCTTTCACTCCTCTGCTCCAGCCACAGTGGGCTCCAGCTATGCCTTGAATATACCAGGCATACCCCTACCTTAGGGACCTTGTACTGGCTATCCTCTCTGCCTACAAGACTCACTACCAGATACCCAAATGGCCAACCCCCTTACTTCCTTCAAGTCTGCTTAAGTCTCATCTTAATAAGGCTCACCCTGACCAGCCCCTTTAAAATTGCAATCTTTCCTGCCCCTTCACCATTCTTCCCCATCACCACACCCTGCTCCAGCATTCTCAATCACCCTTACCATATTTTTTTCTTTTTTGCCACAGCACTAATCACTTTCTGACATACTATATACCTATTTATTATTTATTATTTGTCTCCCCAACTAGAACATAAGCTCCACAAGAGCAGGGATCTTTGTGTTTTATTTGCTGGCACACAGTAAGTGCTCAATAAATATTACTGGATGAATGACTTAAAAAATGAATTCTAGGCATTGTTCTAAGCATATTTAAAAGATTATCCCGCTTAATTCTCAAAATAATCCTTAAGGTGGGGTGCTATTACTAATAATTTGACAGATGAGAAAACTGAAGCACAGAGAGGATGAGAACTTGCCTAAGTTCACACAGTTGGCAAGTGAGGAAGTCAGTTTCAGAGAGGCAGTTATTTGAGTTAGGCCATACTCCTTAAATTCTTTGTGAGATGAGATGGAACCTTATTCCACAAATAAAGTAAATTATAAAGGTAAAGGTAAATAAATCCCTAGATGAGAATTAAGGGTAACAACACACTCAAGGAAAGAGAGGCAGCCTGAACAGAAAGTTCAAGAATGGGGACTTCCCTGGTGGCGCAGTGGTTAAGAATCCGCCTGCCAATGCAGGGGACACAGGTTCGAGCCCTGGTCCGGGAAGATCCCACATGCCATGGAGCAACTAAGCTCGTGTGCCACAACTACTGAGCCCGCGTGCCACAACTACTGAAGCTCATGTGCCTAGAGCCCGTGCTCAGCAACAAGAGAAGCCACCACAATGAGAAGCCCGTGCACTGCAACGAAGATTAGCCCCTGCTTGACACAACTAGAGAAAGCTGCGCACAGCAACGAAGACCCAACACAGCGAAAAATAAAAATAAATAAATAAATTTATAAAAAAAGAATGGCTGAGGGAAAGGCAAATGGCTCAGATTGACTGAATGAAGGGGTTAATGCAAAGTACTTACAGGAGGTATCATTAGAAAGGGAAGTTAGGATGTATGATGAAGGATCTTCAAGAAAGAACTGATGAGGACTTCCCTGGTGGTCCAGTGGGTAAGACTCCGCGCTCCCGGTGCAGGTGGCCTGGGTTCAATCCCTGGTCGGGGAATTAGATCCCGCATGCATGCCGCAGCTGAGATCCCACGTGCCACAACTGGAACCCGGTGCAGCCTAAATAAATAAATAAATAAATATTAGATAGAAAGAAAGAACTGATGAGAAGACAAAGTATCTGTGAGTTTGTAATATTGTAAAGGGAACAAAGTTTCTGCAACCCAAGTATACCTTGAAGGAAAGTAACTCTATTATATGAATATCTTGAAAGAAAAAAGATGCAAAGTTTAATTCATACACAGGCATGGCCTCCAAACTAAGTTATACATATAGATTCTCTGTACCACCATCCTCTTAACCATCACATGGAAGTCCTTAGCGATCCCTACAGTAAGAGGCAGCTTTATTCAGACTAAAGGAAAAGGTGTTACCAGAGGCCACAGCCAAACACTAACTTTCATTTCAGATGCTAATGGAATGGAAAAGAGAAAATAGTATCCATAAATATTTCTTTCTCACATTTGGGAATCACTTTCTTAAAAAGAAGAGTGTGGAGAGTGAGGGAGGAAAAAGGAGAAGTTTCTTCATTGTCCTTTGCAATGCTCTGCACAAGGAGGGTAAACCCAGTGCCTTTGCTCTTCCCATTACTTAGGGGACAAATAATAATTAGGAAAATTATGCAACAAATGTTTATTGTGGGCTTCCTCTGTGTGCTAGATAGAGTAATAAATGCAGACTTCTTCCCCATCTCAAACTTTTTAGAGATTATTTTACTCTGTGCCCCATTAGAGGTTATTTCACTCTGTGCCTTTGCAGATAAACCAGCTATTCATGCTAAGAAGTGACCCTATGGTTGCTGGTATGTATTATGATCATAGCATTTTCCCCAAAAGCCAAGGATAAGCTTCTGACACATCAATCCTGTAATCCAACACACCTCTCTCTGTGTAAAGAATGCTTTACAGGCAGAACTGAGTACAGGATGGGAATGTGAGCTGCATACACCTCCTTTTGGATATTTTGGTTGATGAGACCATGCAATCCAGCAGAGCAGGCTGGAATTCTGCCAAACGAGCTCATATCCCCAGAAAAACTAAAGACATTCATTGGGCTAGCAGGGAGGAGCCCGTATTTTTTCTTTATGAATTATCAGAGCTAGCTTAAGTCCTATGGAGACCCTAAGCATTGAAAGGATTATGGTACCTTCCTCTCCCACACATACATAATTCAGAATGAGTGTAATTAATTCCAATAAATTTCTGATTTTCTCATGAGGACAACTTCAATAATTGAAATACCAAAAATGAAATTATTTCCACAAAAAATTTAGAGATGCCCCTCCTACTTTGTTAAGCATGTATATGATTTACCTGTTGGGTATTTATCACTATATATTATGAACTGACGAAAGTCTGGGGGCTGAGAATCCCTTAAGTGGCTTAAACTTAGCCAAGGATACCATTACCTTTCAAACCATTTATGATCCATAATATCTTCTGCCTTGTGCCCACTCCAGTGCATACCCAAGGAAAGAGCCTGTAATACCGTCTTCCTTTTACACCCCCTCTAACTTCCTTTTTCAGTGATGGATCCCTAGAGATCCCTTCCACAATTCAAGGGTCCTTCATCACAAATAGTTTGGAAAGCATTGGTTGTAACTGCTGTATCTACCAATGCTGTATGACAAGAGTGTGGAAGAGAATACAGAATAGGAGAGTTCCCAAAAGATCATACCTAGTCAGTTCAAGGGGTAAACAGAAAAATGAAATACTGCAGTGGGCTCTATAACCACCACACACTACTGCATGTGCCTCACAATCATGTATATCATATGTTCTCAAATGGACGGGTCTTTGAATGCTCCTGCCACAGCAAACTATTCCTAAACACAAAATAGGGCTTCATATACTTCTCAATTCATGTATAAATGTATTTCTTTAAAGATTTTATTCAGCTTTCGATGCATTGTACGTATGTCCATCAGTGTTTTCTGTCTTCAGTTGTAAAATTCTGGAGCATAGATGCTAACACTCCACAGTTTTCTTTTAGTACTATCATAACCCGTATTTGCAGCTCTAATTATTATTATTTTTTTAATTAATTAATTTATTTATTTTTGGCTGCATTGGGTCTTCAGTGCTGCACACGGGCTTTCTCTAGTTGCGGCGAACGGGGGCTACTCTTTGTTGCAATGCGCAGGCTTCTCATTGCCGTGGCTATTCTTGTTGCGGAGCACAGGCTCTAGGCACGCGGGCTTCAGTAGCTGTGGCGCGCGGGCTCAGTAGTTGTGGCTCGCGGGCTCTAGAGCGCAGGCTCAGTAGTTGTGGCGCACGGGCTTAGTTGCTCCGCGGCATGTGGGATCTTCCCGGACCAGGGCTCGAACCCGTGTCGCCTGCATTGGCAGGCGGATTCTTAACCACTGCGCCACCAGGGAAGTCCCCTGCAGCTCTAATTATTTAAAAAGCCAATTCTAGCAGGGTCTGAGATCACAGGCCTGAATTTCTGCCCCTACCATCTGATCAGTGCGTGGTCCTTCCCTATACCATTCATATCTATTGTCTAACCTCTTTGTCAGACTTGATGAAAGCAGAGCCTATGGTTAACTGCTGCTGACCATTATACTGAGGCCCTGTGCTAGTTAAAGGTTTCATCTCTACAGTTGCTATGGTAACTATCCCCTTCCTCTCCCTACAACCTATTCTGGCTCTGTCTCCACGTGGCACTCTTTTCTGATTGCAGAAGAGGAGGCTTGCACATCTCTCTGTGCTCTTTGCCAGATTCAGATCTGCAAATGGTGGGGTGGAGGTGTAGCACAGCATTGTCTCATGCGTCATATAGGGTGAGGCATCCCCACCGTCTTATGTTCTGCCAGTACTATTTCTCCCTCTCTGCTACAAAAAGGATTTTCAGAGCCCTGTCCATTTTTAAAAACTGAGATGTAATCGACATATTATGTTCATTTCAGGGAGGGCCCCAATACCCAAATTGGAGAATGGATTGGATATTTTGCTAAATACATGTTCCATGATAGGAACCAGGACTGCTGTGAGGTACTCAAAATGCAGACACTGTCCAATCCTCCTCAGGGCCTCCAGAGAGGAGGTGGATGAGAACGTGGTTCACATGCAGCCTTGCTGAATCAGGTGCCGTGCTCCTTTCTTCCCTGTACATCCGGAAAGTATAAGGCAAATGGGACCCCAAAAAGTGCTGCTGGAGCCCTAGGGTGAAAGACAGGTTCTGTCTGATACATACACATACAGAATGATTCAGTATCCTGTGTAAAAGAAGACACTGGAGTGCAGAGTAGGTGGTGGAGACACACTGAGGAAAGGGGGAGGGTAGACTTACATCACCACACCATTTTTACAAGGATGTTCCAGTCAGTCATAAAACGGTGCCAGCCTCCTCAGTCCTCTTTCACATCCCCTGGTTTTTCTTTTGTTTTGGTTTTAATTTTGGAAGGGCCAACCTCTTCACTGGTTCAAACATTGCCCCTTCTATTTTGAGAATTCCCTGGGGGAAGTAATACCATTGTCTCCCAAGGTTACCCAACTCACTGTGTCACATTACTTGCAGTTGGGTAGGTCTTTCCTGGGTTTTACTCAAACCCCCCTTGCTGCAGTCTGAGCTCATTGCACTCAGCAGAGATGGCGATGAGCCAACCACTATCTTCGGAATAACAACTCACCAGGGACTCAGGGCCGGAAGGTCATTCTGTCCCTCCAATACTGCACAGCCCTCCAGAGCACACCCAGGGCCTGAGGCAATGAGGATAGGAACACCGAGGACGCAAAGTAGGACCCTGGCAGGCAGTGACAGAAGGAAAAAAAAAAAAAAAAAGCTCCAGACAATGATAATACAGACACACCGACAAAGAACGATGCACCCAAACAAACTCAGAGGCAGAGAGGGACAAGATGGCTCCCCTCAGTTCGGGCGAGGCTGCGGAATTGCCAGACAGCACTTATCCGGGAAATATCCTAACTAGAAACTTCTTCTGGCGCCGAGGCAATAGACTCGCCCCTCCATCCGGCTCTCAGAGCCCCCATCCCTACTCAAGTCGGAGTGGGAGCTCCCTCTGAAAAACGAGTGGGGGCGAAGGGGGACAGCCACGCCCCCGCCCCCCCCAAGGCACAGCGAAACCGCAGAGCCGGAGCACGCGGCCCCAGCCCGGCCCCTGCGGCGCCACTGGTCCGCCCCCCGACAGGCAGCAGCCAATGAGCGGCTCCTGCCGCCGGCCTTTAAGAACCGCGCGCACTCTCCCTGCAGCGGATGCTGCCGGCCTAGCACTCCAACGGAGTTTCCATGGAGACCGAGGCTGGGCCCTGGCGGCCTTTCGACGTTGCCATGGAGACAAGTCCCGGGCTAGGGCTCCGAAGCCCCGGCTCTCCGCTGGCTCAGAACCCAGCGGAGCCGCTGTGCGAGGCCGGAACCGCGGTGGCGGCGGCACGCTGGGACCTGCGGAAACACTCTTTGCTCATCGTGATCGGCGATATCGGTACAGAGAATCAGCTGAGGGCCGTTCGGGCCCACCTTGAGCAAGGTGAGCTTGCTGTTCTGGCTGCGCTCGGGACATCCTCCATCCCGTGCTTCTCTGCCATGTGCATCCTCCATCCCTAGCGTGCACTTTCTGAGATCTGCGCACCCTGTTAATCTGAATCATCAGCCCCTGTCACCTGCATCTTCTGTGTCACGCGTTCATATCCTCCCAAGCTGCCAACATCTCACATCTCCATCCTTCCCGCACACCCCATGGCGTTCCGCAATCTCCCTGAGGCAGGGGGGAGCGTGGGGAAGGGGGGGGGGCTGGGCAGTGCCTGGGTGGGGGGCCCTCTGGTTACACCCCTCTCTACCGCAGTGTCTTGGGCCAGAGGTCCTGAAAGTCGTCACCACCCCCTGGAGAGTCCATGTCCCTACCTTAGTTTCTTCTTTAGGGCGTCTGAACAGGAACAGGGTGCGTTTTGAACGCCGCAGACAAATCTCAAATATCCCAGTGCCAGCGGCCAACCTGAGAGAGTGACCTTCGTGGCCACAAGCTCCTCAGTCCTCCAGTGCCTGTGGCGCAGTGCTGCGAAGCCACCTGCGGGTGGAAGCATGCCGCGGGGGAGTGGAGGCAAGGAGGGGGCCACACAAGGAGAGTTTAGAATCCTACTTACCTGTATCGGGAAGGCAGTCCCTAGTATCTGGGAATGGGCCCTTGGGTGTCACTTCTATCACAATTGGGCAACTGCGCAAGAAAATTCCTACATACAAACTCATTAATGACCAAATTTAGCCTAAACTCTGCCCTTCTCCCTCTGGCTCAGCAAAGCCCAAGAAAGGCACAGTATGGGAGCTGAACATAGGCACTAGCCACATTTCTTAAAGACATTAGTGAGGCTGATCATGGCAGCCATCCTTATCCCCTCCCTCTCCTTACCCCTTCTGTGAGCTTGGAAATGCTCCCACAAGTTCAATCCCTCTGACCTTATCTAGGTCCCTCTTTGTTTCTTTTTCTCTCACAGGGATTCTCTCCTGGAACATTGATTTATCATCCATTGACTTGAACCAACAATTGAGACTCTTCATTACCCGGCACCTAGCTCACTTCTCCTCAGAGGTCAAAGGTTAGGAACCAGTGTCATTTGTCTCAGTCCTTTGGGTGAGGGCTGGTCACAGAAGAGCAGAAGTCCAGTCTCCCTGGCAGAACTGGTCTTGTGGGAAGTTTGGGTCAGGGAGGAGGGAGGGACTCCTGAGCGGAAAGTTGTAAAGCTCTTTAGCTATCCCCACATACCTAGTACACTTCGCAGACAGATGGTATGATGGTGGAGGGAGCCTGGAGAACATAATTTCTACCTGAGAAGAGGGTGGTTTATGGACAGCCACTGATGTGCAGTAAGGGAATGTGGTACCTCTTGAGTGATCAGTCATCTCCCAAGTTAAAAATCACTTTTTTTGTTTGTTCCCCTTTCTGTATGCCCTGGCCTCCTTGCTTCCCTTTGCAGAGACCCTTGAACCTCCCACTCACCTTCCCAGATCCTTGCTTAGCACTTTCCCTCAGGCTGCACAGCCTATCCTCCAGCTTTCAGGGTTTCTGGCTCCTTTGGCTCAGTCAACAGATGTCCAGAGCAGAGCAGAAACCTTGTACTAAAGGCTGATGAGCACCATGAAATCCAGAGTGGAAGCAGGGTTTCCTGGATTTACTGCTGCAAGAACTAGTCATACTTTGAGGTTTGGCACTGAGATCAAGGTTCACAGGATGCAGCTTCCCATTCTGCTGTGTGGGAGAAATGATCAGGAATTTGAGAAAATAATATTTTAGGAGTTATTATTCCACGACAATATCTGTGGGGAGACTGCAGAAAGTCCTACACCCCATTATAAAAGTGCTGGGCATCTGCTCATGTTATTGGTAAATGTTGACAAACCAATTCATACACCAGTGTCTTTACAGAATATAAATCCACCCAACTCAACAGTCACTGCCATCAAATGACTGAATTCGTATCTTATACAGATAATTCTCAATTATCCAGCATAATAGATAGTCACTTCCCTTCTTTTCCTGCTCCTCCTGCTAACTGCCACATGGTTGGTCACTTCCCTGATCACCTACTCCTCTGCTGCTCCTGGAGAGAGAAGACATGGTTAATATGACTAATGCTCCATTATCTTAGGAATATGTGCAGCATTTTAAAAATGTTAGGCTGGCATCTTCTTGATGTGACTAGCTTCCTATGAAGGTAACCAGTCACTGTTTTGAGACTGCCTTCTGTTTAGTGTTACTCATTTCATGGCTTCCTCCATTAGCTCTAATAATGTTAAAATCAACAGTTTTACCACTTTATTAATCTTAGGAGCTTTGGTGCAAGGCTGGATAAAGGGACGGCAGCTTGAAATTAATGACTGAAGTTTGGGGAGTATCTGCTGATGTTATTAATTCACATTGAATTCTCCAACCTTGTCCTTTTAGACATGGATGTAAGAGTAGGATGCTTTCTGGAATGATGTAAGAATGAACAGAACTTAAACCAAAACACCTAGCCATTCTTCAGATTAAGATTTGGGGATGCTTGGGAAAACACTTACAGGGAGATGCATAGTTACTCTCAGGGACCTCTCAGAAACATGCACTGATATACAAGCACCTACTAGATCTTTTCAAGCAAAGAGTTTTACCATGGTGTCCTCAATGGGCTTAGGGCCATTATACCCAAGATCAGGGCTTACTTTTGAGTTTTCTTAGGTTTGGACATTTTCATGGTGGCCTGTCTATGTCCCTGGAGAATAGTGGAGAATTTCCTGGAAAACCCCACAAGGCCCAAGACAGCCACAGCCCCACCCCTGCTGGCTCCTCTTTCAGCTGTCCCAGCAGACAACAGCCCAGAGCAGCTGCAGACACTTCCCCTCCCTTCAGCCTCCATTAGTGGGGAGGCAGAGGGAACCAGGCTGCTGGGATGGGCTCAATGGAATATGCTAGTACCTTATGATTTAATCCTTTCTGCCCACCCCATAGGCTGGGCCACCATCCCTCTCACCTCTCCTCAAGCCCTGGGCCAAAATGTTGAAAAGGAGGACAAAAATTTATCTTGCTATGATAGGGAGAGCGTAATCATTCCTGCCACTACCCCCTACACACATACACATACACATACACACACACACACACACACACACACACACACAGAAAAGGAGGGGACCCTTTGATGGAGCGTCAGTGGCCCAGCTCCTTCTAGTGGTCAAATGTGGTAAAGGCTTTCCAAGGTGAATTTGCACCACTTTTGTCTCCAGTGGTGACTTGGAGCCTTCCTTTTTAACACCTGCAAAAATATCTGGAGCTTCTAAGAATTTTAAAACAAACCCAGAAACGATTAGAGCAGTGGGAAACTGAGCTTAAATGACACTCTAATACTACTTCTACTATTGGGCACATATAAGAAAGGGAGAGGGCTTCATAATTTATAATTCATGATGGATATTCTAGGACTAAAAGAACACAGGCTGGAGGACCAGTTTGGAAGCCTTCTGTCTGACTCTGCATCACCACTGATGCACTCACTCAGGAAGTGTTAGTTCCTTTACTTCTGCAAACATGAAGACTATTCTGAATTAATACAACAGCTCATTGGACCCTAGAACTGGGTTTTGCATTGCTGTCAGAAATGGGAAAGGAGGGACATGAAGAGTATTTTAAGTCCCTTCCTGCAGGGCACCTCCCAGGCACCTGGGTTTACCTGGGAGCTAAGTTACTCTAGAGTTGAGATTCTGGTTTAGGATTTCCCTGATCACCTAGGTGACCTCTCATAAGTCTTCCACAAAAGGGAGACAGACTTCCAGTGGTATTTGTGCATTGCAGGTTTAGGATTCTAGGAATGAAGGACTTTTTCATCTTTTATGTCATTCACTCCTCATAGCATTATTGGAGGATGGTACTAATATTACACTCATTTTATAATTCAGGAAGCAAGCTTTCAGAGGGCTTAAGTGGCTTGTTGAAAAGCATGATTAGTAAAAAAATGGTAGAGAGGGGTCTCAAATCCAGGACTTGCGATCTCACTTTGTGTCTGAGCTCAGGCCTCCCTCTCATCTTTGGCGTCTCACCATTTCATTGCAGCAGAGCTGAGGAACACAGCGGGTGGAGGTGTGGTTGTGGTGGGTGGCTGTTCAGAGGGTGAGGGCTGAAGGAAAACTCCACTGGGAGTTGGAACCTTGCCCAGGGTGTGGCCCTTGGGGGTAACAGCTGAGAATAAGGGTGGGCTCTGTGTTGGGCTGAGAAATGTTATTTTGTTCTCAAGCTATATGTCTACTCAAGTTTCCCTTTTTGCACACTCCAGAAAGCTCCAGAAAGCAGGGAGGAGATGGAAGGTTTGAGGTGGGAGGAAATAAGAACTATGAAGTTGCAGAAAGGAGGTGTTTCCCCTTTGTGATGTTCGGAACTCAGCCTGCTTTGTGTTGTATATCTCTGTAGCTGGCCTCCTCTATCCAAGTGGGGCTGTTGCCATGTTGCTGCTTTGCATCCCCAGACCTCAGCAAGGATTCCTCCCCCTCTGGAGTCCCCCTCCCCCCTTGCACTGGTGACTCAGCTCCTCCTCTCCTCTGGTGGCAGTTTAGGGGGGATGGGGATGCTGAGAGCAGAGACTATTTTGGCTTCTCTGACCTTCAAAAGCAGCTCTTGGCAGCCAGGGGCAAGGGTGGGGCTGGTGCTGGGCTAAGAGTGGGTGGATGTCATTGTGAGGAAGGCAATAGCAATCGGCCAGGACTGGGGAGGGTTGATGGAAGGGAAGAGGGCAGGGAAGGACTATGTGGGAACATGAGCATTGCCCTGTTGGAACTAAGTGCTGGAGCTCTCCAGGTCCTCTCTTTGAGTCCTAGAGCATGTGTCACCAAATCTGAGACAGGGGTAGAGACTAAGGGAAACAGGGCCAATATTAGAAGGATTAAGATCCTATAAAATGGAGACATCAAAGAGACATAGCAAAGTGCAGAGACAAGGAGAACAGGGACCCAACACCCTACAAAGTCATTACAAGATCTTTTTAGTCCGAAGAGTACTTTCTGTGACATTTAATAATTGGCCTAGAGTAAGAAAATCTTGTACGCCTGGGGCCCTGGTGATATTCCTTCATCCCTTTAACTATTTCACTGAAAGGCAGAAAGTGCCCTGAATCTTCAGAAAATGCCTCTTCATACCCAATGACCAAGAATCCCAAGCATCAGTGCCTGTGTGGCCGCTGTGCTGTGCTGCATCGGCACAGAACTGTATGCGGTCTTAGGGCCCCTGTGCCCCACCCCCGATGGGCTAGAGATGGACCAAGGACCATGTGTCCACTCCAGAATTTCAAACTACCCTCCAACCTAAAATGAGACTTATTTCTGCACTCCCACCCCATTTCTACAGCTGTGGCTCAGAAGCCAGCAGAGCTCAGCGCAACTCCCTCCCTTCAGTCGTCCCCAGCCTTCTCAAGTAGTCCCCCCTCACTCCTACCCCATGCTTTCAGGCCCCCAGCCTCTTTGTCTCCTGCTCCTCCAGGGATTGAAGGTCACTCCCCGAGTCTGAGGGGAGAGGCAGCAGATGGTTCCGGAGAGAAGGGGGAGGGCCCAAGCAGCCCATACCTCCTATGTCCCCCCAGTGTGTAGCACAGGGCTTTGGTCTTTTGGCTGATGCTAAAAGAATATTTCTTAACTAAGCGGGGTTGGGGGAGAAGGGCCCTGTGGGCCATTGGAGACCACCCTGGCTCTGAGCTGCTAGACAACTCCTCAGCTCCCAGCCAAGCAGAAGCACCAGAGCACTGACATTGTGAAGGCAAAGAAACAGTTAAGTCTCCAGTGCCTCGTCATGGACCAGCCCCTCTTCCCCGCCCTGGCGCCGCCCTCACCATCAAGCGCCCCCCCCCCCCACTCCCACCCCTAGTGCCGCAGACGCTTCCCTGAAGCTGCCGGCTGAGGCCGGAGCCACAGCCTCGATGAGGGTCTCTCTCCCACACCCCAGGGTAAGAACCGAACCGAACCAAAGGGCTTGGCGTGGGGCACGGGGGATGCTGTGATAGGGAGGTGGGATGCGGGTAATGGGAAGGGAGTTGATACTTCATCTGGTATGTCTGGAACTAGCCCAGCGGGGGTGGGCAGGGTAGGGGGAACAGAGAGAGGAGATGAACTGGCTGTGGGGCCAGCCTGGACCCAGAACCAGGCGGAGGCCAATGGGGCCGGGACCGTGACAGGCCACCTCGCGGGCTGAGCTGGGCTGAGCTGGGAGCCAGCCGCCTAGGGGCAGCCGAAGAGGGTGGTGTCACTGGCTCTGCCCCGAGGCCTGGGGCTCTGGTGGCGTTTGGGGGCTCTGTCTTTGGTAGGGGCAGAAGAATCTGAGGGAAAGGCGGATGTTATGGGAAGGCACCTGATGGGAGGGTCTCTGGGTGTCAGCTGCTAGATTGCTCAGCTGCTCCTATGCTGGGGGGTGAACGGGACTGTGAGTTTTTGCCAAGTATGGGAAGGTGGGGACACTATGGAAAAGAAGGGAGGAAAGGGTCATTAAGACGTGGCATGCGCCTCCTCACAGACCAACCTATTTGCAGCGTGCTCCCCACACCCATTCCCTGCGACGAGCTTGAAACTTGGGCTGCGAGCCCCCCTTTCTGGCTCGCTCCGGGGATGGAGAGGCCGCTCCGGAGATTGAGAGCACTCCCTCCCCAGCAGCTGCCCCGCATTCCCCGTCCTGTCAACCCCACAGGTTCCCAGTCACGCCCCCCCCCCCACCTCATCTCTGCTTCCCTTCCCAAGATGGGGGCTCTGAACAGAGAAGCCAGTTCCTTCTCCCTCTCTGCGTCCCCCCCTCCCCGCCCCCCGTGTAGAGGCAGCCAAGAAAATGACTTGTCATGCTGTGGGGGGGGATGGGGGTGGGGGCGGAGCTGGAGCCTGAGCTCAGCGCGCACACTCACACTCGCTCACACACTGCGGCAGACTGCAGCTGCCCGGGCGCCCCCCCCCTCCCCGGCCGCCTCCCTGCGGAGACACCTGCCCTCCCGCCCGCTCAGCCTCAGCACCCGCAGCTCACCCCCCAGCCCCATCTCTGGCAAAGGGACGGGCCCCTGCCTCACCAGGTGTCCTCTCCGAAGAAGGAGGAAAAACAAGTCAATTGCCTTCAGTGGGATTGCGGGGTGCGTAGAAGAGAGAAACGGGGCTTTCCCCCAGGCCTGAAAAGGGGGAGCACAAGGTGTAAGCCATGTAGTTGCCAGTCACAACCGGAGAGCACGTGGCTGAGGGGTAGGGTCTTGCGCCAAGGCAAGTACTGGGATCAGAGAAGTCTAGTGGTTATAAGCCAGTCTAGGGGACTGCAGGGAATGGTAGACTGGGGAAGGCGGGTAGTAGATAGAAAGCAAATCCATCCGTACCCCAGATCTTTCTCTTTCTGGCCCTCCTAGCTCAAATGTGTGACCTTGTGTGTTCGTGTTGTGTGTCGCGAGTGGGTGTTGGGGGAGAGGAACTGCCCTTCTAAGCTAAACTGCTTAGAGCCAGCCTAGGGCCGGCCGCTCCCCGAACCATGGTATATCCCTCATCCCTCACCTGCCCAAGCCCTGCCCATGCATGTCTCTGAGGTGGTTCTCATCCTCTGAACTGACCTCAAAGTGTCCCTCAACTCCCAAATTAATAGAAGAGAATGCTTGAACTCCTCATGGGCCCCACCTACCCTGTGCGGGGCTTGGTCTTCTGACACCATCCCTAGTTCATTTCCCCCGCAGCTGCAACTGCAGCCCAGTGCTGCCAGATCTGCCCGATCCTGGCACCATCGCTCTTCCGCTTAACAAAGGACCTGGCCCCAGGGTCCTCTTGTCTGAGCCCCAGAAAGAGGAGAGAGCGCTGGGTCACAGAAGAGGGTCTGGGGGAGAGGTTATGTGTCCTCCCACCAATATCCTCCAGACAGCCCACTCCCCAGACCATCTGTTCAACTCCATGTTTGTAAGGTAACTCCACTGTGTGCTGCAGTTGGTAAGGGCAGGAACGGGATGGCAGCATCCTTCTTCAGGATCTCCTGTCTAACCTGGCACTTTTTTTCTTTGCTGCATTGCTTGGTGTTTCATGTGAGCCTGGATAAGGGAAGTAGAGAGGGGATTTGACGGTGTATTATGTTCCTCCATAGCCTGGGGAACACTCTGAACCTCTCCTGCCTTATCTGTTTCTTGTTTGTGAATCCCAGACTCCCCTCTCCATGACAGAAGGCCCACAGGAGAGGTGCAAGGATGAGAGGAGAAACTGTTTGAAAGGGATGGGCTGTGGGGAGTGAACCAGGTCTTTCTGGAGCCTGGGGACATGAAGGTGAGGTGGGAGGGGGAGCTGTGAAACCTTTGGTGGTGGAAACAGTATGATTGTGTGCATGTTTGTGAGTGCAGGCTCGGCCTCTGAGGAACCAGAGCACAGGACAAGAGGTCCTATTTCTCCTCTGCATTGTAACCAACCCCCAAGGGTTTAGATAGCCGCAGACTTCTCTGAGTCTTTTGGAATGGGACTTCTGGCCTTGGATGGGGGTTTGAAAGGAGGATGAAGAGTCTGTACTCACTGCACAGAAGCGCCCGTCTCATTTCCAGGCACTCTGGCAAGAAAGCCCAGGGCAGAGGCAAGCTAGTGAGGACGGAGCTGAGTGAGGATCATCCTCCGAGAGGCCCTCCCTTCAGCTGAGCCCCCCATCCCCAGGCAGCACCAGGAGCTTAGTGCTCGAGAGGGACAGACAGGGACAAAAGGTTCTTGTCTCCAGGGCAGTCTGAGGCGGGAGTTCCAGGCAGAGGGGGTGGCAGATGAAGGGAGGGAGAAGACAGCCATTGTGGGAGAGGGGAGGAGGAAACCCTGAAAGGGAAGGGCTGCAGGAGCCAGTCCCTAGACCTTACTCAGCAGTAGCCAGAGCGGCAGGATCTCAGGATAAGCAGGCTTCTCTTTCCCCTAAGCCCCGTTTTCTGACAGTGCATTCTTTCCTCTCCTGCCCTACACAATGCCTCTCCATTTTAGTCTATACCCACTTCCTTCGATACAAATTCCTGCATCTCTCCCTCAGGCCAGAGGACCCTCTGCCACCAGAGTGAGATCCTAGAGACCATCGTCCTGGTAAACCCCAGTGCCGACAGCATCAGCTCCGAGGTAAGGCCAGGGCCTGTGCTTTGCCATGAGGGCCTGCCGAAAGTGCCGTAACCCACCCTTGCCAGTGCTACTGCTGTAAGGCCAGGAATTCCCGGACTTGGCTTTGAGCCATCCTCTCTCTGCCATCTAAGCTGCCTCACAATCCCAGCCCCATCCTGGAGGTGCTGTGGGGCTACCAGTGGGGAGCGTGTCCTTGCAGAACTGAGGGGGACCAGGAACATTCTGTGCCCTTCCCTGGGCTTCCTCTCTCTGTGACCAGTCCTCTCCTTCCACTCTAGGTTCACCACCTCCTTAGCAGCCCATCAGCTCACAAACTACTGATCTTGAGTGGGCAAAGTTTAGAGCCTGGGGGAGACCTCATCCTACAGAGTGGCACCTACTCCTATCAAAACTTTGCCCAGGTCCTTCACAACCCAGAGGTAAGTTCTATGTCTGAGTGTCTAGGAGGAATGGAACATGGGGTAGGACTAGAGCTGCGGGGAGGGATCCAAGGAAGGGAAAATCCCACATTCCTTGACCACCAGGGATGCTGGCAGAATGGTAGGAGATCACCTCAGAGAGAGATGGAGATTAGCAGATTCAGTCTGAGTTGGGTTGCGATAACCCCAATGACCTGATCAGCCTTCTATCTCCCTTTCATCTAGATTGCCCAATTGCTCAGCAATAGAGACCCTGGGATCCAGGCTTTCCTCACTGTGTCCTGCTTAGGGGAGGGTGATTGGAGCCACCTGGGACTATCCACTTCCCAAGAGACCCTGCACCTCCGGCTAAACCCTGAGCCCATGCTGCCCACCATGGATGGTGTGGCTGAGTTCTCCGAGTACGTCTCTGAGACCGTGGATGTGCCATCCCCCTTTGACCTGCTGGAGCCCCCCACCTCAGGGGGCTTCCTCAAGCTCTCCAAGCCATGCTGCTACATCTTCCCTGGCGGCCGCGGAGACTCTGCCCTCTTTGCCGTTAATGGTTTCAACATCCTGGTGGATGGCGGCTCTGATCGCAAGTCCTGCTTCTGGAAGCTGGTGCGGCACCTGGACCGCATTGACTCCGTGCTGCTCACACACATCGGGGCAGACAACCTGCCAGGCATCAACGGACTCCTGCAGCGCAAAGTGGCAGAACTGGAGGAGGAGCAGTCCCAGGGCTCTAGCAGCTACAGTGACTGGGTGAAGAACCTCATCTCCCCCGAGCTTGGAGTCGTCTTCTTCAACGTGCCCGATAAGCTGCGGCTGCCTGATGCCTCACGGAAGGCCAAGCGCAGCATTGAGGAGGCCTGCCTCACTCTGCAGCACTTAAACCGCCTAGGCATCCAGGCCGAGCCCCTCTACCGTGTGGTCAGCAACACCATCGAGCCGCTGACCCTCTTCCACAAGATGGGTGTGGGCCGCCTGGACATGTACGTCCTCAACCCTGTCAAAGATAGCAAGGAGATGCAGTTCCTCATGCAAAAGTGGGCAGGCAACAGTAAAGCTAAGACAGGCATTGTGCTGGCTAATGGGAAGGAGGCTGAGATCTCGGTGCCCTACCTGACCTCCATCACTGCTCTGGTGGTCTGGCTACCAGCCAACCCCACTGAGAAGATTGTGCGTGTGCTTTTTCCAGGGAATGCTCCCCAGAACAAGATCTTGGAGGGCCTGGAAAAGCTTCGACACCTGGACTTCCTGCGCTACCCCGTGGCCACGCAGAAGGAGCTGGCCACTGGGGCTGTGCCTGCCAACCTCAAACCCAGCAAAATCAAACAGCGGGCTGATAGCAGGGAGAGCCTCAAGGCCACAACCAAGACAGCCGTGGGCAAGCTGGCCAAACGGGAGGAGGTGGCCGAAGAGGGAGCCAAGGAGGCCCGCTCAGAACTGGCCAAGGAGTTAGCCAAGACAGAGAAGAAGTTAAAGGAGTCATCTGAGAAGCCCCCAGAGAAGCCTGCCAAGCCTGAGAGGGTGAGGACAGAGTCGAGTGAGGCACTGAAGGCAGAGAAGCGAAAGCTGATCAAAGACAAGGTGGGGAAGAAGCACCTGAAAGAAAAGATATCAAAGCTGGAAGAGAAAAAAGACAAAGAGAAGAAAGAGATCAAGAAGGAGAGGAAGGAGCTCAAGAAGGATGAAGGAAGGAAGGAGGAAAAGAAGGATGCCAAGAAGGAGGAGAAGAGGAAAGATACCAAACCTGAGGTCAAAAAGATTTCCAAGCCAGACCTGAAGCCCTTTACCCCTGAGGTACGTAAGACCCTCTACAAAGCCAAGGCCCCCGGCAGAGTCAAGATGGAGAAGAGCCGGGCTGCCCGTGGGGAGAAGGAGCTGTCCTCTGAGCCCCGGACACCCCCAGCCCAAAAGGGGGCTGCACCATTCCCAACAAGGGAGCTGGCCTTGTCTTCACCAGAGGATCTCACACAGGACTTTGAGGAGTTGAAGCGTGAGGAGACGGGGTTGCTGGCTGAACAAAGGGACACAGGACTAGGAGAGAAACCACTCCCCCCAGACACTTCAGAGGAGGGACTCCCAAGCACAGCGGCCCCGGGGGCACCACCCTCTGTCCCAGGGCTGGAACCAGAAGAGCCTGTGATAAAGGAGAAAGAGGCTGTCCCAGACATCCCTGAGGAACAAGGCAGCAAGGACAGAGGCCCAGACTCCGGGGCTGAAACAGAGAAAGAGAGAGCTCCCTGGGAGGAAAAGAAGGCAAAGGAATCAGAGGGGCTCCCCGACAGAACAGAAGCCAGAGAGGAAAGTGAACCTGAGGTAAAGGAGGATGTGATAGAGAAGGCCGAGTTAGAGGAAATGGAGGAGCTGCACCCTTCAGACGAGGAGGAAGAGGAAGAGACAAAGGCTGAGGGTTTTTACCAAAAACATATACAAGAAGCCTTGACGGTAACGCCAAGGGGCAGGGAGGCTCTCGGGGGCCAGGAACTAGGACTCCAAGGCAAGGCCCCTGAGAAGGAGACCTCGTCTTTCCTAAGTAGCCTGGCCACCCCTGCAGGAGCCACTGAGCACGTCTCTTACATCCAGGACGAGACAATCCCTGGCTACTCAGAGACCGAGCAGACTATCTCAGATGAGGAGATCCACGATGAGCCGGAGGAGCGCGCAGCTCCACCTAGATTTCCTACAGGTACCTATGACCTCCCTGGGCCTGAAGGGCCTGGCCCCTTTGAGGCTAGCCAGCCTGCAGACAATGCTGTTCCCACCACCTCCAGCAAAGGCTATGGAGCGCCAGAGGCGGAACTCACCTACCCCCCCAACATGGTGGCCGCCCCTCTGGCTGAAGAGGAGCATGTGTCCTCAGCCACCTCAATCACTGAGTGTGACAAGCTTTCTTCCTTTGCCACATCCGTGGCTGAGGACCAGTCCGTGGCTTCACTCACAGCTCCCCAGACAGAGGAGACAGGCAAGAGCTCCCTGCTGCTTGACACGGTCACAAGCATCCCCTCATCCCACACGGAAGCCACTCAAGGCTTGGACTACGTGCCATCTGCTGGTACCATCTCACCCACCTCCTCACTGGAAGAAGACAAAGGTTTCAAATCACCACCCTGTGAGGAGTTCTCTGTGACTGGGGAGTCAGAGAAGAGAGGAGAGATTGTACGGAGAGGCTTGGCTGGAGAGAGAGCCGTGGAAGAGGTAGAGGAAGAGGAGGAGACCGCAAATGTACAGATGTCTGAGAAACTTCACGGTCAGTATGAACCCATGATGTTTGCTGCCCCTGGGCACGCCCCACATCCAGGGGAACCAGCTGTTGGAGAAGCGGAGGAGCGCTGCCTCAGCCCAGATGACAGCACAGTGAAGATGGCCTCTCCCCCACCATCTGGCCCACCCAGTGCCACCCACACGCCCTTTCATCAGTCCCCAGTAGAAGAAAATTCTGAGCCCCAAGACTTTCAGGAAGCAGACTCCTGGGGAGATACTAAGCGTACACCAGGTGTGGGCAAGGAAGATGCTGCAGAAGGGACAGTCAAGCCAGGGCCTGAAGAGGGCACACCAGAGGAGGAAGGAAAGCTGCCTCCTCCCAGGAGCCCCCAGGCCCAGGAAGCACCCATCAGCATTGTTGGAGGACATGCAGGCTGTACCGTCCAACTGCTGCCAGAACAGGACAAAGCAATAGTCTTTGAGACTGTGGAGGTGGGAGAGCCCACAGGGCCGATTCTGGAAACAGAAGCCCTTCCCAGAGATTTGAGAACATCACACCAAGAACCTGGTGAACCTCAGAAAGATGAGGTGCTCCGGTTTCCTGAGCGAGGCCTCTCCCCTGAAGAGGTGGAGTCCCTCTCTGTCCTCAGCGTGGTCTCCCCAGACATTGCCAGCCAAGAAGCCATCCCTAGGTCTCCCTGTGGCCTGACAGAGCAGCACCTACACAAAGACCTTTGGCCACAGGTATCTCCAGAAGACACCCGGTCGCTTTCTCTCTCAGAAGAGAGTCCAAGCAAGGAGACCTCTCTGGATATCTCTTCTAAGCAGCTGTCTCCAGAAAGCCTTGGCACCCTCCAGTTTGGGGAACTAACCCTTGGAAAGGAAGAAAAAGGGCCTCTGATGCAGACTGAGGACACCTCTCACTGCCTAGCCCCTGTGTCTATTCCAGAAGCCCGTGCAGCCACAGTGTCACCTCCCACAGATGGGACCAGTGGATACGCTGCACAGGCAGACGTCACAGATGAGAGCCCTGACGGAAAATTACCTGCCAGCTCCTTCTCTCACTCTACACTGTTGGGAGATGGGAAGCACTCACCTGGAATGATCACAAGCCCTGGTGAACACATTCTGACACCTGAGAGCTCCCTCACCAAGAGCCCTGAGTCCTTGCCAAGCCCTGCCATGGAGGATATTGCCATGGAGTGGGAAGGAAAAGTTCCAGAGTTGAAAGACAGACCCCCAGAGCAGAAGGAGAAGGGACCTGAGTCAAAGGATGAAGTCCTACAGCAGAAGGACAGAAGTCTGGCGCAGAAGGATACAGCCATCTGTCGGAAAGATGAGGTTCTGGAAGAAAAGGACAAGGCTGTGGAACAGCGGGATGAGGCTTTGGAACGAAAAGGCAGAGACTTAGAACATAGGGACACAGCCCTGGGACAAAAGGACAAGGCCCTGGAAGGAAAAGACAAAGACTTAGGACCTAAAGACAGAGACTTAGAACCAAAAGACAAGACCTTGGAACAGGAGGACAAGGTCCCAGGAGAGAAAGATGAAATCTTAGAACAAAAAGTCAGAGACTCTGAACATAAAGACAAGGTTCCAGAGGACAAGGTCCCTGAACTGAAGGGCAAGGCCTTAGAACAGAAAGATGAAGCCCCTGAGCAGGACAAGGCCCCGGAACAGAAGGACAAGGCCTTGGAAAAGAAGGACCAGGCTTTAGAACAAAAATACTTGGCCCTAGAACAGAAGGGTGAAGCTCTGGAACAAAACATTAAGGCTGTTGAACAAAAAGACAAGATTCTGGAAGAGAAGGACAAAACTCAGGAGCAGGAGAGTCCTGTGCAGGAGGATGAAACCATGACACTAAAGGAGAAGATCCTAGAGGAAAAATCTCCAGAAAAAGTCAAGGCTGTGGGACAGAAGGAAGAAGCTCTGCTGGAGAAGACCAAAGCTCTGGGGCTGGAAAAGAGCCCAGTGCAGGAGGACAAGGCCCGGGAGCAGGACGAGAAGTGCTGGAAGGAGCAGGACGTGGTCCAGGAGTGGCAAGAAGCATCTCCAGCCAGAGGAGAGCCAGCTGGAGAACAGAAGGAGCCTGCCCGGACATGGGAGGACACATCTCCTGAGCAGGAGGACAGGTACTGGAGGGGCAGGGAGGATGTGGTCCTGGAACAGGACACATACTGGAGGGAGCTGAGCTGTGAGCGGAAGGTCTGGTTCCCTCATGAGCTGGGTGGCCAGGGGGCCCGGCCACGGTTCACAGAAGAGCGAGAGAGCACTTTCCTCGATGAGGGGCCGGATGATGAGCAGGAAGTGCCCCCCTTGGAGCATACACCCAAGAGTCCCTGGGCCTCAGACTTTAAGGGCTTCCAGGAGCCCTCACCACAGAAGGAGCTGGAGGTGGAGCGCTGGCTTGCTGAGTCACCAGTTGGGCTGCCACCAGAGGAAGAGGACAAGCTGACTCGCTCCCCTTTTGAGATCATCTCTCCTCCGGCCTCCCCACCTGAGATGGTTGGACAGAGGGTTCCGCCGGCCACAGGACAAGAGAGCCCTATCCCAGATCCTAAGCCCATGCCACCCATGAGGAATGAGCCCACCACCCCCTCATGGCTGGCTGACATCCCACCATGGGTGCCCAAGGACAGACCCCTGCCCCCTGCACCCCTCTCCCCAGCTCCAGCTCCCCCAACACCTGCCCCACAGCCACTCACTCCTGCGCCCTTCTCTTGGGACACAGCCGAGTATGACAGTGTGGTGGCAGCAGTGCAGGAGGGGGCAGCTGAGTTGGAAGGTGGGCCGTACTCCCCCCTAGGGAAGGACTACCGCAAGGCTGAAGGGGAAAGGGAAGAAGAAGGTGGGGTTGGGGTTCCTGACAGCAGCCCCTGCAGGTCAAAGGTCCCAGAGGCCGGCGAGAGCCATGCCTCTAAGGAGCCCGAGCAGACCGAGCCAGAGCAGAGAGAGCCCACACCCTATCCCGATGAGCGAAGCTTCCAGTACGCAGACATCTATGAGCAGATGATGTTCACTGGGCTGGGCCCTGCATGCCCCACTAGAGAGCCTCCGCTTGGAGCAGCTGGGGATTGGCCCCCACACATCTCAACCAAGGAGGAGGCTGCTGGCCGAAGCACATCTGCAGAGAAGGAGCTTTCGTCTCCTGTCTCACCCCATCGCCTCCAATTCGACACTCCAACCTTCAGCTATGCAGCTCTGGCGGGACTCACTGTACCCCCCAGGCAGGAGCCTGAGCCAGGGCCAAGCGTGGATCCCAGCCTCACCCCACCTGCAATACCCCCCCGTGCTCCTATCCCCCAGAGCAAAGGCCCAAGCCCCCCACTTAATGGTAACATCCTGAGCCGTAGCCCAGATAGGAGAACCCCATCCCCCAAGGAACCAGGCCGTGGTCACTGGGATGACAGCACTAGTGACTTGGAGTTGGAGAAGGGGGCTCGGGAGCAGCCTGAGAAAGAGGCCCAGTCCCCAAGTCCCCCACAACCCATGCCTGCAGGCCCCTCCACCTTGTGGCCTGAAAGTGAGGCACATACTAGCCCTTCCTCGGACTCACACCTGGGTCCTGCCCGACCCAGCCTGGACTTCCCTGCGTCAGCCTTTGGCTTCTCCTCATTGCAGCCAGCTCCTCCACAGCTGCCCTCTCCAGCGGAACCCCGCTCGGCACCCTGTGGGTCCCTTGCCTTCTCTGGTGACCGAGCTTTGGCTCTGGCTCCAGGGCCCCCCACCAGAGCCCGGCATGATGAGTACCTAGAAGTAACCAAGGCCCCCAGCCTGGACTCTTCACTGCCCCAGCTCCCATCACCCAGCTCTCCTGGGGCCCCTCTCTCCAGTCTGCCGCGACCTGCCTCACCAGCCCTATCTGAAGGCTCCTCTTCTGAGGCCACCACACCTGTGATTTCGAGTGTGGCTGAGCGCTTCCCTCCCGGCCTGGAGGCTGCAGAACAAGGGTCTGTAGAGCTGGTCCCAGGAATGGAACCAGCTGCCCACGGCCTCTGGGACCTCACTCCTCTGAGCCCAGCACCTCCAGCTTCACTGGACTTGGCCCCAGCTCTGGCTCCAAGCCTGCCTGGAGACATGGATGAGGGCACCCTGCCCTGCCGCCTGGAGTGCTCAGGGGCGGCCACCAAGAAGCCAAGCCCCTTACAGGGCCCCTCCAGGGATCGTGCCACCAATGGCCCAACGGAAACCAGCCCCAAGCCCCCAGGCCCTGCCCCAGCTGAGGCTGAGAAAGGAAAGGCTGAGGCCTGCCCCACCTGGGAACGTGGGGCCTGGCCTGAGGGAGCCGAGAGGAGCTCCAGGCCTGACACGCTGCTCTCCCCTGAGCAGCCACTGTGCCCTGGAGGGGCCTCTGGAGACCAACCTAGAAGTGTCTCCCCTGAGATGGAGGCTGGGCCCCAGGGATGTGCTGCTGAGCCCCGGCCCCATCGTGGGGAGCTCTCTCCATCCTTCCTGAACCCACCTCTGCCTCGATCCACGGATGACAGTGACCTCTTAACTGAGGAAGCTCGGCTGGTAGGGAGAGGGGGGCGGCGTCGGGTGGGGGCTGCAGGGGCCACAGGGGGCCCCTGCCCCGTGGCAGATGAGACACCCCCGACGTCAGTCAGCGACTCGGGCTCCTCGCAGTCAGATTCTGACGTTCCACCAGAAACTGAGGAGTGTCCATCCATCACAGCTGAGGCAGCCCTCGACTCAGATGAAGATGGGGACTTCCTGCCTGTGGACAAAGCTGGTGGGTTTAGTGGGACTCACCATCCCAGGCCTGGCCATGACCCACCCCCTATCCCCCAGCCAGACCCTCGCCCATCCCCTCCCCGCCCTGACGTGTGCATGGCTGACCCCGAGGGGCTCGGCTCAGAGTCTGGAAGGGTAGAGAGGCTACGGGAGAAGGAGAAGACACAGGGGAGAGTCGGCCGCAGGGCCCCAGGCAGGGCCAAACCAGCGTCTCCTGCCCAGCGTCCGGATCTTCGGGGAAAACGCTCACCCACCCCTGGTAAAGGGACTGCAGATCGAGCATCCCGGGTGCCACCCCGACCACGCAGCACTCCAAGCCAGGTCACCCCAGCAGAGGAAAAGGATGGACACAGCCCCATGTCCAAAGGCCTAGTCAATGGACTCAAGGCAGGACCAAGTAAGTATAACATGGAAAGTGGGAGAGATTGTGGTTTGGGGCTGGGTGTGGCTGGTCAAGGGCTCCAGTGGAAGAGGGAGGGTGGGAGGGAAGAAGAAGGTTGCCAAAAGAGTTCTACTTTCCCTCTACAATGAGTCCTGTGTTGTCTCTACAGCGGCCTTGGGTTCCAAGGGCGGCTCTGGCCCCCCTGTATATGTGGATCTTGCCTATATCCCGAATCATTGCAGTGGCAAGACTGCTGACCTTGACTTCTTCCGACGAGTGCGTGCATCCTACTATGTGGTCAGTGGGAATGACCCTGCCAATGGCGAGCCGAGCCGGGCTGTGCTGGACGCCCTGCTGGAGGGCAAGGCCCAGTGGGGGGAGAATCTTCAGGTGAGTGGCAAGAAGCACCAAGGAGGTAGTCTGGTCAAGCTTGACTCAGAGGCAGCAATGGAACACAGTCTCTATTTATAAAAGGACTGAGGGGCACTTCCCTGGCGGTCCAGTGGTTAAGACTCTGCGCTTCCACTGCAGGGGGCGCAGGTTCGATCCCTGGTCGGGGAACTGACATCCTGCATGTCGCGCAGCGTGGCCAAAAAAATAAATAAAATATAATAAAATAAAAGGACTGAGCTCTTTCTACGGGAGTGGGACTACCTCCTGGACCATCAGGTGCCCCATCCCCCGACTTCACATCCTCACCTCAGGCATGTCTTGTCTCCCACCTAGGTAACTCTGATCCCTACTCACGACACGGAGGTGACTCGTGAGTGGTACCAGCAGACTCACGAGCAGCAGCAACAACTGAACGTTCTGGTCCTGGCGAGCAGCAGCACCGTGGTCATGCAGGATGAGTCCTTCCCAGCCTGCAAGATTGAGTTCTGAAAGAACCACTCTCCCTTCCCCAAGGATCTGCTCCCCCAGCCCCCTTAGAGAATGGCTACTGCTGAGTCCTTTGGGGTTGAGGGACATGGGAGTTGAGGGGGGCGAGGGGGACAGGATGTCTCGTGGGAACTTGGGCTGGGCTAAACGGGAGGGGTTGTCCCTCCCCTTCATCCATGCCTGAAAGGAGTCTCAAAACCAAAGGTAACAGGATTAGGATAGGGGGAGGGTGCAAAATTAGGATACAAGGTCATCTGATGCCTGAGAACCCTGGAGTGACACCCTCTCTTAGCACTGCCTAATGCTGGTGTTGGGTGGGGAGTGAGGATGGATCTCAGAGAGCAACCTCCTCCCTCATGGAGGGAGATCATATCCCCAACCCCAAGGACCTCTTTATCTTAATCTATGTATTTAGCATCCCAAGGAAGGATTTCCAATAGTAATTTATGTGACCTGGGGGCAGGATACTGTCAGTGAGGTTGCCAGAGCTGCATCCTTTCCTCCATCTCCCATTCCCTTCCCCACCAGAGTCTGGGTCCCAGCAGGGGTCTGGGGGGTACGCTGCTGCTACACTGTCCCACTGCTTCCCTCCGTATCTGAATGTTTCAATCCAAAACTTGAAGCTCTTTTGACCAACAGATTGGTGAGAGAAGAAAGGAGCTTATCCTCCCGGCCCTTGCTTCATGCCATTCACATCCCAGAGCTGTGCCCAGACCAGGCCTACTGGGCAGCACAAAGGAGCAAGGAGAGCCCAGCCCCAATCCCAGACTTCTTCCAAGCTCCCTGACCTTATGAAGTTTTCACCCACCCATTCCAACTCTCCTGATCCCTTCTCATACCTGCTTGGCTTATCTGCATGTGGTCACCTGCTGTGGCCTGGTGTGTAATGGGTTAAAAAGCCACTGCCTGACATCCTAACATGTGACACCCCAGCAATGTGTGACTCCCCCAACATTCCACTATGCCTTCCTGCAGCTGAAATGGGAACGCTGGCTGCTTTTCCAGCCCCAAACTCTTGGACAGAGGATCTGGGAGGTGGAGGCCATGCCAGAGGACTTGGGGAAAATGAGAGGGAGGAAGGAAAGAGGGAGAGAAAGCTGAGCTAGGTCTTAACTCCTACTGAGTGAGATGAAAACAGGCTGAAAATACCACCCCAGGAGAGGACCTCACCCCAAGCAAGCCAATAAGCAGCCCTGCCAGACTACTTCGGGACTGAAATCCAGACGCTCTTCAGGGCTCAGCTTCTCTGCCAAATGACTGTGTGGAAACCAAAACGAGACTGCCTGTGTTCTTCCTAGCTCCCACCCTCTCGTGCTGCTGTGCTCTGCTCCCGCCACCCCCACACGTCCCTGCTACAGTTCCCAGTTGCTGTAACGGAGCCACCTCCAACTCTAACAATAAATCAAGTTCATTACAGACGCTGTAGTGCGGCTTAGGCTTTTTCTGACTCCACACGTTGCTTAGTTGCTGGGCCCTGGCTTCTAACTCTCTGCTTCTACCAGCATGGTCATTTATCTTGATGCTTTTGATGACTGGAAGCAGTTCCAGGACCCAGGGAAGCCAGAGAATATAGGGCGGGTGAAGGGAGAAAATGTTATGGGAAGCCAGCATAATTTCTGAAAATATGTGAGAATGCCCAAGTATGGGTAATAGGAACTGAGGGTGGGGACATACATTTGGTTTGGGGGAGGAAAGAGAGGCAGGGGGCCTCCTGGGAAGGGGAACTGCATACCATGGGGTCAAGAGGTAAGGACCGAATAACCAGCATCAGATACCTTGCATAGGAGAACACCAAAGAGGTAAGGAATTGAGGGGCCCTAAGAGATCCAGAGCCTATTGAGGTTGTAAACAGCTTTCACCTGTGCAGTCAGGATTTCTATGAAGTATTATAAAATGTTGGATTTTCCTCTGCAGTGAAACCCTTTATAGTCCTGGGTATGTCAGGAAAGGCCAAGTTGTGAATGTGAATACATGCGGAGGGGGATATTCCAGCCCTCCTAGTGTTCTAGGCTTTCCCAGTGCAAAGACGTCAAGGGGGTAAAGAAAGCATAACCCGTTTATATCAACTCCTGACACTCACTCCCAAGCATCAGAGTTAAAAGTTAAGAGGGTGATTCCAACGATCTGGTGAGAAGTCACTGTACCCTTTGGTGCTTCACAGAGATAGAACCTCTCTTCCCGGTAACACTACTTATTTAAGAAATTTTGGGATTGTAGGCTGATTGCCATAGGGACCTCCTGGAATGCTTAATCTCCAAATTTTTAAGGTCCATTCCTGCTCAACTACCGTGGCTTTTGACTGGTTCAGATTAATTCAGTCACAGACATGACTGACCTACAGTCATTCATTCTTTTTTTTTTTTTTTAATATTTATTTATTTGGTTGTGCCAGGTCTTAGTTGTGGCTTGCAGACTCCTTAGTTGTGGCACGTGTGCTCCTTAGTTGTGGCCAGCAGCCTCCTTAGTTGTGGCATGCAAACTCTTAGTTGCAGCATGCATGTGGGATCTAGTTCCCTGACCAGGGATTGAACCCCGGCCCCCTGCACTGGGAGCACGGAGTCTTAACCACTGCGCCACCAGGGAAGTCCCCAGTCATTCATTCTTGAATTCACAAGGACATCATCACCACCATAATTATGGTTGACTATTCTCACTATTTTATATTTATTGAGCACTCATAATGTTCCGGCCCCCAACTCCAATGACCACATTACCCCTCCTACTCACCCCCATCCCCATCCCCATCCCCAGATCTTTGGGAAAAGCTTCATAATCACACCTGGCCTTAAAGACACAATGATATGAGGACAAATCCTATGGGGACCCTGGAGTATTTGGTCTTTGGCCAGTCTGTCCCTGGCTCGACTACAGAAATATATATATAATCTTTGCTCATGTCTGTACAATACTGATCTCTGCTGATTGCTTAAAATAGAACCTGATTTTTCTCTACTACAATGTCTCCTAAGCCATACAGTCCCACAACAAAAGGAGGCCCAGCTTTACAGACTGGCCAAGAACCCCCAGAGCATTTTAAGTAGTTACTCAGAAATTTTCACAGCAATCTAATACTTATTTTTCCCTAGAGCTATTGCCCAGAGGAACAGGACTAGGGCAGAGAGGGCACCTGGGGATGATATGGAAACATCCATAAGCCCAACCTAAAAATTTGTGGCCATGATGGATATTTGTTTGGGAAAGGAACTCTTTTTTCCCAGACATTTCAGACAGCCATCCTGAGCCCACCTGAGGATACTAACAAAGACAAGAGTCCCCTGAATGCACATATGGTCTAAGGGTACCTTGAAAAGTTGTGAATATTTTCCGGAAAAGTAGAGACCTTGGAGTCCCCTTTTGCACTTGCTACCCCCAGATGTTGTCTTCAGCAGTTAAGTGGCAGTTCCTTTACCAATCTGGGATTTCCTGGGATGATCAGAGAAAGTTAGGTAATGATAGACCCATTTACCTCTTGAAGGAAATCGTATTCAAGTCTAATGGCTGGGTGAGAAGTCAACAGCTGCTTTAACATGAAGTTGGCTCCTCCCCAAGCCCAGCTCTGGCACAGGTATGCTTCATGCCAAGAGGACTGCTTCCTCAGACACCTGTGGTGAGATCCAAGGCCTTAATGCTGGCAGGTGAGTTAGCCAACAGAAAAATTTGCTAGCTCAAATGTCTGGTATAGTGTGACACCACTAATGAGAAAATGATTAATCACATGTTGCTGGTGGAAGGGGTGAGTTCTGGTCACGGGCTAGAGACTGGCTCTGAGGGTTTGCATTGCTAGATGGATACTGGACTTGAGGAACATCCTCTCCAGACAGCTGGTCAATCAACTCAGGGACCACATAGGACTGCTGCTGGTTCACCTCCTCTGGGACCTCCTGGACATACAGATCACCCTCCCCAGGGAACTCTTGGGATGGTTTATCAACCTCTGGGATGTCCTGAGACAACAAAATGATTGCAGAAGTCTCTTGGGCCAGCCTGCCAATGTCCCCAGAGAATTCCTGGCATGGCTGGCTAAGCTCTTCAGGGATCTCTTGGGCTGGTTTGCCGACTTCCATGAGGATTTCCTGGGCCAGGCCACCAACCCCTACAGGGAACCCATGGACCAGCCTGCCAACCTCCACAGGGACCCCCTGGAGTGGCTGGTTGACCTCCTCAGAGTTCTCCTGGCAAAGCTCGCAAGCTTCCTCAGAGACTTTCTGGTACAGTTGGCTGGCATTCTGGCATGGCTGGCTGATCTGAGGGACCTCCTGGCATGTCTGGTTAACATCATCATGTTTCTCCTTGCATGGTTGGCTGATGTCAGGGACTTCCTGGCATGGTTGGCTGACCTCTTCAGGGATGTCCTGGCATGGTTGGCTGACCTCCTCAGCAACCTTCTGGCATGGCTGGCTGGTTTCCACGGGTGGTTCCTGTGGGGACTGGTTTCGTTCAAAAGGTTCTTGCTCCCTTTCTATGGGGAGCTCTTGTGCTCCATTCCCAATGCTCTCCTGGAGCAGCCCAAGGCCTTGATGTTCTTCAGTCACATGTGAATTTAGGGAGGGGTGATCACTGAAGCCAAAATGGCAGTTACCATCCACTGCAGTAGGGGAGGAAGGACCAGCACTGGACACAGTGCTGGAAGGGCCACTGCTGTCTGCAAAGCAAAGTCAGGAGACCAAGTCAGAAGAGCTGGAAGAGTAGGCTCTATGTATGTAGTTCAAATGCCAGAACAGATGGCCTATATTACTCATGTCTTCGGGAAAGAGGGTCTGAATTCTTCTTAGGTTATGCAGAGACTCCTAAGTTAGCTTAGCCCAGGAACTGTTGCTCTGGCCTAAGGTGTACTACAGGAGTGGCACTAAGGGACATCTAAGACTTCAGGAGAGAGTGCTGAGGCCCACTTCATCCAGTTCTTTCATAAATGTACCCCCATTCCAACTCCAAATTCCCATGGCCCCTCATTCTTACTTTGGAGGCATATGAACACTTCATACCAGGGGTTCATAATTAGGGTTACATACCAAAATTATGGGAAATTTTTAAAAAATACATATTTCCAGGTTTCATCTCCAGAGATTCTAATTCTAGATTTAGGGTAAAGGTGTGGGATGTTGAAACACTCCCAGTTAAATCTGATGTGTATCTTTTGTTAAGAATTATTTCTTTAAAGCACATTTCTGGGGCAGAGGTAACCTTTATTTACTGCCCAAGAGACAAGTAAGCAGGAAAATGTAGAAAAACTTTGTGAATCAGAATAACAGGAAGGAAAATTATTTACTCAAAGATGGAAGACTGCCATGAAATCTCTAAATAGCGGCAGTTCTTTTTTTTTTTTTTTTTTAATGGCAGCAGTTCTTAATTAACCTTTCTGGAGGTCACTGACCCCCTTTGAAATTCTAATGAAAGTCATGGACTATCTTCCCAGGAAAATGTACATATGGACATTCCCCCTCATCTTTACATATAATTCCTGGGGTTCATAGACTTTACCCTGAAATCCATCCACAGATCCAGGGTTAAGACCCTCTAAGTCTTGGGACATACAGTGTTACAGGCTTATGGATATTATATACATATAAAATATAAAAACTAATTTCCTAGGTCTTGACAGTAGTAAATGAAGGCCTTAGAGTCTTCAGTTACACTGTGGGACAACTCCTATCCCAACTTCTACCTCTTCATTAATCTCTAGTAGGGGACTAATCTACTTTTCCCTTTGTAAATATCATATTAATTGATGGTACTGTAGCTTTAAAGCACTCTGATATCAATAATGATAAGATTTTGGAAATAGGGGACACCTGAATAGCTTGTCATCAATGAGAACCAGGGAAGCTGGTAAACCTGAGTCTGCAAAGGCTCCAACAGTCATTGAGTTTAAGGAATGCCAGCTATCTCTTTTCTGTAAAGCAGGGGTCCCCAGCCCCCTGTCCGAGGCCTGTTAGGAACCAGGCCGCACAGCAGGTGAGCGGTGGGCTACCGAGCGAAGCTTCATCTGCCTGCCGCTTGCCATCGCTTCCTATCACTCGCGTTACCGCCTGAACCATGCCCCTCCCCACTGGTCCGTGGAAAAATTGTCTTCCACGAAACCAGTCCCTGATACCAAAAAGGTTGGGGACCGCTGCTGTAAAGGATCATATGAGGCATGCTTCAAGCAGAAAAAAAAAAAAGAAAAAAAGAGGAATGTGGTTTGGGGCCAACAAGGCCTATTTAGGGCAGACAGACAGACCCTAAAGAAAATGTTTATCAGTGAGGCTATACATCTGATACTGAGATTTAAAAAAGAAGAAAAAAGGTGTAAGCTGAGTTCACCCAAGGATAGAAGTAGCCTTAATATTCATCTAGTAGTTTGATTCAGACAAATCAAAGAGTTCAGACAGAAACAGAAGTTGAAGAAAGATAAGATTTCTAGGGCACAGAACCTATAAACACTATTGGACAGAGGTAAAAGGACCAATGGCAAGGTGAGTATAGGATAATCTGAAATTCAGGGGAAGAATTCTTGGTGTCAGGAAGGAAAGTTTCTTCTGCATAGAGGGTGCTAGAAGAAGGGAAAAATTCTACAACTGTTTACCCCAGTGCTAAAAATATGAATTTTTGCTTCAGTTCTATCCAAGTAAAATAATGTTTGATTTTAGATAGTCCCTGGAGGTAGGACGAATAAGGAAAGGATTCTTCCATTGCCAGTGTCTCTGGGCCTTATCCCCTGTCTGGTCACCACTGGTATCTCTCCCCCTCTACAATTACCCTAAGAACTCCTTGGGGCTCCACTGTTCACACTGTTACCAAGGATAAATAGTGATAGGCTAGAGATTATAAAGAAGAGATGGGAAAAAGCAGCACCTGAACTTGAACTAACAAATGAGAACAGACAACTTGAGAGAAGGGACAGGTAGAAAGTAGTAGCAGATTCTAGTTTCTTTTTCCCAGCTTTTCTATGTATCCAGGTTTCCTCCCAAGTCATTTTTACTTGAGAAAGCTGTAGAGACCAAATGGGGACTTGAGGAGAATGCAGCCTTCATCTTTTCTTCCCTAAAGGACCCTCTGGGCCACTATCATTTAGGAGCCCCTCCAAGGAGATAGAGGGGACATGGAGGACAGAGGCGACGGATGAGAGAGAATAAACAGATCCGCCCTTCATCGTGGAAACAGCAAGTGCAACTGCTTCCCTGCCTGGTTACTCCTGGTCCTTCAACCCTCATCTTTGTTTCCCTCCTGCGACGAGTCTCTTATTCACCAATCCCTCCATTCCCTCTTGGCCTTCTCTAGGCAGTTCCAAAACAATTACTTACACCAAGGGGGCTTTTCAGAGCGCTGCCGGAGTTGCAGGGTAGGTGAATGAAGAGTGCGAGGTGGAGAAAACGGGCTATCAGAGGTCTGGTTGCTGTGCATAGAGTCAAAGAGGGCTGGACAGGTGAGGGAGAGAGAGGGAAGAAAAAAAAAAGGCTATGAGGAAGAATTCAAGAACCACAGGTTCTCAAAATAAGTGAAAACCAACTTACACTTCCGCAGGCTGAGAAGTAGCATTTCCTAGGGACCCTTCATACAAACCATTTTTAATATTTTAAACTTTATATTATGAATATTGTCAAACATATTTTTTAAAAAGTAGTTGAGGGACTTCCCTGGTGGCGCAGTGGTTAAGAATCCGCCTGCTGGGACTTCCCTGGTGGTCCAGTAGTTAAGATGCCGTGCTTCCAATGCAGGGGGTGCGGGTTCAAACCCTAGTCAGGGAACTAAGATCCCACATGCTGCGTGGCCAAAAAAAAAGAAAGAATCCACCTGCCAATGCAGGGGACACGGGTTCATCCCTGGTCCGGGAAGATCCCACATGCCGCGGAGCAACTGAGCCCATGTGCCACAACTACTGAACCTGCGCTCTAGAGCCCGTGAGCCACAACTACTGAGCCCAAATGGCACAACTACTGAAGCCCATGCTCCTAGAGCCCGTGCTCCGCAACAAGAGAAGCCACTGCAATGAGGAGCCCGCGCACCGCAAGGAAGAGTAGCGCCCGCTTGCAGCAACTAGAGAAAGCCCGCTCGCAGCAACGAAGACCCAGTGCAGCCAAAAATAAATAAATATATTTAAAAAAAAAAAAAAAGTAGTTGAAAGACTAGTACAATCAATACCTATATATTCATCTCCTATATTTAACATGTTAACATTTTGCCATGTTTGTTTTTTTTTTTTTTTTTTTTTTTTTTTATTTATTTATTTATGGCTGTGTTGGGTCTTCGTTGCTGTGCGAGGGCTTTCTCTAGTTGCGGCAAGCGGGGGCCACTCTTCATCGCGGTGTGCGGGCCTCTCACTATCGCGGCCTCTCCTGTTGCGGAGCACAGGCTCCAGACGTGCAGGCTCAGTAATTGTGGCTCACGGGCCCAGTTGCTCCGCGGCATGTGGGATCCTCCCAGACCAGGGCTCGAACCCATGTCCCCTGCATTGGCAGGCAGACTCTCAACCACTGCGCCACCAGGGAAGCCCAGCCATGTTTGTTTCATCTATTTCTTCATGCAGAAGTTCTTTAAATAAATGACGAACATTATGAGACATTTCACCTCTAAATAATTCAGTATTCACTTCTACAATATAAGGAATTTTCCTACATAGCCATACACCATTAATAAACTTAACAAAATCTTAAAATACCCTAATATCATCTTAGTACCCAATCCATATTCAAATTTCCCCCAATTATTCCCAAAAATGTCTTTTATAGTAAGATCCAAACATGAACTATGCATTCCATTTTATTATGTCTCCAAAGTCTCTTTTAACACATTTTTGACTGGAGATGTATTATGGCCACAGGTGTTAGTTTCCGCAAAAATCCCCCAGTCAATAATGTGTTAACCTAGAATCGAGCTCCCCCCTATTCTTTTTTCATACTTTTTTTAAAAATAAATTTATTTATTTGTATTTTATTTATTTATTTTTGGCTGCGTTGGATCTTCGTTGCTGCTTGCAGGCTTTCTCTAGTTGCGGCAAACGGGGGCTACTCTTCGTTGCGGTGTGCGAGCTTCTCATTGTGGTGGCTTCTCTTGTTGTGGAGCATGGGCTCTAGGCATGCAGGCTTCAGTAGTTGTGGCACATGGGCTCAGTAGTTGTGGCTTGCGGGTTCTAGAGCACAGGCTCAGTAGTTGTGGCGCATGGGCTTAGTTGCTCCGTGGTGTGCGGGATCTTCCTGGACTAGGGATCGAACCCGTGTCCCCTACATTGGCAGGTGGATTCTTAACCACTGTGCCACCAGGGAAGTCCCTCATAGTGACTTTTTGAAAAGAACAGGCCAGCTGTCTCACAGAATGTCACATTCCACACTCTGGATTTGTCTGATTGCTTCCTCACAGAAACATTTAACTTGTTTCACTATCCCTTGTATTTCCTATAAACTGACAGATACAAAAGACTTGATTCAATGATTCAGGTGTTTTTTCTTGTTTGTTTTAAATTTTTTATTTTTGGCTGTGTTGGGTCTTTGTTGCACACAGGCTTTCTCTAGTTGCGGCGAGTGGGGGCTAGTCTTCACTGCAGTGCACGTGCTTCTCATTGCAGTGGCTTCTCTTGTTGTGGAGCACGGGCTCTAGGAGCGTGGGCTTCAGTAGTTGTGGCATGCGGGCTCTGTAGTTGTGACTCACGGGCTCTAGAGCTCAGGCTCAGTAGTTGTGGTGCATGGGCTTAGTTCCTCCATGGCATGTGGGATCTTCCCAGACCAGGAATTGAACCCGTGTCTCCTGCATTGGCAGGCAGACTCTTAACCACTGCACCACCAGGGAAGTCCGATTGAGGTGTTCTTCTTTTTCTTTTTTTTTTTTTTTTTTTAGTGTAAAAACAAATGCTTACATTTTTAATATTTTTTTTTAGGTTTTGATGATTTTTTTAAAAATTGAAGTATAGTTGATTTACAATGTTAGTTTCATGTGTACGGCAAAGTGATTCAGTTATGTATATATATATTCTTTTTCAGATTTGTCTCCACTATACATTATTACAAGATATTGAATATAGTTACCTGTGCTATACAGTAGGTCCTTGTTGGCTATCTATTTTATATGTAGTAGTGTGTATATGTTAATCCCAAATTCCTAATTTATCCCTCTCCCCCCTTTCCCCTTTGGTAACCATAAATTTGTTTTCCATGGCTATGAGTCTATTTCTGTTTTATAAATAAGTTCATTTGTATCATATTTTAGATTCAAAATATAAGTGATATCATATGATATTTATCTTTCTCTGACTTACTTCACTTAGTATGATAATCTCTAGGTCCATCCATGTTGCTGCAAATGGCATTATTTATTCTTTTTTATGGCTGAGTAATATTCCATTGTATATATGTACCACATCTTCTTTATCCATTCATCTGTCGATCAACATCTATGTTGGTTCCATGTCTTGGCTACTGTAAATAGTGCTGCTATGAACATTGGGGTGCATGTATCTTTTCAAATTACGGTTTTCTCTGGATATATGACCAGGATTGGGATTGCTGGATCACATGGTAGCTCTAATTTTAGTTTTTTAAGGAACCTCCATACTGTTCTCCATAGTGGCTGCACCAGTTTGCATTCCTACCAACAGTGTAGGAGGGCTCCCTTTTCTCCACACCCTCTCTAGCATTTATCGTTTGTAGATTTTTTGATGATGGCCATTCTGACCGGTTCAATGATTCAGTTTAAATAACTTTGGGACTTCCCTGGTGGTGCAGTAGTTAAGAATCCAATGCAGGGGACACAGGTTCGATCCCTGGTCTGGGAAGATCTCACGCCACGGAGCAACTAAGCCTGTGCGCCACAACTACTGAAGCCTGCACACTCTAGAGCCCGCAAGCCACAACTACTGAGCCCACGCACCTACAGCCTGTACTCCACAACAATAGAAGCCACCGCAATGAGAAGCCTGCGCACCACAGCGAAGAGTAGACCCCACTTGTTGCAACTAGAGAAAGCCCGTGCGCAGCAATGAAGACCCAACACAGCCAAAATAAATAAATAAATAAATAAATAAATAAATAAATAAATAAATAAATAAATAAATAACTTTGGCAAGAATACTTCAAGAGGTGATCCTGTGTACTTTATATTGCATCATATTGGAGGAACATAATGTCTCATTATCCCACTAAGGCTAAGTTTACAAACAAAGTTAAAGTGGGGCCCATGAGATCTCACCATTGTAAAGTTTTCCCCTTCTGATTAGAGGTGATCCTTTGGCACTGTGGAACCTGATCAACATTTCACCTAATTGTGTTAGTATCCATTGATGAACCTTAATTACTTTATTAGGAGTGTCAAGTGGTGATTTTCTAATTCTATCAATTCTTTATTTATTAGCTGGCATATTTTCTGTAAAGAAGAGCTTTCTTCAACTTGGGGCATTTGATTACATTAAACTGCAGTTCTTACTGAAAAGGAAGGATAAGTGTTTATTTCCCTTTAATTAGTTTTCAGAAGAAAGAGTTGGTGAAAAGTATTCATCAATAGTGACAGATGATTATTATTTTATTTTATTTTTGTTCTCTTTTTTGTAAGATTCATTATGAGCTTGTAGATGTTTACATGTTCAGTGCACTTTAATCAACTACAATAAATTATTCTTTTTAATGTTAAAATATTCCAATTCTGGTCAGTGGGAGCCTCTTCAGGCTCGATTGCTTCCTTGCTTCTGTTACAACATGCCTCAGGATCACCTTGTGCTTTCCTTGCCCTAGATCATGCATCCTCAATAAAACTGGTTCTCGGTGAAAGTGAAAAAACTTAGATATTCCACTGGTTTGTGGTCCATCAAATGGCTACAATACATAAACAGACATAAAGTATATCTGTGGTATTAAAATTTCAGGTGGCGGGGAGTGATTGGAGGAAAAAAGTCTAAAAAGGCTCTGTAGGAGGGGGTGTGATTTTAGTAAAGAAAACAAACAAAAAAAAGGTTAAAAAACATGAGCCTAGACCAGGAATCCAACCATGGAATCCTGGTTGCTTTTAGTGGGGAATGATATGTAGAGACCAAAATCTAGGTGCCAAGGGAGCTCATTGATACTCTTTCTAATAAATGATATTAGAAAAAGCATTAAAAAATGGAATTCATATTGATATTTTCAATTCAAATTTAACATTACAGCACTTTAAAAATCTTCTGAATTTATTATTTGTATCTAATTTATCTTACTTTGAGAATTCTTATTCCTAATAACAGAAACACAATTACTTATTTGCATTACTCTATTATATGTGTGTGTGTGCATATGACATATATGTTTCAAAATAGTATCAATATCACTACTAACAATTAAACCACTGAATGAGGATTAAAATTATGTTATATTTCTTTTTGTTCCACTAAAGGATTTACAGTCAAAGTACAGTATTCCAAAGTTATTTGAAAAATTATTTTCCCTGTGTGATTATGTTACTATTTTGATATAAAGTTAGGGTAATTTCTTTCCATTTTTTTTTTTTTCCAATTTTAGGATTCGCTTCTTTTGATTTAGTCTTATATTTTGAAAAACATTTACAGGTTCACAAGTCAAAGGTTTATAAAAAGGCATATTCAGAGGAAGTTGCTTTTTCTTCATGCCCTTCAGCCCCGTTCCTATTGCTCTCCAGTGGTAAACATTTTTATTAGTTTCTGGTGTTTACTTTTATCATTTCTTTTTGAAAATATGTATATTTTCCCCTTATTTCCCCTCCTTATAGAATAGGTAACATACTATCAACACTATTCTGCACCTTTTTTTTTCCACTTAACAATATATCCTGGAGATTACTTCATATCAAAACACATAGACCTTCCTCATTAGTTTTAACAGATGCATAGTACTCATTTGAGTGGACATACCACTGTTTATTCAACCACTCTTGTACTGAAGAACTTTGGGGTTGTTTCCAAAAATAATAAATAAACAACATAAATTATGTCACAATAACTGTATACAAATGTTGTTTCAACTTTGTGTACAGCAGCTTCAGAATAGATTCCTAAAATTGTATTATTAGATAAGAGAGTAACTGTATCTGTAATTCTCTGAGATATTACAAAATTTACCTTCATAGGGGTTGTACCATTTTGCACTCCCACCAACAGTGTATGGAATTGCCTCTCTCGTTATAGACTTGTCAAGAGAATGTGTTATCAAACTTTTGGATTTTTTACAATCTAATAGGTGAGATACAATATCTCAGTGTCGTTTTATTTATTTATTTTTAAATTTTTAAAAGATTTTATTTATTTATTTATTTTTGGCTGTGTTGGGTCTTCACTGCTGCACGCGGGTTTTCTCCAGTTGCGGCAAGCAGGGGCTACTCTTCGTGGTGGTGTGCGGGCTTCTCGTTGTGCTGACTTCTCTTGTTGCGGAGCACGGGCTTCAGTAGTTGTGGCACGCGGGTTCAGTAGTTGTGGTTCGTGGGGTCTAGAGCACAGGCTCAGTGGTGGCACATGGGCTTAGCTGTTCCGTGGCATGTGGGATCTTCCAGGACCAGAGATCAAACCTGTGTCCCCTGCACTGGCAGGCGGATTCTTAACCACTGCACCACCAGGGAAGTCCCTCAGTGTGGTTTTAATTTGCATATATCTTATGATCGAGGTTGAGCATCATTTCACATGTGTAACAGCCACCTGTATTTCTTTCTTTGTAAACTATCTTTTTTCAAAAGTCACATTTTTGGTCTTTTCCTTTCTGATATGTAAAAGTTCTCTTTATTTTAGGATGATTAAGCCTATATGTGATATAAATTGCAGAAAAAATTTTTCTTTGCTTATGATGTTGCTATTGGTTTTGCAACATATAAAAAAATGTTTATATGGCTTAGTTTATCAATCTTTTCCTATTGCTTCCCAAATTTGAGTTTGAGTCAGAATTAGGTTCTCCTTACTTTCAGGTGATAAAGGAATTTATCACCATCACCCCTGCTTACTTTTAGTACTTGCATGGTTTATTTTTTTTAATTATTATTATTGAAGGGAAAGCCATATAACATAAAGCTAACCATCTTAAAGTGTATAATACTGTGGCATTTAGCACATCAACAATGTTGTGCAACTGCCACCTTATCTAGTTCCAAAACATTTTCATCACCCCAAAAGAAAACCCCATATCCATTAAGAAGTCACTCCTCATTCTACCCTACCTTCAACCCCTGGAAACCACCAATTTGCTTTCTGTCTCTATTCTAGTTCTTTCATATAAATGGAATCATACAATATGTGACTTTTTCTGTCTGGTTTCTTTCACTTGCCATGTTTTTGAGGTTCATCCATATTGCAACATATATCAGTAGTTCATTCATTTTTATAGTTCAGTAACATTCTATTGTATGTATATACCACATTTTGTTTACCCATTCATGTACATTTCAGTTGTTTCCACCTTTTGACTATTGTGAATAGTGTCACCATAAATTTTTGTGTGTAAATATTTGTTAGAGTACCTGTTGTCATTTCTTTTGAATATATACCTGGGAGTGGAATTGCCGGGTCAGATAGTAACTCTATATTTAGCTTTTTGAGGAATTGTCAAACTGTTTTCCACCGGGGCTGTACCATTTTACATTTCCCCCAGCAACGTACAAAAATTCTAATTTGTTCATGCCATTACCAACACTTTTCTGCTTGCTCTTTCTCTCTCTTTTTAAATTATAGCCATCGTAGTGGGTGTGAAGTGGTACCTCATTGTGGCTTTGATTTGCATATCCCTAATGGTTACTGAGGGTGAGCATTATTTCATGTGCTTCTTGGTTATTTGTATATCTTCTTTGAAGAAGTGTCTAGTTAAGTCCTTTGCTCACTTTTAAGTTGGGTTGTTTGTCTTTTTGTTGTTGAATTGTTATATTATGGACCTTTATCAGATATATGATTTGCAAATATTTTCTCCCTTTCTATAGGCTGTCTTTTCACTTTCTTTCATGTTCTTTGATGCACAAAAAGTTTAAATTTTGGTGAAGTCCAATTTATCTATTTTTTTCCCTTTTGTTGCTTCTGCTTTCGGTCTAAGAATCCATTAGCCAACTCTTAAGGTCATGAAGATTTATCTTATGTCTTGTAAGAGTTGTACAGTTTTAGCTCTTATATTCAGGCCATTGATCCATTTTGAGTTAACTTTTGTACATGGTGTGAGGTGGGGGGGGTCCATCTTCATTCTTTTGCATGTGGGTATCCAGTTGTTCTAGCACCATTTATTGAAGAGACAATTCTTTCCCCATTAAATGGTCTTAGCAACATTGTTGAAAATCAACTGGCCATGGAAGTATGGGTTTAGTTTTGGACTCTTGGTTCTATTCCATTGGTCTATATCTTTATCCTTATGGCAATCCCACACTGTTTGGATTACTGTAGCTTTGTAGTAAGTTTTAAAATCAGAAGATGTGAGTCCTCCAACTTTTTCTTTTTCAAGATTATTTTGACTATTCAGGTCCCCTTGCAATCCCATATAAACTTGAGGGTCAGCTTTTCCATTTCTGCAAAAAAGTGCATTGGAATTCTAATAGGGATTGCATTTAATCCAGAGATTTCTTTGGGGAGTACTGTCATCCTAAAAATGTTATGTCTTCTACATGAACATGGGATGTCTTACCATTTATTTAGGTCTTTTAAAATTTATTTCAGCAATGTTTTACAGTTTTCAGTGTACAAGTCTTTAAACTTCTTGGTTAAATTTGCTCCCAGGTATTTTATTCTTTTGGATGCTATAATAAATGATATTGTTTTCTTAATTTCCTCTTTGGATTGTTCATTGCTGGTGTATAGAAACACAACTGATTTTTGTGAGTTGATCTTGTACCCTGTAACACTGCTGAATTTGTTCATTAGTTCTGGTAGTTCTTTTGAGGTTTCTTTTCCATTTTCTCTATATAGGATTATGTCCTCTGTGAATAGCGACAGTTTTACTTCTTCCTTTCCGATTTAGGTCCTTTTTTTTTTTTTGCCTAACTGTTCTCCCTAAAACTTCCAGTACAATAGCAGTGGTGAAAGTGGGCATCCTTGTCTTGCTCCTGATCTTACGGGGAAAACTTTCAGTCTTTCACCACTGAGTATGATTTGTGCTGTGTTTTTTTTGGTTTTGGTTTTGTTTTTTAATATTTATTTATTTATTTGGCTACGCCGGGTCTTAGTTGCAGCACACAGGCTCTTCGCTGCCTCGTGTGGGATCTTTGATGTGGCATGTGGGATCTTTGCTTGCAGCATTTGGGCTCCTTTAGTTGTGGCATGCAGACTCCTCTAGTTGCGGTATGTGGGATCGCTGACCAGGGATCGAAGCCTGGCCCCTTGCATTGTCAGCATGGAGTCTTAACCACTGGACCACCAGGGAAGTCCCTAGGGGTTGTTTATAAACGTCCTTTATAGTGTTGAGGAAGTTCCTTTCTGTTCCTAGCTCAGTGAGTGTTGGGTTTTGCCAAATGCTTTTCCACACCAATTGACATGATTGGTTTTATTCTCTCTTTATTCTATTAATGTAGTGTATTACATTGACATATTTTCTTATGTTGAATTGCCCTTGCATTCCTGAGATAAATCTCACTTGATCATGGTGTATTATAATTCTTTTAATGTGTACTGTTGGATTTGGTTTGCTAATATTTTGTGGAGAATTTTTGCCTCTCTACTCATAGGGGAAATTGGTCTGTAGTTTTCTTTTCTTTTCTTTTAAAATTTATTTATTTATTTATTTATTTATTTATTTATTTATTTATGGCTGTGTTGGGTCTTCATTGCTGCACGGGCTTTCTCTAGCTGCGGCAAGCAGGGGCTACTCTTCGTTGTGGTGCACGGGCTTCTCATTGCAGTGGCTTCTCTTGTTGTGGAGCATGGGCTCTAGGCATGCAGGCTTCAGTAGTTGTGGTGTGCAGGCTTCAGTAGTTGTGGCTCATGACGTTCAGTAGTTGTGGCTCACGGGCTTAGCTGCTCCGCAACTTAGTTGCACGTGGGAATCTTCCCAGACCAGGGCTCGAACCTATGTCCCCTGCATTGGCAGGCAGATTCTTAACCACTGTGCCACCAGGGAAGTCCCCCAACTCCATTTTTTTTTTTTTTGAGATGATCACATGGTTTTTATTTTTCAGTTTGTTGATATGGTGTATCACATTGATTGATTTGCATATATTGAAGAATCCTTGCATCCCTGGGATAAATCCCACTTGATCATGGTGTATGATCCTTTTAATGTGTTGTTGGATTCTGTTTGCTAGTATTTTGTTGAGGATTTTTGCATTTATATTCATCAGTGATATTGGTCTGTAATTTTCTTTTGTGTAGTATCTTTTGTCTGGTTTTGGTATCAGGGTGATGGTGGCCTCATAGAATGAGTTTGGGAGTGTTCCTTCCTCTGCAATTTTTTTGGAAGAGTTTGAGAAGGATGGGTGTTAGCTCTTCTCTAAATGTTTGATAGAATTCACCTGTGAAGCCATCTGGTCCTGGACTTTTGTCTGTTGGAAGATTTTTAATCACAGTTTCAATTTCATTACTTGTGATTGGTCTGTTCATATTTTCTATTTCTTCCTGGTTCAGTCTTGGAAGGTTATACCTTTCTAAGAATTTGTCCATTTCTTCCAGGTTGTCCATTTTATTGGCATAGAGTTGCTTACAGTAGTCTCTTAGGATGTTTTGTATTTCTGCGGTGTCTGTTGTAACTTCTCCTTTTTCATTTCTAATTTTATTGATTTGAGTCCTCTCCCTCTTTTTCTTGATGAGTCTGGCTAAGGGTTTATCAGTTTTGTTTATCTTCTCAAAGAACCAGCTTTTAGTTTTATTGATCTTCGCTACTGTTTTCTTTGTTTGTTTCATTTATTTCTGCTCTGATCTTTATGATTTCTTTCCTTCTACTAACTTTCCAACTCCATTTCTTAAAGGCTGTCTTTCCCCTAGTATTTTGAAACGCTAACTTCAACTATTTCTGGATTTTCTACTTTGTTTGCTTGGTCTCTGTTTATTCATGTACCAATACTACACTGTTTTTATTATAGAAGTTTTATAAAATGTTTTAAAATCTGGTAGGGCCAGCATGACTTCATTGCTCTTCTTTTCAAGATTTCCTTGGCTATTCTTGCTTGTTCTTTTTTTTAATGACAACTTCAAAATCAATTTGTCTGACTTTAGAAAAACAGTACTATTCTTACTGAGATCACATTAAATTTATAAGTTAACTTTGGAAGGAGTGATAGTTCTATGCTTTTGAGTTAACCTATGCAATTAAACATTTTTTCAAGTCTACTTTTTCAGAGTGCCTATCTTTTTAATTTATTACTCATGTTCTAGGAAGCATGGGAGTTGGGGCAGAGATAGTGGTACAAGATAAGAGTATTCTCCATACCTGCAGATGCCTGTGCTTGGGCATCAGTGTGGCGCTGGCAGACTCTACTCAAGAATTCACTCACTTGACGCAGGGAAAGGGCATTATGCAGTGTTTCCAGGGGGTAAATGGTAGGCACCATGGAGCACCCTTCAAATCCTGTTAGAAAAGAGATGGGCAAAGTCAGTGTTATTCCTGCTGGATATACCCCAACTGGCCAAGGAAGCATGGAGGGTCCCTGAGAACCATCAGGAGTGTCTGTGGCTTTTGGAGTGTGGGGTATCCAAGATTCTCAGGAGAGGGAACTCTTTAGAGCCCCTACAGGAGTCTATTTCTGTCACCTCCAGATTTCCTAAAAAGTCTTCCTGCTAAGGCCTCTGGGTGAATCAAATCACCTCTTATCCTACCTATGGAAAGCCTGCAATATTCCATGGAAAAATCAACAGAATCCCAATAGGGTAAGCACCTACACTCCTCTTGTACTTTCTGGGGGAAATAAAACAAAAGGTCCAGAGGTAAGGGGTGAAATTGTAGGTCTAAATGAGAGGTAGGGAGGTCATGGAGCCGGGAAAAAACAGCAGATTTCAGGGATCATGTACACGAGAACCAGATTAAGGAGGAGGGTTTGGGATCTGAGGAGGGGTTCATGCAGATTTAGGATATGGGTAGAAAGGCTAGAATATTGGAAGCTGGAGGGCATGCAATACACATGAAGCTCAGCTCAGGAAAACCACATGTATGAACAGGTTGGGGGATGGAAGTTCTTTCTTGGTTATTTTCATCACTTCAAAGCTTCTTTCCTCTGCTCTCACTGAAGACCCCAGACTTGCTAGTATTTCTCTATTCCTTCAGGAAAATGAGGCAAACCCCCTAGAAAAAAGAATAAATACTGATTCTCTGCTCTGAACCCAACAATTCCAATGTAGATCTACATTGTAGGGTGAAGGGTAAACCTAAATGTGTAACTCTAATCCCAGGGCCTGTTGATGAAAAAAAAAAATGTCCCCATTAGAGGATCAAGAAGCATACATCTCAACCACTTTTTTAGTCCCCAATATTTCCTATGCTTCCTTTATATCTCCTTAAATGGATTAAAGGTAGGCAGGACAGCAATATCTATTCAAGACACAGCCTCCTGTCTGACAATGATTAAAACCTATATAACTCAAAAGGATTATACCTGACCATCTTCTAACCTTCGGCCCTTGTTTTCTTCAAGGATTCAACTGAGACCTCTGTGCCTCAATTTCCCCCTGTACTCTAGTGGCAGGAGGGCAGGAGAGGTACAGTCTCCAGCTTCTCAGAACAGCTAGAAAAACATTTGGATTTGAAGATGGTGGTAGTAGAGGGTCATAGAGATAAGAATAGATTCCAGGGCAAGAGACTACGCCTGTACCGAATAGCACTGGGAATAGGTAACATTAGGAGGCAGTGAGGAAGGAGAACAGGAAGGGGGGGAGCAGCCAACGCTACAGCTACCAGGCAGTCTGGCCCCAATCCCATTCAAGCAACTAAATGCAAGTCACACAACCTTAGAGTAAATAGGAGAAAGGAATAGGTGGGCTCTCCTGCCAAAAGTGCAAGAAGCAAAGCAGTCAGTCCCAGCCAGGGTAGTGGCAGCAGCCAGCTTGGTGGCAGGGGGTACCGTAGAGGCACTCGGGATCATCCTGGCCTGAGCGCAGCCAGTTCCGGAAGAGGCGCAGGTGGTAGGAGCACTGGTGCAGGTGATGCGCCAGCGTGGCATCCAAGGAGACTGGCCAGCCCCCTGTGCAGTCAGAGGAACAACTACGCAGCAACCGGACCACAGGGTGCTGGTCATCCAGCAGCTCTTGGAGGGGTTGGGGGAACCACGACAGGAAGCACAAAGATAAAGAGAGAGAAGAGGGAGAGACAATGAGGGGGGTACTGGATGACATAAGTATTCCTGGGAGGTGGGGCCACTCAGCTCCAAGGTGAGCTAAGAGAGAAGCAGAGATGGTCAGAGCCACGGGACATCTCTTGCAGGGAAGAGTACTGGCATCATGCTAAAAGAAGTCTAAAAGAAGTGAGTCTAGAAGAAGGGGCATGTGAGACCTCATCATACAGCAGGCCCTCCCCTTTCTCGTTGTGCACAATTCAGTCAGTGCTTGCAGACAGCAGTCACATCATTCTGGATGGGGTGAGCTGGCAGTTCTGTAGCTAGGAACTCCAGTGTCCCCCATCATTCTTGGGCAAACCCTAGTTAGGGCTTGTTTCTTAAACGAATGTATTTATGAGGTTGGGATAGAGATGAAAAGATTTGAAGTCACTCAGAGAAGGGGGTCAAGAGTGGTATAGGTTATCAGGATAAAGTTTTAAGCTAAAAAAGCTCCTAAGGACTCAGGCCGGGCTCCCTGGACCACTCTAAGATAGCCACAGACAAGGCTTGTGTTAGGTAACTGACATGGATTAGCAGGAAACCAGGTGTCCTTTAAAACAGCATGTAAAAAATGGAATCAATATGTGAAAATGCCAATATTGATTAATCATCCTTCATTCCTGTTCAAATACATAGACTTTTTAAAAAACGTTTGCATAAGTCTTGGGGGGACATTGTATCAATTATAGAAGCCAAAAGAGATAATTTTATATTTTCTTCCCACTGCTGGTGAGTTTCACTGCACTTTGTTCAGCTAGATGAGTGGAAAAGCTTTAATCCGAAACTACTTATTATCTTAGCTGGTTGGCAAACTTTGTGGATATATGCGATTCAGCTGCAAACGGTTGAAGGCAGTGAAAGACATGTGGAAGGGGGTTTAAGAGGAACAGTAGGAAAAAGATCTTGGGGAAAAGGTACGGGGTCTTAACTGATAACAGGAATATGGTACAGAGAAAGTAGGATCAAGGTAGGTGAGGATGACTGCTCGGAACTCCCAGACCAGAATGGGCTCCACAGGGTGATCCCATGAGACTATGGTTTCCAGAGACCTTAGTCTGGATGTCAAGAGAGATTTCTGTACCAATGGTCACACAGTTATGTGGGTCCCTAGAAGAGAATGAGCTTGGCAAATCTGGTGGGTACACTCTGACATTCTGGATGAGGGAGAGACACAGTCTCTTTCCCACTATATTAGTTCACCTTGGTAAGTTCAGCGTGCAGTTTACTAATGGGCCATACTTATATACTTGATGTAGTCACAGGATGTGACAGAAGCTTATCAGGAATAGAGGCAGGGATGGGCTGAGGGGTGTTCTCCCATCAAAGCAAGGAAGTAGCACTGCCTTGCCTCCTTTCCAAAGCCAGGTCCAGTTTTTCCAGCTGCTATTTCAAAGCCACACATCATGGCAAAGAGATGGTGGTGATGGACAGTAGGCTGGCACATTGTTGTGACTAATCTGCTGCAAGCAATTGCAGACAGAGCATCCACTCTGTAATTGCTGGGTCAGTCCAGTAACATTTGGCCATGGGGTAGAGCCCTCATATTGTCCTGAGGGCCAAATTAAATCTAGATAATCTTCAGCAAGAGACATAATAGCTCCAAATCTTTCTCTCCTAGATCCCAGATTCCGGCTTCTCAGGCACTTTAGCCTCCAAGCTCAAATACAAGAAGAACAAAGGCCAGCAGAGCCCTGAGGTTGTGTGCAGGGTGCTGGAGGAGATCTTGAATTTACTCTCTTGCACTATAATTGTCCAGGTCTTTCTTCCTCTCCCCCTTTTGGTAGAATTAATTCTTCTTTACTGGTGAGGCTGCTAACCAAGGCTTCAGGGAACTAGAGATATATAGGTTTGAGGATCTGTTTGAGGAATTTGGATCTTTTCTCACAGAGCCTAAGAGTTAGGAGAGTTGTGATTTAGCTCTGATGTCAGGGGCCCAAGTTCCTAGTACCATCTTCTGTACCCTAAGTAATAAGTCTCCTAAGTCCAAATCCCAGGCTGTAGTGTTGGGGTTGGTGCCTGAGGGTCTACTCTGGAGATGACTGTGGCACGAAGGCCAGAAGAGCTTGAAGCTAACTGTGCTGGCACAGTCACACCACTCTGAATGGGAAGCTCCTGTCACAGGCACAAATGGGAGTGCAGGTGGTGGGTAGGGGTATAAACTGAGCAAGTATAAGCTAGTCAACCTAGGGAGATTTCACCAGTGCCTAGTGGAGATGTATGGCCTGACTGGGCTAAAATCTAGCGGCTGCCACTGTCTAAGGAGCAGGTGATCAGCACCTAGATTTTTTTCAGCCAGGAAGCCAGGCTAATTTTACCTCCCTCAGAGTCTTAGCTCTTGAACAGAAGAAAATCGTATCTAACAAAACTGGATTTACCTTGAAGACAAGATACAATGCAGAGATAAACTAAGGATATAAAGGATAAAGCAAGGTGTAAGTCCTGGGTTCCTCTGCCATACCCTACAAAGAGACCACAGCCCTTCAGTCTTGGGTTTACGCAGATCTCTAAACTCTCCCACCTTAGTGTGGGCAGACCCTGTTCTTCAGTATTCTTGAAATATTATTTATTCCTAAGCTCCCCCGGAATCTCCAGTAGACATCTCAACGCTTCACTTCCCCTTCTCGGAGACTGTAGTGCCATAAGTAGGCTGGGGCTGCATGGAAACCACATGTAAACCCTCAAGGCACAATTCTTTTTCCTGTACCTACCACCTCCTACTCCTTTTGTTCTTTCTTGTATCCCAAATCAATCTGGACTCCTGTTTTCTAGGCCCAGACCCTAGGTTAGTAGTGACGTAAAGCAGATGTCAGAAGCACAAGAGCCACACAAAATACACACAATGGTAGGAGACAGGAATATGGAGATGGAAAACAATATACTCAAGACTAATGCCTTTATGGGTAGGCTTGGGAACTGGGAACTGCAGCACTGCTCCAAAAGGGAAGCAAACTAGTCATCCACTCCAACAAAAGAGCTGGTGAAAAAAACAGGAAGATCAAAATTACATAAGCTGAGGAGTTGGGGAAACAAATAGAGAGAAGAAATGGGGATGATATAGGTAATACTATGCTCTTTCTAAGAAGGGGAACCATTATCATGTTTGTACAAAGCCTGGCAGTCATGTGATGGGAAAGGAAGAGGTTTAATTCATGTTTTGGTGATGATGCTGAAAAAAGTGACACAATGGTGATGATGGTGACCATGGAAATAAGACCTTGAGTTGCCCCAGGAATCGGGCAGCCAGGCTGCAGCCAAGGCTAAGGTCTGTCACAATAAGTGATATATCCCAAGAGCAACAATTAGTGAGTGGTTCAGAGACAGCAGGGCGTCAACACAGTGGAGGGAGAAGGAAAGTCAGTGTCAGAACTCAGAGGTTAAGTGTCTGGAGGTGACATGGTGAGGAGGAATGACGTTGAGTCAGAAGCAAACGTACCGTTAGTCGGATGCTTTGCAAACGACACAGAAAATCGTTTTACGGCCGGGACAAACAAGAGCTCTGGGGAGAAAAGACATCACGGGGATTATACCCACCGCTGTCCCCACCCTCTGCTCTGGAATTTGCTCACAATATACTCTGTTCTTTACAGTTAGTATACGACCTGCTCCCCCCGCCCCTTAGATTCCTTACTACCACATTTCAATCTTTTCCTTTGGATAATCTCCTCTCAGGAATCCGTGTGTCATCTCTACCATAATACGGCCCCACAAACAACCCTAATCTCACCACCACATCCTCTTTCTGGTCATTTACAAAGAAATAAAATCTTTGTAGAAACTTTCATCACGTCCCCCAATCTCTTGCCATATCATTTTTCCTGCCTTGGCTGAACAACTTCCCCATCCCTGATTTCCTAGATTTTAATTGAGGCTCCACTACATTCTTCCTGACCGTGGATCATCCTCCTTGGTCGCTACCCCTACAGGCCAGAATCCAGGAAAGAATACAAAGGTGGAGTAAATTGATGTAGCAGGGCTGTATGTGGCTGATTATGAAGGGATAAGCATAAATAAGTAGTATTTGTATGGTGAGAGGTAATGCAAATGGAGGGGTGGATGGGGTCTTGGTTCCTTCTCCCCTCTATAACTGATGCAGAAAACTTGTCATAAGGCTAGTGTCAGCGCCATCTTAAGCATGAATTGTTCTCGAGCTGTGTCCTTGCTGGCGGACAAATGAAGAAAAGAGTTGCCCCCCAAAACCCACCCACATACCATCTCGGTGCTTCAGACTGGCAGGTGGTAGCTTTTTGCCTTGGCTGCGGGCGTAGTCCTGAAGATTCGGGGCGCTGGAGGAGCCGCCCAGCACTGTGGTGCTGAACAGCCCCGTGCACTGTGAGCCTGCAAGGCCGGGAGTGCATTAGTAGCCACGCAAAGCTGCAATTACCACACAGAAGTACGCACAATTTCACATGACAACATCAGGACACACGCACATAACCATTCAGAGCCACCACCACGTGGCCACTTGACATAACCACAAACAGCTTTCACTACTGTCCACAGCCACACTGGGCAAGCAAAGTGAGGATGCTCCTGAAAGTCTACTTGGCAGATACAAGAGGCCACTACAAATACAGGGTTAGTCATATTAGGGGACTCAAAGCTACTGAAAGGGATAAACTGTGCTCTCTAGGTGGCTCTCAGGAATGCTCAAAGAATAGGTAGATTCCTCTAGATCTCCCTAGATTTAATTCAGTGCTCCTTATGCTGGACATAGGGTTTGAAGAACCCAGAAATTGAGTCCCTTATTTGTTTAAAAGGAAAGAAACTTTGACTGAAACTAGAGACTAAGTTTAGAGTACTCAACTCAAATTCGAAGTCCTCATAAGTTCCAATTCCTCCTAAGTTTTTCATCCAACATTCCCTCCCTTCTATTTTCCCTTAGACCTTTCTACCTTTCCCAAGAAAGTATGAGACTCACTGAGTTTTTGAAGCTGGAATGGATTCAAAGATCATCCAGTTCAGCCTTCTTATTTTAGAGATGAAGAAACTGACATTCAAAAGGGATCTCATTTGTTCAAGGTCATACAGTTTGTTAGGAGCTAAGCTGGACTAGAATCCAGGTCTCCGGACTCAGGATCAACCGTGTTCAGTTAGAAAAGAAATAGTAATTTTTTTCATCAAGAAGAAACAGAGCATTGTTTCTGAAGTGAAAATGGACACAAATTGAAAGGCATGTGAAGGGTCAGGTGATTATATGTAGAACATGCCTCCTAACCGCTGAACACCGTACTCAGGAGAACCTCGTGAACAGAGAACAGCGAAAAAGATGTTTTTTTTCTACTCTCGAAAGTTTATTGCCTTCTAAGTCCTATGCTCAAAGCCAGATGCCCACACACATAAGTTCAAAGAAAGCAAAGAGAACTCTTGACAGTAAGTGGAGTAAATAAAACTTGAAAAATCCCTGAAGCAAATAAATCAAGCTAGTCACTGTCCCAAGTATCTGATCGACAGTAGGGTTGGGACTCCCATGGTCCCGTCTCCTACTATAGCCCACAAGGAGAGAATGGGCAGGAGGAAACAAGATTAACACTCCAGTTTGTGGGATTTTCTCCTCTACTTCCAAATCCATCTTAGCCAAGACCCTGGGTTTGACTTGGGAACTTAACATTCATAGGGGAAATGGACAGAGTGGAGAGGTCAGTTTCCTTTGAGCCCACAAAGAAGGGATATGGTTTCAGGGGTCCCAGCATTTCAGGGTCACCACATAAATCAAGAAGTTCAGATGGCTGATAATTTCCACCCTGGAATTGAGGACCACTCCTCTACGCAGCAATTTCTCCGACCTTTCATGTTCAAACAAGCTCAAGAATAGAGTTCCAGAGAGAAATAAGGGTTGCTAAATATGTCTGCTTTTTTCAGAGAAGCTGGAACTAGCTGGCTGTATCCCAGGCCACCCCCAAGCTTTGTTCTACATTTACTTCCTCCACGAAATAATTTTCTGGCGTAGTCCCACCAATCCTGCCGTGTCCAGTCTTGGATCATCTCAGGGGGTAGACTTTACCTTACCACCACCATCTGTCAACCAGACTCATGCCTCTGCCTTGTTCTTGACAGCACTCCCCCTTAACTGGGCCAGACACACCTATCCTCTTTCCCACCTACCTGAAACCTATTCTCTACTGGGGTTTCTGGGAAAAGAAGTCCATATCACAGATCTAGACATTTGTCATTTATTTTTCATGCACCAAACCATCTACCTCATTTTAAGAATCTAGAAGGCAAGCTACTCCCATAAAATTAGCCTGGAAAATTACCAAAAACCTTTCTTCCCATTGCTGGTAACCAAATGCTGACCGTTTTGGGGCCAAGAAATTGGGTGCCAAGGAGAAAGGTAACAGAAAAATGAAAGGAGCTAAATGGAGAGAATAATAGGACAAGATAGAAAGAGCCAGGGGACCCAGTCTAGACCCCACACCACTGTCTCTACCTGCCAGTTCTGGTTACTGGCTCACAGGCGCTGTGTTCAAAGATAGTCCCTCCCAAGGACCCCTCCCCACTCCCAAAGAATACAATACCCTCTGAGGCTTGGTCCTTCCTGCAGTCTGTGTTCTTAGGAAAGGTTGAATGATGTTCTCCACCCCTCTCCAGGAATCAAAAAAATCAAGAGACATTCCCTCAAAGTCCTGAGAGAAGCCTCTGCCACTACACCAGTCTCAGATTTGTCCCTCAATTTTCAGGAAGGAAGGAAAAAGAATTACAGGATTAGGAGAGGATGAAGGGGAGGGCATGGAGGTAGCAGGGGCCAGAGCAAGGATGTAATAAACACAGGTCTCAAAGGAAGACATGGCACAAGTTCTCCAAATGAGGAATATGACCGTTACTGGGGGAAGGGAGCATCTCACGAGTGCCTCTATTTATAGCTTTGTCTCTGATAACTCTGAAGAGTCAGAGTCTCCATGGACCCTAAATGTCTGGGCTAGACTGAAGGGACAGATAAGGAGTAAGAGGGGAAGCCCGAAAAATGCCCTTCAGCCAGAGAAATGGGGGTTGTGTAGAAAAACCAAAAGACAGACACCTTCCTGGAATGCAAACAATCATCTGGGATCAAAGTTCACACCTACATGTGGCTTCTCCCAATTCATCCTCCCTAGCCCCGCCCAACAATTCCACTGACTAGATGACCCCAACTCCCATGACTAAGGTTCCCCACAATAAAACTCTAAAGAACAGACAGACACCCCTTCCCAACAACAGATGAGAGATGCTGGAAAACCGTACCTAGGCCGCTCTGCTTCATCTCCGTTGGTGGCCGTGAAGATGAAAAGAGTCGGTAACCACCAGGCCTCGAGGATGAGGTCTCAGAAAGCACCTGGAGAAAAAGGACTCTATGTTAATTACCGTTTTGCCACCTCAACTGAGGTCCTGAATCCCTGCCCCTACAAAACCAAGCAGTGTCAGGAAGTTTAAGGATTTTTATGAAGAAGAAGAATGCAAAGTCTAAGAGTATACTTTACAGAGGAAACTGTCCAGGGAATCCTTCTATACTAGAAAGCACTTCTATTTCCAAGATGCCTGTCCCTACAGCCCTCTAATCCCAAATCTGAGAAATCATCATTCAACCATTCTCAGTGCTTAGCAGGGCAGGGTACCTTAATCTTTTATATCCCTCCACAGAACTCAGAAAGCAAATCACAATAGCTCAGCCACAATAAGGAGTCTGGCTACGCTCTCTTCTTTCCAGGACAGCTGTGGCTATGGCAGCCATACTCAGTTTCTTATCTGAACCAGAAGCCCTCCCCTCCACTCCTGGAGACATGAAATGGATTTCTGAAAAGCCCACAAGGGCTCAATCACACAACCCCCACCACACAAACACACACACACACACACACCCCTCAACAGTGTTCTGAGTCCCTAAGTCCCAAAAGGCAAAGACAGAGGCAATAAGGGAAGATGAAGTATGGAGGGACACCTGTGTGCAGGATGCCAGGTGAGTGGTGGACACAGCCCGGGGCTGTAGGCCGATGGCTGGGGAAGGCCGGGGGAGGTCCCCTGACCTCCGGCGGCGCCGTCCCCGCAAGGGGATCAGGTCCAGGTTCCCCGTGCACTGCATGTTCATGACCTGCAATCAGACCGGGTGGAAAGCCGGTCACGGCTCCTTACACCCACAGGTTCCCAAAAGCCCTGGGCCCACTGGGCAGAGGCAGTTGTAAGGCTGGAGAGGATGATTGCCTAGGGCATAGCTGCTCTGAAGGTCACAGATTTTGTATTCTAAACCAGTCCAAAAATATAAGATGACAAGAGGAGAAGAAGGGATGGAAAGAAGGGTCGTAGTTGATAAGAATAAGACTACCAATGCCTGTACTTATAGAACACGGAGAGGAAATATTAATATTAAAAGGTTGTATGACCAAAGAGCAGAGAGAAGATTTTTCTTGCAAAGCTGAGGAGCATATCTTGGGCAACCATCATCCTGGGTAGCCATGGTATAAGCAGCACTAGTAACTGAGAGGAAGAAATCTGATTACAACAGAAAGCTTCCTATAGGCCTGAAAGAAGTCAATTTCATCAAGTCTGAGAGATGATACACTGAGAGCTCTGCTTTGCCTGTCTCTTGACTGCTTAAATCAGAAGAAAAAAGGGGGTCCAACATAATAGTGCCAGAGACTGGCAGATGATGTGAATGGGGAAGACACTGGATGTGGAGGAGCAGTTTATTAATGGAAGATCATATGTCATTCTGTCCATTTGATCTATTCACATGAGTCTGCAGTGTACTAATGTACTATGGATACTAAGTTAACTTACACCTCAAAGAAAAAATGATGCATACCCCACCTAAGGAAACTCTGAGTATTCATGACCTCAAGTCCATCTTAAAATAATCAGGAAGAAAAGGATGAGTCTAGAAGAGAGACTGCAGTTTGTCTTCTCAGCATTCTCCAAAATCTGAACCATAAACCTCTGGCTGAACCTATGTAAGCTAGTTATAGATTCTTCTGAGATATTTCAAAATGGAAAGACCGATTCCTTTAAGACAGAGAGCAGGCACCAAGCCAAGTGAACTCAAGACAGACTCATCTGTCAAAGCAGGACCCAAAACAGTCATGGTCCCTGAGACAGGGATAAATCATGGGGTCAAAAAGAGTGTCACTGGGCCAAAGAGGGAAAGGATCTCTCCAGGAAAAGACCAAAACTTTGGTTTTTACTCCAGGACACAATGTGAGATTTACAACAGTCCTTTCCTCTAGGCTAGAGAAATAGAACCAGGACTAGGAGAACCCAGGCCCAGACTGATAAACCTCATCAGAACAAAGGGGAGACAGATAGACCTCGAGACTTGATTCCCTTTCTGGGATGAGAGTACAGATAACCCTAAAGGGGTTAAATTAAAGTGCCATTTTTAGTAAAGTGATATTTACTACAATCTGAGCTTTAATATTTACCCAAGACAACAAAGAGATGGAGGGAGCCTGGCCTTCAATATCGACTGTATTGTTATCATTGTTACTGTTTACTAAGCATCTATATGGTGAGTATTACTTATATTTTACAGATGAAAAAAATTTAGGCTTGGAGAAGGTACCTGTCCAAGATCACAGAGCGTCTGATTATCAGACTGGGATTTCAGCCCAGAGTACATGCTTTTCTACTATATTTCCTTTTAAAGAACTGCCTTTTCAAATTCATCCAGAGGCCTCCTCCTCAATCTCATCTCTAAAAGTCCTTATCTCTCAGGCACCCCTCACTGGCATCTCTTTAACCTCAGAAGTAGCAACCAGCTTAGAGGAGCTTTCCTGGGAGACCAGCTGTGAAAGAGAGATTAAGTAAAACATATCCATCAGGGGCAGGAAGACTCTGTTTAAGGTCCTAAGAATTCCACTGAGGGGATTCAGAGATTCATGGATATTGTCCTATGAGCACTTCCACCACTTCTTTCTCCCAAGCCCCTCCCATTACCTCCATGGAGCCGGCTTTGCGGTTACGAATGAGGGGTGATCTCTTTGGGAGGCCAGGGCCCTCAGAGGGCTGGGGTGAGGTCTGCAATGCTCGGTCTGGCTCATCTGATGCCTTCCCCGGGCACAGGTCCTCCATGCTGCCTTGGTCTGTTTTCATCTCCTCATTCTACCCAACAACAGGCATAGATAGGAGAGGTGTTAATGGTCTCCAGCCTCCTAATCCAATTCTCCCCAACCCTTTTAACCTCCCTGTACTGTTCCCGAGTTTCCCATCACTTGGTTCCTAAGTCCTCCAGTCCCAAATCCCAGCACTCTGACCCACCTCAGAAGAGGCTGGACGGAATCCACAGCCAGGTGGGGCACTGCCTTCTTCCTCGACACCTTTCACTCCAGGGCTGAAGTGCAGCTCCACATGGAACCGCTCCTCTGATAAGGGATCCTTTAGGGCATCACCAGATGAAAGGGCAGTTGGAGAAGCTGGACATGGTGGTGGAAGACCAGGCAGGGACAACAGAGAGGAACTCAAGAGGACACATCCTCCCAGGGCTGAGGTTTCAGTGTCTTACACCCCTCTACAGTAATAGCTCCCTTTATCTACAGTCTAGTGTTACAGGATCCTCATACTCTCAACCTCCACAGGACTTGCCAACTTCCAGTTCTACAACTGCCCCCCTCCCTATCCATCTCCCACAGGAATTCAGCTTTGCTACAGTGCATACAGCAGCACATTTAAAGATATCTTTGTGGAGCCAGATGAAGAAGGTATATGTGTAACAATGTTTGAGAGAAAAAGACTCATTGTAACATTGTTCAAATCCCATACCCTCCCTAATGCCAGAGCTATGTTCTCTGGTATCTCTCTGGCTCAACACCAACCCAAAACATGCTTTCTGTTCCAGGAGGAACCTCCTGGATGTTCTCTATCATGCTGCACCTAGGTACCACACCTAACTGGATTCTACAGATTCTAAGCATAAAAAAGTTTTTCCCTAAAAGGGGATGGAGAAGAAAGAAGGGGCCCTTTCCTCACCTCCCCCTGTTAGCTCCTCACCCGTGTGTTGTCTTCATAAAGCATGATGACAATCTGGGTCATGTAGTTGAGCTCTGAGATGGCACTAAGATAAGCCAAAGCTCGCTGCCATTGTGCATCCTTGGTCTCCTACCGAACACAAGAAGAGGTAAGCTAATGCCCAAGGACGAGGGAGTCAGGGAATGGGCAGGGAGACGAGGAGAACAGAGGAAGCTTGCGGTAAAAAAGAAGCATGAGGAGGAGAGTAAAAGAACGCTGGGAAAAGACATTCATAGGCTGAAGGAAAAAGGATCCTTACATCAAGAAGTCCCCCATAACGAAAGACACTGAGTAGGGAGTGGACATGGCTTTCACTGGTGAAGTAGAGACGTGTTCGAACATGGCGGCCTGGGGAGAGCACTCCTCGGGAGTACCTGAGACAGCAGCTAAGTTACTCACACTGTCAGCCAGTCCTCTTCTCGGCCCTCCACAAACTCCCTCCTCCCGCCTCAAAGACTTCCCTCTCTTTTCCATCCCAGGACCGCTTCCGTTCTCGGTTCCCCAAGCTGTCCCAGCCTGGGCTCCCCCAAGAGCTCCCTGACATGCCCCTCCCTCCATCCAGCGCCCCGCCCAGCCCTCCCTCACAGGGGGTGCAGCTTGTTGACAGACTCATCCTCGTGGGTTCTCTGCAGGTCAAGTAGTATCTTCCGCAGCAGTGCAAGACAGAAGCCCACGGCAATTTCCAGTTTCTCCTCCCGACTGATCCCGTACTCCTAGGGGCCACAGGCCAGGAATAAGCACCTCAATGAATCTTGTTTTCTTCTTGCCTCATTCTCCCAGGTCCAAGATCATGCCTGTCTTCACCTCAGGTCTAGGGCTTCTTCCAAAATCACCACATTCCCCCTCTCCAGGTTTTTCCTCAGTTAGCCTCTTGGGCTTCCTCAGAGCCAGGATTGTAGCTCTAATTGTAACAACTAATTCCTTCTCTAAGTTTCCTTCCCCTGGTTCCCACACCGCCCCTCCTTCCTGCCTTTTCTCTCCTTCCTTCCGCAGTGCCCCTAGCCCCAGGCTCCATCCCTTATGTGAGACACACCTGGGGAATGACCACATCAGCCAGTGCCTTAGAGAGACGGAGCAACTCTGCTGTGCCTTGAAGTCCCAGACTCCCATTGTGCTGCACATCATACTTGACACAGTCATAGATGTCAGGGATCTTACTGATATCATAGCGCCCACTCTTCTGTCGAAAGTCACGCTCCAGCTTGCTCCAACGCTGTAGCATTAGCTCTAGTGTCTCGCTGTGGTAAAGCTGCAGGTCTGGAAGGAAGACAGACAGTCAGACAGAGCCAAAGGCTTCACCTCTAACAAAAGACCCTAGCAAATCTGAAGCAGAACCAGAGAGATGAGGATGACGTGTCTCAGACACTTAGGAGAGGACACAGGATTGTCTGAGGAACCCATCCATACCCAAAATCTTGAAAGGAAGATAGTAGTATTCAAACCCACCTACAGACTTGGGGTCCTGCATCCGTTCCTGGATCTGGTGAGTGAGGTTTTCAATCAGGGCAAATACCTGATCACAGACCTTCACAGGATTCTGGATTATAGCCATGGAGTTGAGTAGGGAAGTGCTTCCAGTGGGAGCCAGCTGTGGAGAATAGAAAGATGAAAAGCAAGACAGGTTCAGTGCCAGTTGCCTAGATTGCTGTGAGCTTATTACAGAGAGACTGCCTGGAAAATAAGCTCTGTCTGTTGGCTCACCCAACAAGCATTCTTAGGCTACTGGGAACACTAGCAGTTCAGATGAGGGGACTGCTCTAGCACACAGTCATCTAAGAATGGGTCATCTTAAAAGTCTTGGAGTCAGAGGAAATAAAATAGATCTAGGTTCTTTTCTTGGGGGTTCTAAAATAAGCACGGAAAATGCTGAGGAATACAGATTAAACCAAAATCCCCACAGAATGTTTTCATGAGTGGGCGATAGACATAACTATCTTACTCCTCTAAACAAGATGCTAGCTTGAATCTAGAGTAGAGGTGCTGTCTCAGAACTAAGTTCCAACTCAAGCATTTAGGATGGTCACAGTCAATGAAGAATGGGGAGGGGGAAGGAGATTGCAGGTTGAATGTACTCATTCTACCTCGGTCCTCACAAGTTCCATTCTTGCTGGCAAAAGGAAGCAAGGAAAAAGGAAAGATACCTTAGCTTTTTTGGATTTGACATTGAGCAATGGATTGGAAAATAAGGCAGCAAGGTCCTGCCCCTTTATCAAGGCCTGCTCAGAGAAGAACACAGAAAATGCCATTCTCTAGTCAATGTGCTCAGCTACTTTGCTTATTTAAGAATCTATCAAAAATGGTTACACAGCAGTTATGAAATGAGGAGCTGTGAGTAGGAGGATGGTAGAAAATCACGGTCTGGCACATGATCCCCAGTCAATCATGGCATGGATACATAGGAAAAAGGAAAAAGGATGGCTTGGGTAGTGGCATCCACTGTGATTAATACTGTGAGGCAGTATATTGTAGTGGCTAACAGCCTGGGCTCTCTAGTTAAGATTCCTTGGGTGACCTTGGAAAGGCTGCTTAAATTCTTCTGAGCCTAGGCTTCCTCGTCTGTAAAGTGGGGGGGGGGGGGGGGAAGTAGTACCGGTCCACAGTTCTTACAGTGGATTAAAGATGGCCATTAATTCTTTGTCACATTCCCCTTCCCTTGAATCTGGGCTGGCCCTGTGACTGCTTAACCAACAAAAAATAACAAGGTTATACTGTGCTAATTCTGGGCCTACACTTTAAAAAAGCTTGAAAGTTTCTGCTATGGGGGAGTCCTAAGCTACTATTTAAGAAATCCGTCTGGGGAATTCCCTGATGGTCCAGTGGTTAGGACTTCATGCTTCCACTGCCGGGGGCATGGATTTGATCCCTGGTCTGCTGGAAAAACCACATGGGAAAAACACATGGAGAGGAGAGGCTCTGAGACTACAGGGACAGGGACATCACGAGGAGGGAGAGAGCCCAGCCATCTTAGCATCCCAGTTGAGCCTCCAGATGGTTCCAGCCCCAACATCTGGACAGCAGCTGGGCAATTTTAGGGAAGACTAGTTGAGCCTAGAGCTGTAAGGTGATAAAATGGTTTTTGTCTTAAGTTACTGAGTTTTGGGGTAGTTTTTTATACAGCAACAGATAAACTGAAACATCCTTTCATTCAAAATCCTTGGGATCAGCTGTGTTTTGGAATTGAGAATTCTTGGGACTTTAAGAAGTTAATACGGTGCATACGCCACATGTTAGATAATACCTCCAGCAGGGCCTAGGACATAACCAAACAACTTTTCTATTTCTGTAGCAAAATGTATAACTATTTACACTAGATGGGATAAATGGGGATTAGAAAGAGTCTTACCATGTCGGGTTTTGCTGTCAAACGAATCTTGGTGGCAAAGTTATAAAAATCTTTTTCATTTCCAAAACTGTGGATGACAGATTGTGGACCCACACTTATCTCAAAGGGTAAGGATTAAATGATACAATACATGGAAGAGCACATAAAACAGTGCCTGGCACATAGTAAGTACCATTACTCATTACTATTATTTAGAATTCTAGGATTTGGGGATTGGGTTGTGTTGGGCACAAAGTCTAGGAGAGCCTGACCTGATCATAATCCTCAGGGCCAAAGGGTGCATCCTGCTGCAAAATGTGGTGCAGCCGAGCCTTCACCCGGTGCTGGCAGCTGCTCAGGGAATCGCCATCACTGTCCAAGAGCCCGTTCATGTTGGCACTCTTCACCATTTGTACCAAAATGGGTGTCAGCTCCCCTTCTAGAGCTAGAAGGCCCTGGAGGGGAAGCACAAAATCTATTAGTTTTCCTTCCAGTCTAGTTCCCCTAGGCCTCGATGGTCCCAGAGATCAAATGAGAGCTGGCTTGGGAGTTGGGGTATAGGTCAAGGGGCCCACCCCACTAATTATTCTCAGTAGTATAGAATGCAGTCAGTACATACAGCTGATTCACTTTGCTGTACAGTAGAAACTAACACAACATTGTAAAGCAACTATACCCCAATTAAAAAAAAAAAAAGAATGCAGTCAGACACAAGCAGAAACTTCTCTGAGTTGGCACACAAACACTCTGAAATTTCCAACTAGTTCTCCAAACTCTGCTTCTCTACCTAATGGAAGCTGGGACTGTGGGAGAACTGTAGTGTGCACCTTAGCAAAGGCTGCAGCAGTCATCTGGACACGGCCCTCATCAGAGGCATAAATCTTGAGATCATGGCGGAAGGTGCTATGGAGGCGAAGCAGCCCACACCCAGGGAAGCCAGCATAGTCACCTGGGGGCAAAGGGGAAGACCAGGAATGGATGGCTATAAATACCCACGAATGCTCATTTCCCCTTTGACTTCCCTATTGTCTCTGTCCCTTGTTTCCCCAACTTATTCTCTAATCATCTTATCTCAGCTCTGCTAGGTATTTACAAAACACTCACCCTGTCCTCCAGGGTACATGCAGCGGAAAGCTCGCCCCAGCTCCTCAGCCTGAACACGGCCAGCAGGGGTCAGTTCTCCACCCCACTTCAGTACCAGCAATAGGGATGGGGCCAGAGCCTCCCCCTGTGGATCTGCGGGAATAAGGGGCAGTGAACAGGTCTAGATCTAAGGAAAATATTGGGGACATCTAAACGTTAGGTCTTCTGAGGAGCCCGGAAAGGTAATTTGGGATAGAGGTCATCTAAGGGTTCAAGAATAAAAGATGTGAGTGGTAATGGGAAGTGGGTATTACATCTTACCTTGCCCCTCATTAGAAGCTTTTACTCCATGAGGGTAGTAAGTTAACTGCACCTTCCGGTTGATGCCTGAGAAGTGACCATACCTGCAGGATAAACTCACAGTTTACTTTCTACCCCAGCACCCAATTCTCACTGCTAGTGGCCCCCCTTTCCTATTCCCTTTCTCACATCTCCAGCACAGATTTCAGCTGCTCCAGTTTCCCAGTCTTCTCCTCAATCTCACCACCTGGTTCTTTTTCCAGTTCAGCCAATAGCAGCCTTGTGATGTCCAGCACCTCCTGGAGGAAAGAACAGGGTATCCGTGCAGGAGGCCAAGTCCTGGCTGGTTAGGCTTTCATCCTGGTCTCTCACTGAGGCCCCCAATCCCATACCCTCTATCTTTCTGTAGCACTGCTCCTCCCAGCCAGATTCATCACCTTACCTGTAGCTGCTCGGGCCGCTTCAGTTTTAATTTCCCTGTCTTGTAGCCACCATGTTTTTCAAATAGACTAAAAAACCTGAAGAAATAAGGAGAAGCTTCAGTATGGGCTGAGACAGACAAGAGCCTCTGGGAGGTACCCCTCCCCATTTCCCTCACAAAAACCTATTTGTCTAGATTAGGATACTCTGCCCACCTTGGGTGTGTCACTTCCATCTTCATCTTCTGCTTGGGGGTACGATCTCCATGACGGATAATTGCAATGACGCAACGAAGTTCCATCCTAAGATAGGGAATGTTGTTAGAGCCTCTCCCCAATCCCACCCCACACCGCCTCCCATTTCATCCTACCCAATAGGTCAAAGAACAGAGGAAAAACTATCTGAGATTAGGAATAAAGGTAGGATCCACTGGTCAGATGGCACAGGGTCAGGAAGTAACCACTGGTCTGACACAGATGCCTTAAGTAGGTTACTCCAGATTTTTAACTTTTACTTTTGCTCACATAGTGCCAGATGTGGTAGGGACAATGGGAATGTCCTCAGCCTCTGTGGGGATGGACCATGGGATCTGGAACTGCGGGGCAAGCTCCCGCATTATGGTGTTCCTAGAAGGAGAAATGCAAAGAAGCCATGTGAAAATGAATGAACCAGAACTACATATATGAATGAAGCTCACAAAAACTAACAAGTAGTTGAAAAATACATTAATATAAAATCTAAAAACATGCAAAAACCACCCCATATATGTAAAAAAAAAATATGAATATATAAATGGGAATGACCAAATAAAGGACTGGTTACCTCTGGGGGGTGGGAGGGAAGGGGATATAATTAGTAAGGGGTATGTAGGGGCTTTAACTATATATATTTTTTTTAATTTATTTTATTTTTGGCTGCGTTGGGTCTTCGTTGTTTCACGGGGGCTTTCTCTAGCTGCGGCGAGTGGGGGCTACTCTTCCTTGCAGTACGTGGGTTTTCATTGCAGTGGCTTCTCTTGTTGCAGAGCATGGGCTCTAGGCACTGAGGCTTCAGTAGTTGTGGCTCGTGGGCTCTAGAGCGCAGACTCAGTAGTTGTGGTGCACGGGTTTAGTTGCTCCGTGGCATGTGGAATCTTCCAGACCAGGGATCAAACCCGTGTCCCCTGCATTGGCAGGCGGATTCTTAACCACTGCGCCACCAGGTAAGCCCTATATTCTTTTTTTTTTTTGGCTGCGCTGTATGGCTTGTAGGATCTTAGTTCCCCGACCAAGGATTGAACCTGTGCCCCCTGCAGGGGAAGCTCGGAGTCCCAACCACTGGACCGGCAGGGCATTCCCACCTTTTTCACTTTTAAACCATTTTTACAATATTTAAAATACAGGCATACCTCGGAGATATTGTGAGTTCAGTTCCAGACCACCACAATAAAGTGAATATCGCAATACAGTGAGTCACATGAGTTTTTTAGTTTCGCACTGCATATGAAAGTTATGTTTACAGTATACTGTAGTATATTAAGTGTGCAATAGCATTAGGTCTAAAAAAATGTACATATCTTAATTAAAAAATACTTTATTGCTAAAAAATGCTAACCATAGGGATTCCCTGGTGGCACAGTGGTTAAGAATCTGCCTGCCAATGCAGGGGACATGGGTTCGATCCCTGGCCTGGGAAGATCCCACATGTTGTGGAGCAACTAAGCCCATGCGCCACAACTATTGAGCCTGTGCTCTAGAGCCTGTGAGCCACAACGACTGAGCCTGCGTGCCACAGCTACTGAATCCCGCGCGCCTAGAGACCGTGCTCTGAAGCAAGAGAAGCCACCACAGTGAGAAGCCTGTACACCACAACGAAGAGTAGCCCCTGCTCGCCGCAACTAGAGAAAGCCTGCGCACAGCAATGAAGACCCAACACACCCAAAAATAAAAAAATAAATAAATAAATTTACTAAAAAAAAATGCTAACCATCATCTGAGCCTTCAGCAAGTTGTAATCTTTTTGCAATAGTAACATCAAAGATCACTGATCACAGATCACTATGACAAATATGATAGTGAAAAAGTTTGAAATATTGTGAGAATTACCAAAATGTCACACAGAGACACGAAGTAAGCAAATGCTGTTGGAAAAATGGCGCCAACAGACTTGCTCGACACAAGGTTGCCACAAACCTTCAATATGTAAAAAAACGCGGTATCTGCGAAGCTCAATAAAACAAGGCATGCCTATAAAGTAAAAACTTTCCAATTCTCTTCTTTAAGCCCATTCTCCCCAGCTCAGACCACTGTGTCCCTTACCCCAGAATCTTGGCACAGTCATCGTAGTATTTCATCGAATTCTTGACGAAACTGAAGCCATTGACATCACACACAAAGGAATGACCATTGGCACGAAGGAGGTCAAAACCACAGACTGTTTGCTGCAGGGGATAAAAGCAAGATGAGAACAAGAGAGCCACTCTTCCTTCTCAGCACCCCCCTCATTCCACAGCCCCTCTCCTGTATCCCTCCCTCCACCACGCCCCCCACCCCCACCCCGCACACACACCCTCCCCTTCGCCAAGGGGGGCTTCCTCCACCTTAAAAGCTACGCAGACTTTCCTGGCCACCAGCTTTTCCATGGCAGTCAGCATGACTGGATATCGAATTTCTTTCCCCTCACTGTCTCTTTCGACCTTCCCATCCAAAGCTGGAGATTTTCTGGCTTCAGCATGGGCATAGTCTGGTCCCACTGTATACACCTGCAGGTACATATCATCACTGAGTATGCCCACAGCTCACCCTGCATATGAGAAGACAATATGAGCACTATGTCTGTAGACTAGTTTCACAGTAAACAAAAACAAAAGCAAAACAAACAAATCCCCGAGTTTTATGAACAAAGAGACTGACATTTTTCTTACTGAGCTCTAGTATCATTATGAAGGTTTCTCCACAGGACTCCAAAACTATTGCCTAGTCCTTACTAAGGAATAACTTACCAACAGTATTCCATTTTCCATGTCACTCTTGCCCTTGCTCTGATAGTGACAATGTAAATACCTACTTCCCCCACTTCTTACCTTTACCTGCATATGAAAGCCAATCACATTCATACTTTATTTTCTACGACCACTTCCATACACTTCCACTTGCTTCCCAAGCACCCCACCCCACCCAGACATTTATAACCTCTTAAATCCCTGTATCCACCATAACCTTGACATCTGTGCCATCTGTTGGCATAAACTCCTCATAGATGTATGACCCTGTCTTACGGACGCTGCTCTCAGGAGAGTAAACGCTGCTCCGGCTGCCAATCTTCAGGAGAAAAAGGAAGGAAAAAAAAAGTTGCCTCTAACTTGTCCCCAAATCCTCCAGCTTCCCTCCCCACAACCTCATTCTCGCCCTTCTACTTCTCTGCCTCCCCAAATGCCCAGATGTGTCCCATACCTTACGGAAGAGGCGCTGGCTTCCTCCTCCAGCTGAGCTGGGGTAGTAGATGTAAACATTGTGGTCCTCTGCACTCACTGGCTTCTCCACAAAGGGCTTGGGAAAGACGGCACCATTTACCTCCACCTGGTCTTCACCCTCAATCAGGTTGCACTCTGAAAGGTAGGCGTGTGGTCATTCCTAGGGCCTAAGAATACTTCCAACTCCCACTTCTCTGAGTTGTAATCTCCATAACCCTCAAATTGCTATGACCATATCTTAATAATAGATATGGTAATTAATATCTATATAAGAGGTCCAAGGTTCTGTCCAAAGACCCATGGCTCTAGCTCTACCCATAATCCAGTAACCAAAGCCTCACTGAGCCGGGTGGTACATAGGAGACGTCTAGAGGAAGGAGAACTGGGCTAAGTCGTAGAAAGCAGGGCAGGACTGGACAAGGCCAGGTACTCACCCTCAGGCCGGGCAGGGTCACGGTTGAGCACAGCATATCGAGGCAGATCAATACCCTCCTCCTGCAGGATCCGGTACACCTCCCTCCTGTCACCCCCGAATAAATTAGCTGGGAGAGGTGGGGGATGGTGACCAGGGGAGAGGCTAGGGATTTCATTCATTCAGGAATTGGGAGACACCCGTGTACAGAACTCAAGAGGGTATGGTACAAAAATTAAGCATGTTGGTTTGACTCTGCCCCTCCCAGAGTGGGTTCTCTAAACAGGCATAATCTCAGGGCCACCCATCCCACCAGTCAACAGAAAGCTATACCTATCCTGGATGTAATACTGCATAGCCAGGTCATTGATAAGAAAAGGGTTTCGAAGCTTGGAGTAAGCAACAGCTTTGTCCAGAGGAAAGCCTGGGATGGAGAAAGGAAATAGAGAGACCAAAGGAAGAAAGTGAAAGAGACAGTGAGAAAACAGCAAGAGAAATAGATGTATTAAAGCTATTAGTTGCCACCGAGCTCCACTACCCATCCAACCCAGCACTCATCCTCCTGCCCAACTTCCCAAGTCTAGAATATCCATCAGAAAAAAGTAAAACAGAAATTATTTTTAGGGTCCTTCCAAAGACCAATTCTGTCAGAGACCCTAAGAATCTTAGAGCTGTCCTGACGTTCAAATATGGGCTTTAAACTACCCCCAGCAACTCCTCCAAGATGTAGGGAGAACAGACCCCTTTGCACTGTTCCCTAGTGTGTTGGGAAGAGCTGATGGCCTCTTTACTATTTGACAGTAAGAGCCTCATTTCCCAGTCCAGCATTCCCGACACCATTCCTTCCCATTTTCCTTCACAGACACCAACCTTTGGAGTGGAAAGAGATGAGGCAGTGGCAGGATGGCCAGTTTTCCACAGGTTCATTGAGGATCACATCTTCTCCCAGGATGATAACAGTCAGGTAGTCAAATCTGCAGAGTCGCTCTAGGATTTGGGTCATTGGCTTGGACTTGGATTTCTTGGTCATGGCACAGATGCCAACAATGATCTGAGGTTCAGGAGGCTACAGAGAGGAAGTGCTGTCAGATACTTCCCACCTAAACCATCCCTATCAGGGAACACTGTCTCATCTCCTTAGGGCACAGAGTTTCTTGCCAGGACTTTGGACCTATGGGGTTAAAGTTATCCCCTAACTTAGGCCTAGATTGGGGTACCTGCAGGTATTCCTACTGCCACAGTAGGAAATGTGTAGTCGGGCAGAAGAGTAGGAGAACCAATAATAATGAGATAACAAGAGGAGGACATAAGGGTAGGGGCTTCAAAGAGAGGCAATCTAACCAATCTCCACTGCCCTTCCCCTTAATCAGAATAGGGCCTGTTTATGACAGGGAGTCTATGCATTTGGGAAGAATGGGGAGAGGTGTCTCCATCCTATGGAATCTCAACTATGACAGGGGTCCCAGAACCAAGTTACATCATTTTCCCTGGTCTTACCACTTCATCCTCCTCATCCTCAAGGAGCTCGCTGTCACTCTCTTCTGTCCTCATGCCTATTCCACGGGTGCCCAGCCCCTCATCTCCAGCTCCAAGGAAGAAGTGGGCTGTGGCGCTCTCGCCCTCACTGGCCGGCAATGACCACATCCCCGCCGGAGCACCCACTCATCCCGCTCTGCAGTGGAGGGTATCCCTGTTAGTTCAGAATCCAAGCCCCATGGCAGTGGGTGGGGATGGGGGATGGGGAATGAGAAGATAAGAGGGAACTACAAGGGGACTAGGGGAAACAGGAAACAAAGCTATGGTGAGAAGGATCAACAGGAAAGGAGGCATGTGGACTATGACTTGAGATGACTAAAGATCCCTAAGAGAAAAGCAAGGTCTCCCTTTTCCTCCCTGCTCACCCCACCCCCAACCATGAGACTGGTAAGAGGATCAGTAGATTAACCCTTACAGTGCTGGCATGTCCCTGATTCTGCCAGCAGGAAAAACCGTCAACTCCAGGAGCAAATGGGAAAGGCAGTTCCTCATGGAAGGCTATTGTTGATTCCTACCAGAAGAGAAGGTTAGAGTGACATTTCAACTTTGGATTCATTCCAAAATGTTCCTGGCCCTTCTCCACTTCCCCACAGTAGTGTTGAACTCAGTGATTTAATTCAAGAGCAGAGGAATAAGAGAGTTAATTTGCCTTTGCTCTGAACCCCTATCTTCATTCCTACCAAGGATTAACTCAAAAAAACATTGATTGAGGGCACCCTATGTTCTAAACATTAAATCAGAACATTAAAATGCCCTATGCCCCATCTCTCCTTCACCTGCTTTACCTTAAAAGAGAGATGCTCAGTTCCAGAAAATCTGTTCAAGGAAAGAGGTCTAGTGCTAGGTGGGAAGTTGAGGATACAGGCATCCATACAACAGGCTCCAACCCATTCTCAAACTGAAATTTCAATTTTCTCTCTACCATCTCAGGGTACAGCAGACACAAGGCTGGTCTAGGCCAAGGTCCTTCATACCAGAAGCTATAATGGAAAAAAAAATCCTGCCTAGAGCCATTATCAGTGAGAATATCTTAAGACTTAAAATTGAGTCAGAACAACCTGGCAGTTCCACTTCTGCATACATACACCTGCAGCAGCGGTTCTTAACCAACTGTGATTATACTGTGCAAAGGACATTTGTCAGGAGACACTTTTGGTTGTCACAACTGGGGAGATGCTACTGACATCTAGTAAGTAGAGGCCAAGGATGCTGCTCAACATTCTGAAATGCACAGGATATACCCCCCACAGCAAAGAACTGTCCAGTCCAAAATGTGAGTGGTGCCGAGGTTGAGAAACTCCGCTGTAGAGAAACTCTCCCACATAAGAAGACATTTGCAAGGATGTTCATAACCTTACTGCTGGTAATGGCAAAAACCAAGAACAACTCAGCTGTCACAAGTAGAAGAATGGATAAATATAATGTTGTGTTTACAAAAGGTTGACTAACAGCAATTATTAAAAATGAATCGGGGGGGTAAATTAGGAACTTGGGATTAACATATACACACTACTATATATAAAATCAGTAAACAACAAGGACCAACTGTATAGCACAGGGAAATATACTCAATATCTTGTGTATATATATATATATATACATATATATATGTGAATCATTTTTCTGTACACCTGAAACTAACACATTGTAAATTAACTATATTTCCATTTTTAAAAAATGAATCAAAGCTATATATAACATGGACAGCTTCCAAATGCAAACTGCAGAAATATACATGCAGGACAATTCCACTTGTACAAATAAAAAATACTACATATGTTTATGGCTGTATACATAATTAGAAGTATAAAAACAGATGGGAAAGAAAGATATCAAATTCATGATAGTGGTTACCTCTGAGGAGAGGGGAAAACAACTGAGAAGGATTCAAATGGAACTTCACAACCTTATCTATAATGTTTATTTCAATTAAGAAAACTCTGAAGCAAATATACAAACAGTTAACATATGTTAATACTAAATTGTGGGGATACGGGTATCTGTTATTTTTTTCCAAAAATGAAATTGAGTCACATCAGCAATTTTCTACATTCTGCAGAAGTTCTCAGAAATACTGACCAATGGCTCTAATGAAAGCCACAAACTCCTTAAGTAAATGGAGTAATTTAGTCTTATAGGTTTTTAGTCTTCAATATTTACTTTCTGTATTTTTATTTTAAACCCTTCCATTACAAGTGAGTTTGCAGCTTTGATTAGAAAGTTATAGCTAATCTTTATATAGATCTTGACCTTTCTAGTCTTCACCATCTGCTCCGTTGCTCAACCACCGTGAGGGCACAACATTCTCCTTAGGCTTAACATTTTCAGTTGTACACTGCAGGTCTTATACATACACACCCCTCCTGATTATAGCCTGTTTCTTTGAAATCCTTTTTCGTGACCTGACCCAATTTCCATGACTTGTGACATTCCCAAGGTCCCTGTATAGTTTAAGCAAGCAGAATTCTGTTGCACGCTTTATCCTTTCTCTGAAGCAGGAGCTTTCTCTATGTCTAAGATTCCTAACCCTCCACACTTTCTTCCACTAGGTCTTTCCTGGTTTTCTGCTGAATGTACACTGTCACATTCTTGAAATTCTATTATAACTCTATAACAGGAGATGATAATTGAATGGCAAAGGAGAATCTGTTCACAAATATGGAGCTGAAGAGAGATGAAAGGTCTAAATTCATAGTTAACAAAGCAGAAATAGAAGCCTGACAGAAATAGCTATGAAATAAGCCAGGATTTATTTAGATGTACCTCTGCGAGAAGCTGGGATTTAATGTGGTGTTCCAAGAGCCATTGCCCTGTTTTCTGTGCTCTTCTCCCCTTCCCCCTCTCCCCTAATACTTTGTTGCAAAAGAAAACTTCATACTCTACAGTAGGCTAAAGGGCAGTCTTACTGGGGCCTGAATCAATGTGGAAGGGAGTCAGGGAGGGGAGGAAGGAGGAGATAGTATAATTGGTAAGGAGAGAGGGAGGGGCAGGTGGGCAATCTTCTCAGGAACATCTATGTTAAATCAGATCTAGAGAAGGGACTGAAGGGAGGGTAAACTGTGTAACTTCTTTATCCCTTAGAATTTAGGGCTGCTTTCCTACTCCTCTAATTTCTTTAACCACCATGCACTTCTGCACTTGATGGAGGGCTCCATCAGTGATGAAAGAGAAAGGTCAGTACAGAGTCAGGTGGGAATACTTCCAACACAGTTAAAACTCCTCAGGCCGCAAACACTATCTCCTTCAACAGTGGACCCCTTCGCTCCTTCTTGATGCAGTTTTTAATGCTGCATACATACCCTTATTCTGCCACTGATGAACTGTGCTGATGCCCTTGTTCTCGGTATCAACTCACTCATACTGCCTTCTTTCCCCAACTTACTAAAAGGACTCTTCATTGACTCCCCTAACTACTGCCCCCTCCTACATCACTAATCAACCGATCCAATCAACAATACAACTAATCCTCTCGCTCATTGACTCCCCAGCCTTAAACAGTCCTTCAAACCCTCAGGTGAGTCACCACACTTGGTAACAAATTTATATGGAACCCTCAATGCTCCCCCGCACAGACTGTCTGAGAGCCACTCCTTCCCGACCTGCCTTCCCTCCAGGCTCACCTTCTCTCTCCTCTCTGCAACAACCCCTTCCTCCAGCCGAGCCTCCGGTCTGACTCCACTCCCACGCCTGCTCACACAGACCTGCCCGCCCTGACCCTCTCCCCGGCAGACTCCCCTGGCTCAGCAGGACCCCCTCTTCCTCACGCAGACCTTCACACGCCTACCTCTTCTCTCGCTGACCCCCTCCTCTGCGCTCTCCTCACTCAGCTCCGGGTCACGATTACCACCTCCCATCCCGACTCCTCTAGCCTTTTGCCCGCCCCCGCCTTCCCCGCCTCACTCTCCCTTCGCAGACATTGAGGCCTCTCCGCTGGGTCTCTTTCCAGACCTGCCCCCAGCCGCTCCTAACCAGGGCCCTCGGCACCGAAGGAGCCCACTCTACCCAGTCCACCCCCTCAGATACCGCCCCCAGCCCCCAGCCACTCCCCCACCGCCCCCGGCCCTCACTCACCCGCCTCCCTGCGCTCGCGCACCCGAACCTGCCGGCAGCGACACCTGACAGCGGCCCAATCAAAGCACGACTTCTCTTCGGCGCCACCAATCAGCGGAGGGCGCGCACCGGCAGCAGAGTCAGGCTGCGTTGGCCGGCGCTTCTGCGCGGAGGATGGTGGCCTCTAGTGGTTCTGGGGAGGAAGTGCAACCTGATGTTCTTTTTCTGATTTCTAACTGCGTCGCCACAGTCCAGATGCTTGGTCTAGACAGAATTTCCAGTGAGACGAAGTGGGGGGAAGCGAGATGTAGAGGAAGAGGCAGAGTCTGTGCCATTGCACCTCCATGAGGACAAAACCAAGTCTTCTGTTCGTTTTGTAAAATAAAACTGGATATGATAGACGTAGAGATCCAATAAATGTACGTTGCAAATGTTAACGGACTAGAGGAGTGAAAGGGAGACTAGAGACAAAAACAGAGACGGAAATAAATCAGAAAGTTAAGGGAAGGAAAAGAGACTTACTTATGGAGGAGACAAGACGATGGATGGACTTGGAAGGCTGAACAAGTGGATGCCTATCTCCACACTCTGCTTGCTCTCTTGCCTTTAATAGCTGTGCAGCCTTGGACAAGTCATTGAACTTCCCTCAGCCCCTCTTTTCTCACCTGTGAGAGAGTGGGACTAGAAACCCTAACTCATAGGGTACTGATTATATGAAAGCATTTTGTGTATGTTTGTACTGTTATTATCTTTGCATCCTCACTCAGGTTTCCCTGGTCAAGACTATTCCAAGTTCTGTTACCCAACGCAAGTTCGTGTGCCCAAAGCACAGTGAGACCAAACAAAGAGAAAGGCCAGAGTTTGGAGCAGAGAAAGGTTTATTGCAGGGTCAAGCAAGGAGAACAGGTGGCTCGTTCTCAAAAACCCCATTAACTCCCTGATGGTTTTGGGGAAAAAGGTTTTATAGGCAAAATTTGGGGTGAGGGCTGCAAGTGTGTGACTTTCTTCTGATTGGTTGGTGGTGAGGTAACAGGGCGGTGCTCCAGAAATCCGTTATTCAGCCTGAAGTTACCATCTTCCATGTGGGGGGGGTGGGGTTAGTTCCTGCAGAAGAACTCAAGGATATTGTTATGAATATTCCTCTGGGAGGAACCAGGATCCTGCTTTAATTGCTGCACTATAGTTTTTTGATTGTCCCTCCTGTGTTTCTGTATCCCTTCCCTTCCCTGATTAGCAACTGTTTGAACCTGCCCTTGAAACTCTGGAAAGGTCAAGGAGGCTGAATGAAGCCTATTTCCTACAAACAAGAAACGGGGGACACAGAAGGGATTTGTACCTGGGAGGGACCCACAGCGTCCTGCTCCATTTTGTCCCTAGTGTAAGCAGATAGGTTAGGGGGTCACCAGAGAAAGAGAACCAGGAATGGCTTTCTTGATATAAGAGAACCCATTTTGGCCTAAGCCATTTTGTGATATAAGCCTGGCCACAATGCTTGCCCTTGAACAGGTCTCAGTAATTAATGATCTTAAGGGAGGGAATGCAGAAACAAGGGAGGAGCAGTCAAGAAACAACAGTGCAGTCTTGGGGCAGGGCCCTGATTTCTTAAAGGATATACATAATAATTCATCTTTGAGCCCCATAGGGTCCTGCTCGGTTTCACCCCTTCATGAATATGCATGTATCCTTAGCTGAAAACTTCCCAGATTTTGCTGTTCAGGGAGACGCTGCATTGGGAGAGATCCCTGGTGTTCTCCTTACTTGTGGCAAGTAATAATAAATCCTTCTCCTGATCTTTGGCTTGGTTGTATCTATTGGCTTGACACCCACCAAAAGGCGAACCCAGTTTTCAGGTAACACAAACTGCGGAACTCCATCTCTTCTCTGCTTATTGCTGTCTTACCAGGAGAAAAAGGAACTGATGGACCTGGAAGAGAGGTAATTGGCTACTAAGACTACCCACAAATGAGGAAGAAAGGAAAAGGAGCACTAGCGAAGCCTGAGAGGAATGAATGAAATGAGAGTAAAGGGATGGAGTGGGGTCTCATCAGTGAGGCCAGCAGACAATTTGAAGGGAATTTCTTTTTCTCAGATACTCTCCCTTAAGATTAACAACTATCTTGCTGTCTTGTGGGTACACCAAGGTAATGATACTGAGCAGGGCCCTGTGGGGCTCCAGGGCACAAAGACTTTCTGTGTCCCCCATGTCTTTGATTACAGGAAATAGTCTTCATTCAGCCTCCATGACCTTTCCCTACTTCCAATGGGCAGGTTCAAGCAGTTGTTAATCAGGGAAGTGAGAGGATGCAAGTCAAGACAAGAGAGAAACAGTCAAGAGAAACAATAGTGCAGCCTTGGGGCAAGGTCCTGGTTCCCCGTCAACGGACACACACAAAGATATCTTTGAGCTGTTTTGCAGATACTGAAACCCCCTCCAGGTGGGTATGCTGTCCACAGGCACGTAGACCCCAGACCAGCTAGAACCTGAAGGTTGATGTTGCTGACTCCTACTTACCTCACCACCAACCCATCAGAAGAATGCAAGCCCAGTCACTGCCTTGATCCTCCTACCCCCAACCACGAGCCCTGACTAGAAGACCACTCCCTGTTCCACAGGGAGGGGGGCACAGTTCTTGAGGTGCTAGCCTGCTGTGTTCCCTCCAAGAATAAAGCTACTATTTCTTTCTCCTCCAAAACTCTGTCTCTGTATCTCATTTCGGCATCAGTATACAGAGAGCCAATATTTTGTCATCAATACCTGAAAGAATGGGCTAATGCCACCATGCCTACCCCATCTTAACTGACCCTCCATATTGAAGCCCACATCTCTATTTCAGCTCCAAGCATTCATTCTCCTTCTGCCAGGACAAAGATCAAGTCATACCCAAGTCACACGTGGAGATATGGCAACAAAGCCCTTTCAAATATGAATATGCACCTTGTGAGCAGAGAGGAGGAGAAGCGACCAGGTGGAAGGCAGAGATTCCTTGGTGACCCTATGCCCTTGGACACCCCTCCTTACAGTCTGGATTAAACGGCATTAGGGAGCCAAGAGAGGAAACACATGTGGTGGTTGGGGACCTGTGCCTGCCTGTTTCCGTCCTACACCTCGTCATCTCACCACACCCTTCACGTCACCTTACACTCCCCTTCAGCTCAGGAACTGGGAGCTACAGAGAGCGGGGAGAAGGGAGAGGAGAAGAAAGCATAATTCCTTGCCCAACTCCAGCCCCACGCCCAGCCAAACAACAGGTAGGCAAGCCTGCCGAGAATACTCGGAGTCCTGTGAGCAGCAAACTGGTCGGAGCCTGGAAAAGACTCTGAGAAGTAAAAGATCAAAGGTGAAGTAGGAGATGGGGAGGAGGGCCGAGGAGGGGGAAAAGTGGGGGATCATGAGAAGTGGAGGAAGGACGGAGCAGGGCTTCAGACTTGGGGGCAGGGCGGGGGTGGGCAACACAGCACAGATGGGGTAAGAGTTCATGTTTCCCTGATTTCTCTCCGGGAATCTTTCCACAACCTTATAAGGAGAGCACAGGTGTGACAGGGAGGAGCTTTGGTCCTCTTCCTGGTTCTAAGGAAAAAGGTGACCTTGAGGCAGCTGGTGTCTTTCTCAGTGTCTGCCTGTGTGCTTTCTCTTTGTCTTCCTCTGGTATCTGTGTTTATTCCACGGTTCCCTGAGGCCGCCTCCCCTGGGAAGATGGAGAGGTTGCTGAGGCAGGCCGAAAAAACGAGAAGAGGTTGGGTAGTGTCACGCTTTCACACCCACAGGGTGACAAAACGGGTTTCCTATTAAACCGAGAGGCTTAGGGGAAGGGTGTTCGGGTCTCGCCTGTCCCCTTGGGTGCTGTCCTCTACTTGGTGCTGAAATCTGGGCGACCTCATCTCAGGTGGGCCCGTTCCCCGGCCTAAGGCTGCGAATCTCCAGTCCTCCTAATCTACCTGGTGGGTGGTGCCTGCCCTCTGCCCCCGCACACCTAGGGCCGTGGCAGGCGGGAAGGCGGGGCCTGCATGAGCCCCACCCCTGGAGACTGCAGCTCTGCCTCCCTCTCCTGCGCCCGACCGCCGCTAGCTCATTGCGCCTCTCCTGCAGCCTGGTCGGCACCGGCTTCCACTCCCGCTCCAGCCTCCCTCCATTTCGGCTCCAGCCTCGCACCCACCTCCGGCTCTCAGTCAGCCTGTTTGCATCCTCCCTCCCGGTTCCTGCCCTGAGCCAGCTCCTACTCCGGGTTTCCGTAACCAGACCCTCAAGCCATGGCTGGTCCCTTCTCTCGTCTCCTGTCTGCCCGCCCGGGGCTCAGACTCCTGGCTTTGGCTGGAGCTGGGTCTGTAGCCGCTGGGTTTCTGCTCCGCTCGGAACCTGTTCGAGCCGCCGGCGAACGACGGAGGCTGTATCCCCCGAGGTATCAGTGTCTCAGGCGCCCGGGTGAGGGTGGCGGTGGGGTGGGGGTGGGGGACGGGTAGGTGCAGTTGGGGATGGAGATACGGACCTGGGCAATAGAGAAGGGCTATAGTCACGAAGGCTCTGGAGTACAGGCGCTGGACAGTCTGAAAACCTCAGTGGGGTGGGAATGGAGGCCAAAACCATAAGGTGAAAGCATTCCTGAGGACTTGGAGCCCGCAGTTCCCACCCTCAAGGCCAACTCTGGCCCTGTGAGTTCTGGCTGCACCTACTCTGCCCAAATTCCTAATTGAGAGACCAGGAACTATCCTTTCCGCTCTCCTCCATCTCCTTTTCCTGCTGTTCTCTCCCGTTTCCTGAATTCCCCTCCTTAGTCTTTCCCCTCCCCCCATCCCTAGTGTTGTGTCCATGGGAGGAAAGAACTGAGCAGATCTGGGAGAATTGAGCCTCCAGCCAGAGGAAGCTAGAACTCTTGGGAAAGAATAGATCCTGAAAGTCCCTGATGAGATTACCAAGTTTTAGCCTCCCTCTAACCTCCCCTCCCCGCAAGGAACAAAGCCAGACATGCTCCCAGCTGAGTGCACTGGGTCTAGGCCCCCTGTGCCCTCCCTCCATGGTTACTGGGTACCCCCTCCCTAGTGCTGAGTACCCAGACCTCCGAAAGCACAACAACTGCATGGCCAGTCACCTGACCCCAGCAGTCTATGCCCGGCTCTGCGACAAGACCACACCCACTGGTTGGACGCTAGATCAATGTATCCAGACTGGCGTGGACAACCCTGGCCACCCCTTCATCAAGACTGTGGGCATGGTAGCTGGTGATGAGGAGACCTATGAGGTAGGGGGCCCCCAGAGTTTCCCCGGTGACCCAATTCATCTCCCCAGTAATCCCAGCTCCTTTCCCCTAAAGACCTCACTTTCCCTTAAGACTGGACCATCCATACTCATGTTTTCTCACCCAGTGAAATCAATCCACAACTAAAGCTTGGGAAGGGATTCCCTCTCCTTAACCACCCTCTTCCTCTGAACTCCCCCTCAGGTATTTGCTGAGCTGTTTGACCCTGTGATCCAAGAGCGACACAATGGATATAACCCCCAGACGATGAAACATACCACTGACCTGGATGCCAGCAAGGTAGGTCGAATATTCCACTTCTGACTTGCATTGCCTTATGTACAACATTCTGTTTCTCCAGTCCCTTCAACCATAATTATACCCTGACTCATAGTCATTATACTGCTGAGCTTTTAGTCTCAGTGTGGGGAAAGAATTGTATGTTCAGGAGCAGCCTCTGTGGAGAGGAGAGGGCGGATGAGAATGGCCACACCCCAAGGTGGGCAGGTTTGGGGGAGGGTTTACAATGCACCTTCAGTTGGAGTGCTTGCCCTATGGGCTTCTCCTTCCAGTGCAGGCAGTGAGGACCCCTCTAGTCCTTAAGGTCTCTCCTTCCGAAAGGCCCTCAGCTCCCATCCACTGTGTTTCTGTGACTTACATTAATTTCTCTGATTCCCCAGATCCGTTCTGGCTACTTTGATGAGAGGTATGTATTGTCCTCAAGAGTCAGAACTGGCCGAAGTATCCGGGGACTCAGCCTGCCTCCAGCCTGCACCCGGGCAGAGCGACGAGAGGTGGAGCGTGTTGTGGTGGAGGCACTGAGTGGCCTGAAGGGTGACCTGGCTGGACGCTACTATCGGCTCAGTGAGATGACAGAGGCTGAGCAGCAGCAGCTAATTGATGTGAGGGGCTTTGAGAGCGAGCTGGGTGGGAGGGGCAGATGGAAAGAAGAGTCAGGGGAGGCTGGGCCGGATGAGGTAGTTGGGCTCTGAGAAGCCCAGGGGCTACTGTGAGGATTCTTACCCCAAGTCCCTTTACTCTCCCCAGGACCACTTCCTGTTTGATAAGCCTGTGTCCCCATTATTGACCGCAGCAGGAATGGCTCGAGACTGGCCAGATGCTCGTGGAATCTGGTATGAGGCTTAGCTTACCCCCTGCCCCTATAAGTGCCCTTTTTTCTTTATCTCCCCCAATTCTTGCCCTGCCTCTTAATCCCTGTCCCTCCCTCTCTCCTACCTTCAGGCACAACAATGAGAAGAGCTTCTTGATCTGGGTGAATGAGGAGGATCATACACGGGTCATCTCCATGGAGAAGGGTGGCAACATGAAGAAAGTGTTTGAAAGATTCTGCCGAGGCCTCAAAGAGGTTGGAGAAGAATGTATAAGGGAACTAGGTGGGAGGACTTGAGGAAAAAATAAATTTAAATAGGTAGATGGACCATATAATTTATCAACCAACCCAGGATACTTTTGATGGTGAAAAGGATCACCACCAATCACTCTAGGACAAGAGGTATAAATCAGAACTGTCCAGGGAAAACCAGGATATGTGGTCACCCTAAGAATAGGAAGAGAGAAAGAATGTCAGGAATCTAAGGAAGTAAATAAAGCAGTTGCCAAATAATGCAAAGAAGGAATAAATGAGATGGTGGCTCAGTGCCTGGGGGTTGTGGTGTGGGATGGTGGGATGTGCAGATAAGGAAAAGGTTTAAGCCTGGATGGATGTAAGGAGTGAGAGATTGGTATGTTCATGATTCTAATGTAACCACCCAGTTGGGAGCCAAGGTAGGCCTTAACTCTGGATTCTGTCATTCTTGCTAAAGTACCATGTCTAGATTTTAAGCTGAGAGTAGGAGGGAAACCAGGGAAGGTGGAGGATGGAATGGCCTAAGTTCCAGAATGCGTTGCTCTACGTGAGGAGTTGAATTGAATCCTCAGTCCTATACGGATTAGGTCTCCATATTCAATTCTAGATTACAAATCCCCATAAACCCAATCCTTATTTTATGTTCTCATGTATACAGTTCTATTTTGAACTTGTAAAGGGAGAAAGCATCTCTTCCGTTTAGATCTTGGCTGGGAAGTTTCTATTATTTTTAGCAAGTAATAGGTAACATATTAAATTATATGCCTTAGTATTCTCATCTGTAAAATTGGGAGAGTAAGACTTCCTACATTTTAAGTTGTGGGGTTTAAGTGAGATAATGCATGTAAAGTGCGTGGCCCGTGGTAAGTGTTCACTGCTGTTACTATTCTAGATGGAAGAATTTCCCCTTGTTCAACATATACAATATCCCCCTATGCCATGGTTCTTTCTGAACTAGGAACAGCATCCCTCTTACTCAGGTTAGGTAGTGGTCTTCATGTCCATCAACTCTGGCAGATCTCCAGTCTCTTCAACTCTAATAGTCATCTCCATGATTAGGATGCTTAAGTGAAATAAAAACATGCTTCCCACACTCCTCCCCCAGCCTCCACAACTATGAATCCGGCTCTTCTGCTCCATTTTCACCTTTCTCTTGCTTTCTCACATGTGCTCTTTCCACAGTTAACAGGCTCTCTTGCCTCTTCCTGTTGCAAAGCCTACAACCTCATTTTCTGGCTGAAAGAACCTTCCAAGCTCTAGGCTCATTGGCAAAGTAAAGATGTCAATGCATGCAGAACTCATTGAATAATCAATCTTTTCTCATTTAAGTTTACCACCTCTGTTCATCTCCCTAGTTCATCCTTAATGCATCATTCCCTCAGGTTTCTCTTCTTCCACACAGGATATTTTTGCACAATCTCATCATTATGGGCTCGTAACATCAAATTTATGCATGATAATAATGAGCCATTTCCACCAAAAAAAAAAAAAAAAGCAGTGTCATTCTTTCACATTCCAAGTCTTTGTTTCTAGACATGTTTCTAGAGTTCCTGTGGGTCTAGCTAAGGGAAGGCTCGCATATCCCTGACTTTTCACTAACAGAGCCTTTGTGCACTCAGGTGGAGCGGCTGATCCAGGAGCGTGGCTGGGAGTTCATGTGGAATGAGCGTTTGGGATACATCTTGACCTGTCCGTCTAACCTAGGCACTGGACTTCGGGCAGGAGTGCACATCAAACTGCCCCTGCTAAGCAAAGTAAAGGAGTTGTGGAGTTAGAGGGTTGTGAAGGAGGAAGGTGGCTGTGTATGGGTGGGAGGTAATGGGCATTTTGGAAAGGAGCAGACATAGTGTAGCTAAAGAGTCAAGGGAAAGAGCTCTGAGTGGGTTCAGGGCTCTTTCAGGTCAGACCAGTCTCTGCCTCTGTTGACCCTGCCCCCCCAATCTCTATCTCCCCTCTAGGATAGCCGCTTCCCAAAGATCCTAGAGAACCTAAGACTCCAAAAACGTGGAACTGGAGGAGTGGACACAGCTGCCACAGGCAGCATCGTTGACATCTCTAATTTGGACCGACTGGGCAAGTCAGAGGTGAGATTCTTAGGGATTCGGGATAGGTCTGTGGGGGTTGAGATATGACAGGGAGTGAGCCTCAGGAATGTAACAGAACCTGAAATGAAATTCAGGTTGAGTGGGGAGGAAATTGGAAACGAGTTCCCAGAGCAGCCAAATCAGTGTGGAAGGGAGTCAGATTGTGGGAAGCAGAGATCAAGGGTTAGTGTCCTTCAGGTGGAGCTGGTGCAGCTGGTCATCGATGGAGTAAACTATTTGATTGACTGTGAACGGCGTCTGGAGAGAGGCCAGGATATCCGCGTCCCTCCGCCTCTCAACAAGCATTAACTCCCATCCCCAGCAGATGACTCAAGACTCCCAGGACCTCTGCCATTCTAACAGTGGCCCATTCTCCTTACTCTGGATGCCCCCTTTCCCCCCTCACTCCCTCTGTCCTAGTAAAGACTCCTTGCTACGCTCCAGCTGTGTTATTTCTAATGGTGGGATGAGGAGGAACTAGCCTCCAGAAGAAAAAAAAGGCAGTGGGATTATTTATGATGGAAAGAGACTCCAGATATGGCATGCCAGGAACACTGATTCTCAGGTGGGTGGAAAGCATTAGCATTTTACCCATATTCCTCATCAGCTTCCTGAGGATAATTAGATTGCACTTCCATTTGCACTTTATTCATTATTACTTAAAATGTCTTTCCCAACAATCTCTCTCTTTAACTGCAGAGACAGGCTCATAGCAGGTTGCCAAGGAAGTAGATGGTCAATGCCAGGGCCCAGGAGGGTTGTGACCAGTCCTGGAGACCCCAGGCTGTGCTTCGACCTATAATGAGAGAGAGAATGGAAGGAATATCACAGCTGTGCTCCACAGGATCCATTGATACTTGGAAACTATCTGCCTGTAGACCCCTTCACTCCAGGATCTCCCTGAAGGGTTCTGTGAGCCAACCAGTACCAAGTTAGGGTTCAGATTCTGGGTCAGGGGTTGGCGGGTCAAGCTGTGCAGTTGGGAACTCACCCTGCTGTTCTGGGGTCTCCTTCCCCTCATACTGGGCCCATGCAACTGCTCGTCGCTGCTTAGGACTCAGAAAGGCCATTTGCTCAGGAGTGACAGCCACAGCCTGAACACTGGTGAGACTAGATAGCTGGGTGGGGCTGAACACCACCTAGGGGTGGAAGCAGGAATCAGGACATCCACTGTAGCCCTTGTTGGGCCCTGGCTCTCTTGTGGTCACCCCAGACCCCACTCCATCAATACTTACAGCAAATTTCAGAGGAGGGATGACAGAAATGGCCAGAGGGGTGAGGCCCTGGATCTGTCCTCGCAGCAGTGCTGAAAGAGCCAGGTCTGGGATTCCAGCTGTTGAAGCAAGTGGGATGGGCATGCAAACGTTATCTTATACTGGCCTTCTCCAGCTACTCCCAAGGTATCCTACCATAGACCTTCCCCAACACATCTCCAACCTCTTACCTAAATGCCTTCTCAGACTCCCACCTTAAGAATTCCAGAGCAGTCCTCCAACCAGTCCATCCATGGTATGGAAACCAACCCCTGACAACCAGCAGCAGCAGTGGCCCAGTCTCCCTACCTGCTATTGTACCAATTTCGGTGAAGATCTCAGGCCCCCAGTTACTGACTGGGCCAAAACCACCAGGCAGCACAAGGAGCTGGGCCAGAACCTCCAGTTGCTCCTCAGAACACGGGAGATGCAGGTTGCCCAGGAAGAGAGCTGCTTGGCTGTGGAAGAGTGGGAAGGAAGGGAGAAGGATTCAGCCATGGTGATAAGGGTCCGTGGTCATGAGTTGATGGTAGAAATGGCTTCAGGTGAGATCCCTTCCTCCATGGGACCACTCCTGCATGATCCTTCCCTCCCCAGTGAGCCCACCTTTCCCTCAGCACCACCACCCAAACCCTCCTCCACAGGTGACCTAAACTCCCAACTGTTGATATGCTGCAGCTCCTCTGGCCGAAGTCCACAGAGCGTGTAACCCAGTGCAGTCAGGTGGAGGAAGTCCAGGTGGCTCACGTGCCGACCACTCTGCTTCAGGAAACTGGAGACCACAACCCGGAGCTGGGGTGGGGGTGGAGGCCACAGGATAAGGAGAGAAGTCATGGGGAAGTCATGGATGGGCAACTGCTTAGGGAAGGGACAAGTGCTACTGGATTTTTTATTATTAAGACCTGAAGATCCGGGCTTCCCTGGTGGCACAGTGGTTAAGAATCCGCCTGCCAATGCAGGGGACACAGGTTCGAGCCCTGGCCCGGGAAGATCCGACATGCCGCGGAGCAACTAAGCCCGTGCACCACAACTACTGAGCCTGCACTCTAGAGCCCATGTGCCACAACTACTGAGCCCTCGAGCCAAAACTACTGAAGCCTGCGTGCCTAGAGCCTGTGCTCCGCAACAAGAGAAGCCACCGCAATGAGAAGCCCGCGCACCGCAACGAAGAGTAGCTCCCGCTAGCTGCAACCAGAGAAAGCCCGTGCACAGCAACGAAGACCCAACGCAGCCAAAAATAAATAAATAAAATAAATAAATTTATTTTTTAAAAAAAGACCTGAAGATCCAATGGCCATGGGAAAGGTTGAGGATCCAAAAAAGAGAAGGATGGAAAAAAAGGCGGCCAAAGGGAAAGGAGGAAGAAGGAAGTGTTACGTGTCCAGGGCCTCAGAGTGAATAAATCACAGAGTTCCTAAGGCTACTAGTATGGGGTATTAGGAAAAGATAGAAAGAATGGCCAGGCAGGATCACAGGAAAGAAATTCCTTGGGCTTTAGATGCCCTAGAGGCCTGGATCTGTGGGATGGGTGTTTGGAAGGTGGTAGAGAGGAGAGAAGATGTTACCTGGATGGAGCTCCAGCCATCTATCTGCCCCAGGGTGCTCAGCACACCCCAGTCCACCAGGCTCAGCTCCTGTAGTTCCCTCTCTCCTAGACCTATTAAGAGCCGACCCAGCTGCAGGATCTGCTCAGGACGGAATCCCCAGGGGGGACCCCACAACTAGAGAAAGAGAGGAAGAGTGTGAATGGAAAAAGCACTGGATTAAGAGTCAGAATGCTGGGCCTTAGTTTTGCCTCTGACCTTAGCTGTGTAACTCTGGGCAAATCACTTGCCTTCTCTGGGTCTTTTGTTTCTTCAACTGTAAAATGAGAGGACTGGATTAAGGTTCCTCTGACTAAGGTGTTACTGAAAGACTCTAGAGTCTCAGTAGTGAAGAATAGCAGACTCTAGTCCATGAGTTCTAAACTCTTATGTGCACCAGACTCTTGGCGTTTGGGGGCGGGCGGTGACTGTTAAGATGCAGATGCCCAGACCCCGTCCTCAGAGATTCTTCTTCGGTGAGTCTAGCATGAGATCCTCGAATAAGCATTTAAAAAACCTGCTCCCTAGATGATTTTGATACATGCTGAAGTTTGGTAACCACTTCTCTAGTCCCTCTACCCATTTCACTAGCTTCCTTCCCTCAGTATTCATCCCCTCTGACTTCCTACTCAGGCTCCAAACTCTCTAATTCTTTTATCTCCTATGTCCCCCACCCCTCACCCAGCTATCCATTCCCTTGTGTTCCACATCACACCCAACTGGCTTCCTCATGTTACTCTACTTCCAACCCCAACTGGACTCTCCATCACTAACTTGTTTTGCTTTGCCCATCGCTGCCCGTAGTTCCTCAGGCCCAAGTCCTGGGTCTCCTGCAAACAGTGCTAGGCAGTCCTCAAAGTCTAAAAGCTCCATCTCTGCGATCTGGGTTGCAGACCAGGCTGATGGGAATGTTCCCCGTACATCTGCACAATTTGGCACAGGTTCTAAAGGGGGAAGGCAGGGCCAGGGGGTCAGTGTAGTACTAAAGTATGCCCAGAGAGATAGCTATAGATGGAATGACACCCCCAACCTTTGAAGGACAGGGCAATATGGGCAGTATGGCTCAAGGGATTACTACAGTGTGAGATTTATAGGCCTCGATATTAGAACAAGTGACTGGAGAGGACAAGCCCCTCATTGTATAGATGGAAGACCGACAGGGTTGCTCAGGGCCTGAATGGCAGATCTAGATTGGAACCCAGGTCCCTAGCCCCACAGTGTCACCTTCCTCCATCCTAAGCGTCTTCCCAGCAGAGAGCTCCACGCTTAATCGAGCCTAGAGCTGAGTCAGCTGTTAACAGGGATAAGAGAGCAGAGAAAGGGGAGTCCTGGGCTAAAAATATAATGAGTTATAAATTCCCAGAGCTATAGAACCCTAGAACTAGAAGAGACCTTGAAGATCATCCCTCACACCTCTGTGCTTTATAGGTTAGAAAACCCCAGCCTAGAGAGAAGTTATACAAATCTGCTCAAAGGGCACAAGTCTGACTGCACTGTTGGATACTCTTTCCTGTACACCATGCTACATGTATAGGCATGTGGGGAGTTTCACCTGGGAGATCCTCTGTGGTGGGCCGCACAACCCCAGCTACCAGGGCTGCTTTCTTGGCAGTGAGCTGTGGCCCTGCACACAGCTGTCCAGCTCTGCTCTGCTCCCAGCTCTGCTGCTTTTCTAGGAGCCGCTCCAGGGTCTCTGGGCCCAAGGCCTCCTGGGTGAGAAGGTAGAAGGAAGGTGGGCAGAGCCGGGCAGATCAGGGCCAGCTGCTACAGCTGTAATTCCAAAGTCCTATCTCTTTTTAGCAGTCTCCCCCTGCTAAATTCGGGCTTCACACCCTTTGCCCTCAACTTCCTTGGTCTTAGCTCCCTGGAACCAGCTCCCCAGTCCCCTCTCTGCTCTTACTCCCTCCCTTGTTCCTTCACCTCACCCTGGGGATCAAGGAAATAGCCTCGGGAGACAGAGTGAATACTAGGCGTCCTGCTTGCTCGACTTCATCCTGGCTCCATAACTCTGGTTTCCTGAGGGACAGAAAGAAGATCAGGGGTTGGGATGCTGAGTGAACTGTGAGGAGAAGGAAGAGGAAAGACACGCTGGGACTGGGGACTCAGGGCTCCAAGGACCTCAAGCATATTGAATGGGCTGCCACTGATGAGGGTGGTTGAGAGGGTAGGTGAAGGATGAGTTAGAATCTGAAGTTCCCGGAGGTCCATACCCAAGAAGAGGCTCCTGCAACAGCAGCCATCCCAGCTCTGTGGCAAATGGCTCTCCTAGGCAGATGTCCTGCAGCTGACTGAGATGGGCCAGCAGGATCTGTAGGGGGATCCGTCGTGTGCTCTCTATCCCCAGGAATCCAACCAAGGGACCCAATGTCTCCAGCACTTCCCTTGACACTGTTGTCTCCTTAGGAGCCTGGAGAGGGGCATCAGGCCTTGGGACAATGCACCGCTGGCTCAGAGGACCAGTCTCTTTGATCAAGACACCAAGACCTTTGACCTTGCCTCCCTCCAGCTCCCAACCCAAGACCCTATGAAGTTCATGGCCATGGTTCATTTTTCTAAACAATGAGCCCAAATAGGAGCAGGCAGTAAGACTGGGAGGTGGAATCCAAGGAATTTCTTATACTCCAAGGGATATGGACAAGAAACATGAAGCAGACTATCAAAGAATAGAACCCAGAGGTAGATCTAGGGGCTAAGGCCTTGTAGACAAAAACCTGTTTGGCAGCAAAAGTTCAGGTCTGGGCTTAGAAGACAGAGAGCATTGTCTGAGTGGTAAGAATGGCCCAGGCTACAGTTCTGAGTCTGATGGTGTGGACTCTTACCAAGTTTTGTAGGGCCCTTTCTGCCAGGGCTGCCCGGTGCGGTGGGGTCAGTGCCAGCAGCTGCTCTGGAGTACCTCGTACCAGCTCCACCACCAACATAATGGATTCACTGGACAGTCTGTCCATCAACCGGACCCTATAGCAGTTTGACAGTGGGGGGACTCAGAATTGAGCCAAGTTGAGAAGGGACCACAGAATGCCACATTGCCCAGACAAGAGGTAACACTAGACCAAACCCTGTGGCCCTGGAAAGGAAGCCCCAGATCCAATTCCCACCACAGTGCTTGCAGGGAGAGAACAAAGGGAGTGACATATTTCCAGTCTTCTTGAGAAGAAGTAACAAACAATCCTACCTCATCTAATGGAATCAAAAGCCCCAAATATTAAGTATCACTAAGTCCCCTCCCCCATTTTATTAAACACTGAGGTTCAAAGAGATCAAATGGTGGGTTCTTACTCTCAGTTCCTGTTTTCCACAGTACCACCCTTCCTCTACTTATTGTGAGAAGGTCCCCTCTTGTTCGTATAGCACTATACAATTGACAAAGTTCTTTTAGGCATTATCTCATTTGATCCTATGGCAAAACCTGGGGATAAGAGAGGTATTTTCTCATCTCTCTTTCACAAATGAGGAACTCGGGTCTTCCAACTCATGGTCCAGGATCTTTCACCTCATCCAGGTCTTTGGGATTCTAAATTATCTCCAAGAACCAATATATTTCAATAGATCTGAAAGATTTAAAAATAAAAAGCCATTTTGCCAAAAAGTCAGAAGTGACACCATGTACTCTTATCTAGGGTTGCCAAGTCTGGAACTGGACCAAGTAGTACAAAAGCCAAAATCTGTGGGAAGGTCTATAAAAATGTAAGGATGGAGTCACCTCCCAGAAAGACCAACGCCAGCTTTTTCCTACTCTGACTTACAGTTCAGTTGGCAGTGGGGTGAGCATGGGGGTAAAATGGGAAAAGAAGCCTGTGAGTGAGATACCCATAAACTCCTAGAGTCTCTAGTTTAGGAGCCGCCTTAGGTTCATCTAGTCTTCTCTTTCTTCACGCATACTTGAATCTGCTCTACAACATTCCTGCTATGGGGCCATCCAGACTAGGCTTGAATAGCTCCAGTGGCCAGGAACTCACTACCACAATTTTCCTCATATTGTATAAAAATCTGATTTTCATTCGCTGGTACTAGTCATGCCCAGTGGGGCCATTCAGAAACATGCCAATCTATTTTCTATTTGATAGCCCCTGGGGTATTTGAAGGTATTTATCACATGCTTCATACATTTTCTCTTTACCTACTCCTCCGAACATATTGAGAACACAGTGCCCTAAGCAGACTACAGTCCTGTGGGGCAGAATTGAATCGTTACCTCCCTCATTTTTTAAATTTTTTTTTTATTTTTGGCCATGCCATGTGGCTTATGGGATCTCAGTTCCCTGACCAGGGATTGAACCCGGGCCACGGCAGTGAAAGTCCGGAATCCTAACCACTAGGCCACCAGGGAACTTCTACCTCCCTCATTTTAAATATTTTACCTCTATTAATGTGGCCTAGGTTATAATAAGATTGCTTGGGGACTTCCCTGGTGGTCCAGTGGCTAAGACTCCATGCACCCAATACAGGGGGCCCAGGTTCAATCCCCGGTCAGGGAACTAGATCCCACGTGCTGCAACTAAGAGTTCGCATGCCACAACTAAAGATCCCGCATGCTGCAACTAAAGATCCCCGCACGCGGCAAATGAAGATCCCATGTGCCGCAACTAGGACCCAACACAGCCAAATAAATAAATATTAAAAAATATATATATATTGCTTGGCAGTTCACATCACAGTGTTGCCACTCTCAGGTGTCCCATGCTGGGGCCTTGTTTGGGGAGCCAGTCAATACCTAGAGCAAGTTTGCTTTTCGTTTTTTAAAAAATATGTATTTATTTAGGCTGCACCAGGTCTTAGTTGCAGCACGCAGGATCTTTGCTGTGGCATGTGGGATCTTTAGTTGTGGCATGCGGTATCTTTAGTTGCTGCATGCAGACTCAGTTGCGGTATGCGGACTTCTTAGTTGTGGCATGCAAACTCTTACTTGCGGCATGCATGCGGGATCTAGTTCCCCTACCAGGGATCGAACCTGGGCCCCCTGCATTGGGAGCATGCAGTCCTACCCACTGGACCACCAGGAAAGCTCTCCTAGCACAACTTTGAAAAGAATCCTCTGATTTAGGCTGTAACTGATGTCAGGGAACCACCAGACAGAAAAATACCACCTCTAAGGTATTTCCTAAGGGCAGATCTTCTACCCCAGGTTGAGCCTTCTGAGAATCCAGTAACTCCAACTGTAGCCTTACGGTAAGTCCAGGAGTAGCTTGGTGTCCAGCCCACTCAGTTCTGGCCCCAGGGTTGCCAGCTCTGGCTCTGGCATTGTCATCCTCCTCTGTAGCTCTGCCCAGATACAGGTCCTCTGTAGGACAGGGTAGGGAAGCAGGTTCAGGACAGAGCTGAGCATGGAGGCTGGGTTCTATACCCAGGGTCCCCGCCTCCCTGCTCCCACTAATGCCCAAGCACCCCTCTCACCAGGCTCCCTCGAACCCCAGTGGACAGTTGATAGATCATGTGTACCACTTCAAGGAAGTCTGCCATCGAGTTGATCTGCTGCAGAAACTCACAGGACATGCCCCCTGCCAGAGTACCCAGAGCCCTGTAGATGTGTGAGTGGGTAGATGCTCATTCAACACGTGCCACAGCCTGTCTGCTCCTTGATATCAACATTCTCAACACAAGTATGCATGTTCATTTACGGTAATTTACAGTTTGAGAAATATCTTTCCATAGATATTCTCATTGGCTTCCCACAACATCATCACTGTTTATCAGAGAAGAAAATAAAGATTTACAGAGGTCAAGTGACATTCCCAGCATCATTCTACTAGAAATGTGGTAAACTGAGACTAGAGCCATGTCTTCAGAAGCCCATGGTTCTTTTACTGTGGGTGGAAGTAAGGTGATACTTACTCCTGTTTATTCCTGCTTGGTCAGTGGCTCTGAAAGATTAATTAGCAAATGTCTACCAGAAGCTCACACTGGGCCCAGCACTGTATTAAGTACCTTTTATGCCTTATCTCATTTAATCTTCACAACTACCTATAGGAAGATACCATTTTATTTATTTATTTTTAAAATTTTTATTGGAGTATAGTTGATTTACAATGCTGTGTTAGTAGGAAGGTACCATCTTAATTTTTATTCTACAGAAGGAAAAATTGAAGCTTAGAGAGGTTAAATGACTTGCCCAAGACCACAAACAGGTGATGGGGCTAGGACCTGAACCCGATCAGGATAGATACTGTGCTATGGAAGGGCGGGAGGGTCAGGGGAGGAGGAGTCAGAAGAAGACCCACAGGCTGAGGCCATGCACCATTGATCCTCATACCCCCACTCCCCCACGTATCACATGGTGCCTGGCACATGGTAAGCACTCAAAAAATGTTAGTTGAATTAAACTCACAGCTCAACACAAGTTACTTACTGCAGATTCCTGAGGGTCAGGTTGGTGGGCACCTGCATCTTCTTCCAGAGAAACTGTGCCTACAGGAGAAAGAAAGAGGAGCCACTTCCCAGCAGAGATATTGCCCAAGGACCTATGATGCCTTGGACCCAGTGCTGCCTCTCCACCCTGTGGGTCCCACCAGCCTCCTACTCTCCCAAATGCCCACTGCTGAGACAGAGAGAGAGAGAGAGAGAGAGAGAGAAATGGGGCAATAGGGAGGAGGGAAAAAGAAAGAGCAAAGCAGGTCACATCATAAGGGATGCTAGGGATAATGTGCCGTATGTCTGAGGGATGGGTGAGGGAGGTGGAAAATATTGAGAGAAGGGAGTTCTGGGGTAGTGGGAAGAATTACCTGCTGCTCAGACCAGGGCAGCTCCCGGTAATGCCTTCGGTCAGCCAGAAGAGCAGCAGACTCCAGCTGTAGCAGCTTTAGTGGGAGCAGAGGCAGCAGGCATTCTGGCCAGGTGGTGGGGATAGGCTGCTGGTGGGGTGGGTGTAGCAGTGTAGTGATAGGTGAAAGGGTCTGGACTCAGGCCTCAAAGAAGAAGGGGAACCGTGGGGGCAGGAAGGGACCAAAACTAGGAGAAAGGTGGAATGGCATGTGCCACTCTAGCTGGGCACACCCAAGAGCCCTCACATAAAAGGCGGTTGTGGTCAAGTGTCGCTGTTGATTTAGGCACCTGATGGACTAAACTCCCTCAGTCTCTCAGAGCCTTGGTCTCTTTATCTGAAAACAGAATGACTGGCCTGGAAGATTTCTCAGACCCTTGTGGCTTTGACATTCTAGGATGTCATGCTGTCCTGCAACTGGCCCTGGGGAGAGCTACGAACGTCTTGGTGGGCACAGAGTTAACTTGGACTCTCGGGGCCACTTCAGGGAGAGAATGTGGGGCAGCACCAGCCATATGAAACAGCCCTGGGACGTGGAGAGGAGCTCAGTCAGGAGAAACCACACGTACCTGACCAGGGATACACACAGCTGCACTGGCACCTGTTGCACCCATGTTTTTAACTCCATCTTTCACCTGCATGAGAATTGGCTGCGTGTATGTGTGTGTGTGTGTGTGTGTGTGTGTGTAAAAGTGGTGAGGTTTGAGGGGCCTTCCCTGGGCACAGGGAAGATGCCCTCCTCCCAACCAGAGCCCTCATCCCTGATTGGCCATTCTCCCTGCTGCTCTCATACCCGGAAGGTCTGCAGCAGTGCTGCGGTCTGGCAGGCTGAGAGGCGTGACAGTTCAGGGGCCAGGCAGGAACAAGCCCCAACCAGAACTCGCCTAGGGATGGCCTGGAATGTCTGGGAGCTGAGGCCTGGAAGCAGAGGGTGCAAGGAGCAGAGTTCCTCCAGGGACAGCTGGGGAGCAAGAGAGACAAGAGGCCTGAAGAAGCTGGGCCAGGTGGTAGGGAAGAGGACAATCACAGTACAGAAAGGCGGCAGGTATGAGGGGAACTGAGAGGGAGCCAGGGAAAGGGGGGGACAGAGAGCTCCGGAGGATGTTGAGAAGTTTCTGCTACTCACGTCACGCCTAGGGAGGAGCCGTCCAAGCAGTAGGACAGCCTGAGGGAGGATGGGACAGGAAACAACAGCTCTCAGGTCCTGGCAGCCAGGTCCCAAGCAGGTCCCTAGGGCCCGCCCTCCAAAACTTCCAGCTCCCTCTCTACCACCCCAGTGACCAGCCTGGCTCTGGGCTCTTCTTCATCTGAGGAAGGGGGTTGAGGGAATCCTCCTTGGGACAGAGGAAAAGGAGGCTTCAGGGGGCCCGATGGTATCCTTGAACGTAATTCTCTTGACTGAGGTTCCGCGGATGGCAGATGGAAGCCAGGGAGTGAGATAGGCCCACCTGGGCAGGTGTGACACTGGTTCCTTGCAGCGCAGGAAGCATGGCTCTAAGCTGGGGCTCTGACAGCTCCTGCAGGAAGCGGAGGCCCAGCTGAGGGAAGAGAGGGGCCCAAACTCGAAGCTCCCGGGGGCTCAGCACGGTTCCTCCAGATGAGCGCAACACCCCCAGAAGTTCATATGCTACCTGTAACCAAAGAAGGTCTGGGACTGGAGAGAAAAGACAGGTGAACCTTAAGCCTCCTCTCTAATCCCACATCTGGATTTCCCAGGGCCTGGATTATGGCTTGGAACCAGGGATGGGAGAGGAGCAGATTGGGTTCAAGACATCAAAGGATATGTTCGAGATGTCATAGACCAGATGGAGCAGGGTCCCGAAGAGGTGGTAACAGATAAGAATGGCCATGGAGTAAGGAAGTAAGGAATGAAGGTAGCCAAGGTGGGGCAAGGGCTGGCACCAACTGTGCTCAAGCTTGGTTGAGATGACTGGGCACGTCCTCCACACAGACCACCCGCCACGGGAAGCCTGGAGTCTTGTAGGCCTGTGCCGAGGGGCTCACCCGTCCTTGTGGGCTGAGGGTCCCGTTGGCTGCACATTCCAGCAGCCCCCGTTCTACCGGCCCCATTGGATCATTCAAGGGTACCAGGTTCTGCAGCTCCTCAGGGCTCAGGAAACAGGCAAGGGGTCCCAGCCTGAAGAGGGCACGAAGCTGGCCTTCACTGAAGCTGGTACTAAGGCAGGGACCATGTGGGTACACGGAACAAGCACTCCGACCGCTAAACTAGGAAATGTGGATGCCACAGACAGGCCTCTCTCCTGGAGCCCTACACCGCCAGGGGCCACTGCCTACTCTCTTGCCCCTTCCTTTCTAGGACCCCAACCCATCATGGCAGCTGTACCTGCCTCTCCCCCGCTCTGGCCGTGATCACTGGTCCCACAACCACTCACCTGCGCACCTGCTCCTCTCCATCCTGGACACTCTGGTTCACCAGGCTGCGCAGCACATGTCGGGCGTGTCCTGGCCCAAGACCGGCCGCTGGCCAGCTATCCTCCAGGGCCTGGATCTGAGATGGGGAAGGTCAGCTCGTGTTGGGGTCACTGTGGGACTAGGAGACATGCCACTGACTCCCATCCCACCTATCAGAAAACAGCCTAGTCAAATAAAGGATCGTTCTCATACCTGATGAGGGCTGAGTTGCAGAAAGTTCTCCAGAGGCAGATGGGGGAGCAGGGGCAGCGCTGCCCATAGCAGCTCCTGGGGCCAGGCGGGCACTTCCCCAAACAGCTCAGGGGCCAGCAGTCGCCTTGCCAGAGCCTCCTTCTGTTCAGGCCTCATTCCAGGGCTGTAATTCCGGATGGCAGCCAGGCTGGGGAGAGTAATGGGTCTTAGTCCTTGGCCCTGTTCCCTGGCTCTGTGCAGCTCTGCTGTCATGGACAGGAAGGAGACTCCCCAGTTTTAATCGAAGGGGCTGCTCTAGGTGGGGGTGATTGGCCTGACCCTGACAGGATCAGGAGGAGTGGTACAAGGTCCTTACACACTGTCATTGGCCAACAGGGATGGTGGGAAGCGCATCAGGTCGGAGACAGCCAAGAAGGGGATGAGTGGTGAGAGATCGATGAAGAGTTGGGAGGTGAGGCGCGGGTACCGCTGGAGCAGCAAGGCTGTCAGACGACCCAGGGCCTGCTCCTCAGATGGTGGCACCTGTGGGGGCACAGGAATGAATGCCGGCACTGGGGATGCCCACTCTTCTGGCCATCTCCCCTGCTGAGTTCCTCCTTCTGCTGGAGCGAGCCCACTGCCTACCTGGTTCCAGGTGCTCTTGATTCCTAGATTTCCCCCGCCACCCTCGTTCCCTTCTCCCTCCGTGCCCACCTGCAGCTGGGCCCAGGAACGGTGCATGAGCGTCAGGAAGCCCTGAGCAGCCTCGCTCTCCGCTGAAAGCACCAGCTGCTGGAGATTTTCTGGCGGCATGTGCAGGTATGCCTGGGAGTAGGAGGTCATGGTGGTTATGGCTTCACTGGGCAGAGACCTCAGGCCACAGCTATCACCCAGTCCACCCACATACTGCCCCCCCACCCCCCGCATCTGTTACCTGCACTAGAATCTGCAGGGCCCAAACACTCTTCTCCCTCTGGAGCAGATCCCACAGCACAGGCTGGTGGGGAGACAGACAAGATGCCAAGAGAGCTGTCTCCTCTGTCCCTCCTGCGGCTTCCCCAGGCACTCCAACTCCACTTGCTAGAATGCTTGTCCTTCATCCGAAGCTAGTATGTGTGTCTGCTCAGATGTTACACTCCTTTAGGTCAGGGACCACGTCTGCTATAGCCTTTCCCAGGCCAGGCCCCTAGTTGGCCCAGTAAATACTTGTAGATATGAACCAAATTATTACATTTCATTGGTCCCAGGACTCGAGAAAGTGGGCCCTAACATGGAGTAAGGAATCTTTATATTCCCTACAGAACCTAGCAAAGTGCCTTAAAAATAAGCGGAACTCAATGAATGAACTAAGGTATTCACATATTCCAGCCCCTTCACTCTACAGAGAAGAAACTGAAGCCCAGGAAAACCAAATTAAATTACTCGCCTGAAACCACACTTGTGGCATGGTTGAACCTGAAACCCAACTCTTCTGATTTGCAATCACCCTGAATTTTTCTCATTTCTGTCTTATCTTCCTATATTTTGCCAGTTTCCAATTCTCACTCTCCAGGGACAGAATTAGAGCCGTCTAACTTGATCCCTTTCCTTTCCGGAGCAGAAAGGGGGGAAATCAAAAAGTCAGGAAGAATAATGAGATAACATTTATTATATATTGTTTTTATATCATATACTAGTGCTAAGGCCACAGCACGTGTTATCTGATGTAATCCTTACAGCCACCCTAAAAAGAGTGGCACCATTATTCTCCCCGTTCGTTTGCAGATGACAAAAATATTGCTCAGAGAGGTTAAAAACTTGTCCAGGGTTGATCACAGAACTAAGATGTAAACCCAAGCCTGTATGACTCCAGAGCTGTGGGCTTAACCGCTGCACTACACTACTGCCTCTCAGTAATATAGTAGAGAATTCCCATGGAGGACCTTCCCTCTGTTCCAGGAGCTTTCACCTTGGCAGATCACTCACGCTGAAGCAGGCCAGCAGCTCCATCTTGCTTAAACCAGAGCTGGAGCTGGCAGTGGGGTCAAAGTCCAGGGGGGTCGGCTGCTCCTCCTGTTCCAGGTACTCCCCGACTGTCCGCAGCACACTGCGCCGGCCCTCGGGGCGGAAGGCATCCCAGAAGGAGCAGTTGTCTGGGAGACTGGAGAGCATCAGGGCCTGACCCAGCATCCCCTGGGCCTCGTTCCCTCCGGCCCCTGGACCCAGGAGGAAGGTCAGCAGGCGCAGGAGATAGTGTAGGCGTGTGGGGTGGGCAGGGGCCGGCACGGAGGACTGACAGCGTGGCAGCTGGGACAGCATGCCAAGCAGGAAGGGGCCTGGGGCCAGGCAAAGTGGGGACGGTCCCAGTGGGGGCAGAGAGGGCAGAAGAGGGCCCAGTAACCCCTCCAGGAAGCAAGTATCATTGCCCCCACGACTTATCCTGCACTGGCCTGCTAGCCAAGGCCAGGAGGGCACCAGGGCCTCGTACATGGTGTCATTGGCACAGACCATCATCAGGAAGCTGCCCCCATCTGGGCAGCGTTCCCCACATGGTCCAATGTGGCAGGGTGGGGAGGCCGTGACATCTGGGGTGGGGCCCTGGCACACATGCTGAACCCAAGCCTGGTTGCTGGGGGGCACAGCCTGCAGACTCGCCTCCCCACACAGCCGCTCAGCCCACAGAGTCTCGTTCTCCAAGAAGCAGCCCCAGAAGATCTCTGGGGTGAGGGGAACAGGGGGCAGGCCTTCAGGGCAGCTGGTGGGGGGTGGGAGCAGGCCCGCACAGAGCCGCTTTACCAAGCGGCGGTTGGGACCCGACAGGGTGGAAAAGGAGAGGTCGCTACAGATTGCCTCCAGGAACTCTTCGGGAAACTGGTCGTGGCAGGCCTGGAGCCAGCCTTGGGCACCTGGTGCCCATGAGACTGCATACCACACAGCTGTCTGGCAGATGGCAGCGGTGCTGGGAGGGGGCTGCGGGGCGACAGGCTTGATGTGCTGGCAGATCACGTGGAGGGAGAAGTTGGAAATGCTATAGGGCGGTGCTGGGCCTGAGGCATTCTCGCAGAGGGCCTCCACAGAGATGGCCCGCCGCTGGCGAGGGCTGATGTTGGCTGAGGACTGGGAAGTCCTGGGCAGAGGCACAGCTGTGCTCAGGCAGTGGAGGAGCGCGGGGGGTGGAGGTGGCGATCCAGACAGAAAGCCCAACGCCCGCACATCCCAGGAGAGATTGTGCCGGATGCCCCTGGATGCAGAGGGAGGAGCAGGCAAGCATCTGATCAGTTTACATTTCCTCAAGTTGAGACTTCTGGCCCCGGCCCAGAGCCCTGCAGGGAGGTTGGCAAGCACAGGCTTTTCCAAAAGTGAGGTCGCTGGGAGTACTGGTGTTACCGGTTTAAATGTTGGAATGGGGGGAAAGGGGAGAGAGATCTGTCCCGCCAAGGCACAAAAATCACCTAGGAGCAGTTGGAGTCCCTTCTGTCCACCCGGCCCCCTTCTTTCTCCTTTCTGCATCCGCTTTTAGGCAGCTTAAACACAACCCTTGGTTGGCCTCAGATCAGGAATTCTGCCCAGCAACTGAATATGTCCGCCTGTGCTCTGGCACTGTTGTCCAGAAACAGTAAGGGGTGGAGGAAGCCAATCCCGTCCTTTCTTTCCATACCCCATCTTTATTAGTTAACATTTATCAAGCACCATGTGCAAGGCACAGTTCTAAGTGGTTTACACATACAGTATCAACTCATTTAATCCCTTGCAAAAACTCTGAGGTAGTTAAGATTATCCATATTTCCCAAGTGGGGAAACTGAGGCATAGAATGAGGCTATAATCTGCCCAAGGTCACATGGCTAGGAAGAGGTAGAGCTGGGACACCAACCTCGATAGTCACACTCAAAAACCAGTAAACTACACCCCTCCCATCAGTTTCCTCTTCCGCTTTGGAGGCTGATGACGTCCCATGCCCAATCCCTCAGAACTCCTCTCCTGTTACTTACCACAAGAGCAGCTGCTGAAGATTGCCTAGGAGGGAAAGAGTAAGGAAGAGAACTACCCCAGTCTCACCCTTCCTTGCCCTGCCACAGCCCAGCCCCAGACCTGGCAGCACTCACCTCCCTGGCACTGCCCATTGACATCAGGCTCTGGTTGCCCCAGAATGGAAAAGACCTCATCCTGCAGGGAGTCAGTGACTCGGAGCAGCCCCTCCTGGAAGGTAGCATAGAGGGGGGCCCCCACTGTGCGCAGCAGACCTCCCCAAAGAGCCTCCTCAGAGCCCAGCTCCCCCATGGGAGTGAGCAAAGCCAACAGACCCTGCAAAAGGTGGGGGGCTGGCTCCCTCCCATCGAGGCCTGTGGCATTGGCGGGGTCCACGCTGGGCTGCACCTGCACCAGGGCCTGCCAGCGTGTGCCCTCTAACAACAGCAGCAGAGAAGGCAACCAGTCAGCTGCCAGAACGCAGTCAGAGGGCCCATCACGGGTGCATGGGGGCCTGGTAGGGTTAGGGGGTCCCCCGGGAACTAAGGCTCCCAGCAGCACCTCTGCAAGTCCACCCAGCACACCTGCCTGGTGCCCCAGGAAGTCCCGGGGGGTCTGCTCCTGTCCCAGCAGTGCCAGCACATCCCCCAGCAGCCCCAGCATTGGCTCCCAGTCTGGGCTGCCTCTCAGCGTCACTAAGAAATCATGGAGCCGGAGGGCAGGGGGCTGGAGAGGTGGAGGCTCTCCCACCGGTCCCTCCCCCATTCTCCCAGGCTCAAAGGAAGAAGAAATGTTGGCCAGGAATGCAGAGAACCGTGAGCGGCTGAGGGACCCCTGGGGAGCCTGGTCCAGAACAGAGAGCAATGACTTCAGGAGGGAGAGACCAGGGTCCAGGGACTGAGGCCCAGTAGGGACCGGAGTCACTGTAAGAAAAGAAACCAGAGATCACTGAAGGGGAAAAGCCTGGAACCCAAATTCAGCCCTGCCCTGGAGCCCAGTCCCTGCCTGGATATAAAGATGAGGTGAGAAAGATGGTGAGCTGAGTCCTTTTCAACAACCTACAGTAAGTCTTGGCCTGATTTCTTAACCCTCATTTTCTCCCTTAGCTCCAGTCTCCGCCCCTCTTCCTTGCCCCTTTATTTTTTCTCTAACCACTTAAGCTCTGCATTCTTAAGTCTCTTTCCAGCAACCATCCCCTTCATCCCCAGCCCATCTCACTGTTCCTCTCACCTGCACAGGACAGCAGCAGCAGCAGGGGCCAGAGGCTCAGAGCCATGTTTCCAGGTAAGCGCTGGTACTAGAGGTGAGTTCTGGTTATTCTCACCTTGTGTGGGATAGCCAGGTGAGGGCAGGGCACTGCAGGTGGCCTGAGTCTCCACTGACACTGTAGTGTGGTCTTTCAGGAAACAATATCCGTAACCTGACAGCAGGTTTGTCACCTGAGCCACTGAATACCTGATCCTTTGGCTTTGGAAAAGGGTGTGCCTCTCAGAGGGACCAATGATAGGGGATCCCAGGGGGCCCTCAGAGGAACCCAAGGATATAACTTCAGTTAGGAGCCAGGATGCAGATAGTAGGCAGACATAGAGATGGAGCAGTTCTGGAGATCAGGAATGTAATCTGGGAGGGTCTGCAGAAATATAAGAAATATATATAAATAATATTAAACAAACAATAATAGAAATATAAGGAAAAAAGAGGGTCCAAAGGAGCTAAAAAGCAAGTAGAATTTGAGGGAATTGAAGAAGAAAGGGGGCCAGGAGAACGGATCTGGGCTGCCAGGTGTAAACAGAGAAGAGGAATGAAGACAAAGGTCTGGTCCAAGGATGGAGCATTCAGGAAGAGAGGGGCTTTTGATTCAGTACCCAGAGCCACAAAATGTTAAGAGTTGGGCAGGATTTCAGAGATCACATAGACCAAACCTCTCATCTTATGGATAAGAAAATAGACACAGGAGTGACTTGTTCATTCGGCCATTCAAGTGTTTGGGTTTGCCCTCTGGCTCTCTTCCTGTGGCCCAGGAGAAAGCCCTTAGAAAATTCTGAGGTGAGAAAAGAAATAAACCAGATTAAATGACTATGCAAGGGGGCTATTCCACACACACACACACTCACACACACACACACACACACACACACACACACACACAGAGAGAGAGAGAGAAACTGCTCATAGATCAGAGAGATCCATCTCTCTGATCTGGTCAGGGTGAGAAGTCTTTTCTGCTCTCTGTTTATATATCCCCAAGGCCTTTACCTGACACCAGTTCTAAACAGTAATTCAACACAGGCTCCACTCAAACCATATTCTGCCCTTCTTTCCTTAGAACCCTTCTCTATTCTAAAGCCCAAATCCATACGTTCAAATCCATTATTAATGTGCCTCTGTCCTAGAAGGTCCATTTACGATCATAGAATTTTAGAGCTGGAAAGGACTTGAAGAATCCTCTTGTAAAAACTTCTCATTTTATAGATGAGGAAATGGAGGCCCAAAGAAATAGAATACCTTGGCCCACGCAATCAAAGGAGGTGAGGGCAGTGCTGGGATTTTCCAAGGTGAGTCAAAAAGTTAGAACCAGTGAAATGATCTATTGCATCACTTTGCCAATATTTTCTCTTTGCTCATCAAAGGTACATCTAGTCTGAAAAGCAGAGAGGAGAATCAGAGGAAGAATACGGCCTGGGTTCCCAACAGCTTTCTAGCTCCTGGTTCCAGCCCATTCTGCAATCCACTTGAATTTCCACCCTTGATTTTATAACAACCCTCTTATAATAAATTCTCCTTTTTGCTAATAGGGTAGCAAAAAATGAGATGGCTGGGTTCAAGTCCTGGCTCCAACATATACTAGCAGTGTGTCCTGGGCCGTTTCTAAACCTCTCTGTGGCACAGTGTTCTTTTCTGTAAAAAGGAGAAATACTAGTATAGAGTTGTCATGAGTATTAGATTTGATAAGGCATTTAAAGTATTTAGCACAGTGCCTGGCATTCATTCAAAAAGAGTAAGCACCCATTATGTGCCAGACACTGGTACAGAATAAACATTCACTAAATGTGACTACTATTATTATTAGACTAGCTCAATATGAATTCTTTTATTTGAAACTAAAGAGTCCTAATTAATACAGAAATTGTCACCAAGAAGTAGTGTCTTGAGTGACAGACCTTTAGAACAAGTATGGAACTAGCTGAATCAAGCAGAGAGGGGAACAATGAGGACACCCTCAACCCAGGAGGGGAAATTCTTGGCACTCCACATGATGATGGAGCAATCAGGTTAAGCAATCCTGTGGCTGCCAAGGATTCAGACTATGTGCCAACTGAGGATGAAGTGCTTAGGGTTTATAGCAAAGATATCAGCCTTATTCAATACAAGCAAGTTACTGCTTATACTATGGTAAGGTTCAACAAAAGCAAGACAAGTTCCAATCCTCAGATGAGCAAATGGAAAGACAGAAAACCAGAACCAACAAACTGAAATTACGGGGGTCCAGAGCACGATATTAATCATGTGTGTTGCTAAAGTGAAATGGATTAGATTGGTGGGGTGATTGGAATGCTCTGTGATCTGGCAGTTGGAATGGAGATACTTGCAAGGAGCCAAAGGAGTTGAGAAATCTGAAGCATCCTCAATCCCCCAAATCAACCACAGGGCACGTTCTGTCTGATTAGAACAGAGGCCTCGGGCTTCCCTGGTGGCGCAGTGGTTGAGAATCTGCCTGCCGATGCAGGGGACACGGGTTCGAGCCCTGGTCTGGGAAGATCCCACATGCTGCCGGGCACCTGGGCCCGTGAGCCACAACTGCTGAGCCTGCGCGTCTGGAGCCTGTGCTCCGCAACAAGAGAGGCCATGATGGTGAGAGGCCCGCGCACCGCGATGAAGAGTGGCCCCCCGCTCGCCGCAGCTAGAGGAAGCCCTCGCACAGAAACGAGGACCCAACACAGCCAAAAAAATAAATAAATAAACAATAATTAAAGGTGCTAATAATTAAAAAAAAAAAAAAAAAAAAAGATGATTCAGGAAAAAAAAAAAAAAAAAAGAACAGAGGCCTCCCTTTGTAAAGTGCAATTGTTTTTCTCCCTTTTTGGTTTGCCTTTTGTAACTTAAATATAGATATATATTGCTCCCTAAGGATCCAAGCAGTCCCCAGATCTCTTGCAGTTAGGTGGGGTCAGGTGATTAGTTTTGGCTAATGGATAGAGAATGACCAAAGAATTTAAGAGCTAGTGAATGATGCTCCAGCAATCTCTTCCCTGTTGACATAACCTAGAAACCACACATTGAGATGACAGTGTCATAAGGCCAACTAGCCTAAAGCTCCAGATTATCACACAGCATTTAGAGTAAATTCTTATTTGTGAGTTCTGTTGTAGATTCCTCCGCTCACTGAAATTTATTTGTGACCCCGAAATCAATACCTATGGCATTTTCACAATCATTCACAGACATCTGCAGAGTGGTAAAAAATGTGAGTCGCCTGATGTGTACATCCCCAGCTGAGTTCAAACAAGGCAATACTCCTCTACAGCCATACCACCCTGAATGTGCCTGATCTCATCTTGGAAGCTAAGCAGGGTTGGGCCTGGTTAGTACTTGGATGGGAAACAAGGCAATACTCCACCTTCTTCTCATACTGTAAATCAGTGTCCTTTTCATGATCTATTTAGTGCCACAATTTTAGCATTTTTGTGCTTTTTGTTGGTGATTTCGCTGTTTAAAATGGCCCCCCAGCTTAGTGCTGAAGTGCTTTCTAGTGTTCCTAGGCACAGGAAGGCTGTGATGCACCTTACAGAGAAAACGTGTGTTTGATAAACTTTATTCAAGCATGAGTTATAGTGCTGTTGACAGAGGTCAATGCTAATGAATCAACAACATATATTAAATAAGTTGTCCTTAAACAGGAACACCTTACATAAAACACCATACATAAAAAAAGTTATATATCCATCCATTGATATTTGACAATGTGAGTGATAACTGAAGATCAAAGGGGGAAACTATGTTCCAAAATAAAAGCTTAATACAAACCATATGTGAAAAAATTCAATTGTATCACAATATCTAAATCCTAACTTCACTTCCAAAATGCTCCTGAGGAACATTCATACTTACCTGGCATAGAGCCTGAATCTCTTCCTTGACTTGAGAATACTGGTAAAAGTTATAGCAGGGTTTTTAGGTCAGGGCAAGGATAAAAAGGAAGCTGGAGGAGTAATGGATTCATTGCCAGTGGGGCTTGATCCTCAGACCTTAAAATATTTTTATTTAAGCAGAAAAAGTTTGATTTTGTTTTTGAGCAGATGTTATCACATGGCTCTGGGCTGCTGGAAAGACAATTTGGGGGAAAAAATAGAAGGAGGTAAAAATCACTGTCTTCATGGAAGTTATTTATTATTTGGGGATCTTATGGGGAGGTAGTTAGAACTGGCAGGGATCTCTGTCTTGTTCATTCATTGACATATCCAAACACCTATAACAGTGTCTGGAACATAGGAAAAATTCAAATTTGTTGAATAAATTCCATTCCAATAGAATTGAAACCAGATCATTTTTGTTAAGGAAGGAGTTAAAGAATGAGGCAGCATGCACGGGCCATTCATTTGAGAAGGTTAACTATAGAAAGCAGGAAGGGATCAGTCATCACATAGCTATAAAGCAGTGCTTTTTGAAACTTTAATGTGCATATGTAACACCTGATTCAATAGGCCCTGAGGATGGGACCTGAGATTCTGCGCTTCTAACAAGTCAGGTGAAGCCAATTCTGCTGGTCCTCAGACCACACTTTGAGCAAAGCTACTCAATGATACTACTCGATGAGCATTTACTTTGTGGATAGCACATGTAAGATTTATTAAATACTTCCTTATTCTGTTTTATTATATTTATTGTATTCTGATTGCTGGGTTCAATGGATGCTCCAATCCAGATCTTACTGGACCATTCCTTTCTTGAAATTCTAGGGACATTACTCTAGAATGATTATCCTCCTGTCTCTTCAGTTCTTCCCTCTCAGGCCTTTTTCTGGCTCCTCCTCCTCCTATTCCTTAAGTGTTCCCGTTTCTCAGGTTTCTCTCTCCAATCCTTATTTCTTCTATTTGTACTTAATAGAAATTCTTTGTTATCTCTAATTCTATTTGATTCCTTTGGGGTTTCTAGGTATACAATTGTGTCTAAAAATAGTATTTGTAGTTCTTCTTTCCAAGTATTTATTTCTTACTATAAGATTTTAATATTTAATATTATATAGTGACATTTATTTTTAAAACATTTTTGTTTTGTCCCACATTTTATGGGGAACGACTAAAATGCTTTTCCTTGAAACATAATGTTGGTTATTGGTTTCAAATAATCTTTTCTTACTTTATTTTAAAAATTGAGATCTAATTCACATAAAATTTACCATTTTAAAGAACACAATTCAGTGTTTCATGTATTCCTCATACATGTGTATGTTCACACATGTTAAGCACTCAATTAGTGATAGAATTTTTAATAATAAACATGTCTAAAGACTTGAGTCATCCAACAATGGAACATGATCCCCTCTAGATAATAAGTCACCAGCAGCTAGAAACATTAAAACATTGGATAATCCCCTTTCAGTGACGTTCTATATAAAAAGTGTTTCTACTTTGACAGTAGATTGACTCTAAAAAATCTGTGGGACATACTGATTTGCCCCGCCCCCTACAGAACAGAATCACTGCCCTCAGAAAAGGCAAGGAAATGGAATAAAGGGACGCTCTTTTGGCCCAGAAACAGGTGAAAATGATGTTTGATTGAAGTTAATGGTGCCCAGGAGAAGCAATGTTCTTAGAGTAGCAATGGAAACAACAGTTCTCAATTAGTTACACTCACAGCTCCTGGGGTCTCCTTACCCCCAACCCCCAGGGTCCTGTACCCACCAGTGACGGAGAAGGTGAAATTAGGACTCTAGCAGGAAGTAGATGCTATAGAAAAGGTGGGGGTTATAGTGACAAAGCCAAGGAAAGAGTGAGACTCAGGAGCTGTGGAAAAGGTAGAAAGCCAAGGACCATGGGCCTCACTGGCATCTGAACTTTCACCTGATCTTATATTTTCAGTATCCCCTATGTCTCAGAGACAGACCACTGCACAATTATCAGCAGGATTTATTAGACATTTATACTTTGAATTCTCCATTTCCAACACTTCCCTTCATTAATTTTTGCCAAAGATAGCGAAGTCATCCGCTGTCAGCTTTACTTGTCTTCAAAGTTCATCAGTGCCTGCACTGTAAAGAAACAGACTGTGAGGCTGGAGAGCTAAGACTATTCAGAACATACAAATGTTTGGTGAAGACCCTGTTTTTCTGGGTTCTAGGTTTCCACTCAAATTTTTACTAATCTTTACTCTAAATTAAGCCATATGAGTCTGTCCTCTTTGCCACAGATGAATTAATCAGGATTAAAGAAGCCATCTTGCTACCTTCGCCACCCTTTCACCCTGTTCTCCCCAGAACAAATGGGGAGGCAAGGCTGAGGACATTTGGAAAGAGCAGAATAACAATGCAACATTCTGAAGTAGGCAAAGCCTGTCTGACTTCCTGCTCTAAATTCCATGTTCCAATGTTATAAATTCCTCTTATTGCTCTCCTGTGCCCACCACACACACATTCCTCTTCCCCCATTGATATTTTCACTTTGGGTTGACTTCAGCTAGGTATTAGAAGGATAACACTAATCCACATTAAATTGTTAAAAAAAAAATTGCCCCTAACTCTTCTAGTTTTTGTATTTTTAGAGGGAAAATTCATTGATCCAAATTAATCTCTAGGTGGTGAAATCTCAAATGAGAAATTTAGGGAAAATAATTTTGAGCAGGTAGTTCTCAGCTTAAATCAAACTTTACTATTTTTTTTTAGAGAATTTTTTAAAAATTAATTTATTTTATTTATTTTATTTTTGGCTGTGTTGAGTCTTCACTGCTGCGCGAGGGCTTTCTCTAGTTGTGGCGAGCGGGGGCTACTCTTCGTTGTGGTGCGCGGGCTTCTCATTGTGGTGGTTTCTCTTGTTGCAGAGCACGGGCTCTAGGTACGCGGGCTTCAGTAGCTGTGGCACATGGTCTCAGTAGTTGTGGTTCGTGGGCTCTAGAGCACAGGCTCAGTAGTTGTGGCGCACGGGCTTAGTTCCTCTGCGGCATGTGGGATTTTCCTGGAACAGGGCTCGAACCCATGTCCCCTGCATTGGCAGGCGGATTCTTAACCTCTGCATCACCAGGGAAGTCCCAACTTTACTATTTTTTAAAAACATTTATTTATTTGGCTGTGTTGGGTCTTAGCTGCGGCACACAGGATCTTCCTTGCGGCGCATGGGCTTCTCTCTCTAGCTGTGGCACGCGTGCTCAGTAGTTGTGGCTCATGGGCTTGGTTGCCCCATGGCATGTGGAATCTTCGCTCCCCAACCAGGGATCAAACGTGTATCCCCTGCATTGAAAGGCGGTTTCTTGACCACTGGACCACCAGGGAAGTCCCAAACTTTACTATTTTAATCACATATTTTCTCTGCATAGGCTTGACTGTAGAAGGGACTGAAAGGAAGAGGAGTCTGTAATTCATAAACCTCTTGAGGACAGTGGGCACTTGTGGGCTTTCTGCTGACTGTCTAATCCCTATAGCTATTGAACTTGAGCCTGAGGCCCTTACTGTTGAGGTCTGAAAGGTGACCTTCAAAGAGAAGCAACATGTACAAAAGGGGGCAGGCTGCCCAAATAGAGTGAGAGCCCACCTTATCCTAATTTCCAGCAGCTGGAACTGGATACTCTCCTCTTGGGAAATAAGCTCTCAGACCTAACAGGATTTAGGTGTCCCCTACCAGAGAAGCAGGGTTGCCAGGTCCTCACTAGGTTAGAAGAAATCCGGACATATGCCCAGAATGTGACATACCAAACTGTGAATTTGCCTTTTTTAGGTGTGAGGTGGAAATTCAGAGGCTGAGGTGCCAAAACAGCAAACACCCTTCTTCTCCCCAGTTATATATGCTACTCCAATGGACTTAACTCCTGGTCTCCATGGCTGCCCTAAATCCATACCTGCAAACTCTTGCAACCGCTTACGCTCCTCTAGGTTGTACTGAAGCTTTTCTAGCAACTCAAAATATCGGAAGAGTGAATCCCTAGGCCAAACAACACGTTCACCCTGATCCATATCCATTAGCCCAGGCAGATTCTGGTGCACACGAGTCTCCCAGTCCAACTGACCTGGAGGGAGAAATGCTTCTCAAAAACATATCTAGATTCGTGGAAGTTGGATAAAAGCTGATCAACTCTATGGGGGCAGGTGAGGAGAAAGCAGGGATGAAAGAGGATATAGGAAGGAGAGAGAGAAAAGTATGTATCACCAAGACACCACTTTTACAATAAACAAAGAGAGCCACAACCATACTTTTCCAAAGTGCAGCAGAAGCACAGGGGAAATGAAGAAGCGTGAAGAAAGTAAAAAAGGCTGGAAAATCGGACTGGTGGAGAAAATTGGGAAATTTGCATAGTGGGAGAGTTCCTATTAAGACTGGGATGTCTCATGGAGAAGAGGAGTCTGAATTCAACTGGGAGAAACCCTTGGCTTACCAACAGGGTCATAATATCTGGAGTCAGAAGAAGAGGAACAGTAGGAAGATGAATATGAGGAGGAAGAGGAAAATGCAGACTTCTTCATTTTTGACAAGGACTTCTTTGGTTTTGACTTAGATGCTCTTGAACTCTCTTTAGTGGTACTGTGTTTGGACTCTTCTTTAGAAGCTACAGTTAAGTCCAAAGATTCCCCTTGTTGATTGGCATCTCTGTAAGTGAAAGGCAAAATTTTATTGCTTCAAATACATTTACACGATATGGCTAGTTCTTTCATTATTCTAATTCTGGCCCTGGCCTAAAGCTAGGACTTAAGGCAATGAAGGCCAAACTGCTCCCAAAACCTAAGTTTAAGCACATCCAACCTAAATTATCCCATGTCATGTATCCCTATTAGTGCCCCTCACCACATAACGTCTGTGCTCAGTCTTACTCGGGCTTCCACGTTCCACACCCCACCTTATTTTGCAAAGTTTTAGCCCCCCACCCCTTGGCCCTATGCCTATTACACCACAACTATAGCCTCTGCCCCCTCGATTCCATCTCTTAATATTAGAGGGACCTTGGGCTCAGCTCTTTATATCTTCTCCATCTACAGTTGCTCCTTTGGTGATCTCATCTCCTGAGTTCAAATGCCTACTAGATGCAAATTTAAGCCTCTTGTCCAGACCTCACTCCTTAATCCAGACTTGTATATACAACTTTTATTCACTTAGCACCACTTGAATGTCTAAGGACATCTCAAATTCAATCAAAACTGAACTCTCTGCCCACCAAACCTCTTCCACCCACAGCCCTCCCCATCTCAGCTAATCAACCCTTCCAGTTGCTTGGGTCAGAACTTTCATCCTTAATTCTTCTCTCATACTCCACATCCAATCCATCAAGAAAGCCTGTTGAGGGCTTCCCCAGTGGCACAGTGGTTAAGAATCCGCCTGCCAATGCAAAGGACACGGGTTTGAGCCCTGGCCCGGGAAGATCCCACATGCCGCGGAGCAACTAAGTCCATGTGCCACAACTACTGAGCCTGAGCTCTAGAGTCCGCAAGCCACAACTACTGAGCCCACGTGCCACAACTACTGAAGCGTGTGCGCCTAGAGCCTGTGCTCTGCAACAAGAGAAGCCACGACAATGAGAAGCCCACACACTGCAATGAAGAGTAGCCCCGGCTCACCGCAACTAGAGAAAGCCCACACACAGCAATGGAGACCCCACACAGCCAAAAATAAAAAATAAAATAAAATAAATAAAAAATTAAAAAAAAAAAAAAAAGCCTGTTGACTCTACCTTCAAAATATATCTTCTCTCACTAGTACCACTGGTACCACTCTGGTCTGAGCCATTAACGCCTCTTGCCTGTATAGCAGCATAGCCTCCTAACTCATCTCTCTGCTTCTTCGTTTATTCTTCCCTCAGTTTATCATCAACACAGCAACCAGACTAATCCTTCTTAAATGTAAGTCACTGTATGTCACTGCTCCGCTGTTCCCCATTTCACCCGAAATCAAAGCCTAAGTCCTCACAATGGTCCCCACAGCCCTACAGGATCAGGTCCCCATTACCTCTCTGACCTCATCTCCTATCATTCTCCCCCCTACTTTCTCTGCTTCAGTCACAGTAGCTTCCTTGCTATTTCTCAAACGCACCAGGCATGCTTCTGTTTTAGGACCTTTGTACTAGCTGTTCCGTCTGCCTATAATACTCTTCCCATAGATATCCACATAGTAATCCCCTGACCTCCTCCAAGTCTTTGCTCAAATGTTACCTTTTCAGAGGCCACCCTGACTACCTTGTTTAAAATTACAACCCATATGCAACCCCCCCTCTTATACTCCAATCCCCCTTAACCTGTTCTACTTTCTACTTTTTTATAATGCTTATCATATTTTTAAATTTATTTTTTATTGAAGTATAGTTGAGTTACAATGTTGTGTTAATTTCTGCTTATAGCAAAGTGACTCAGTTATACACACATATATACATTCTTTTTATATTCAATGCTTATATTTTAATGTGTTAATTTTCTTATTAATATGATTATTGTTTACTGTCTCTTTCCTCCTACTAGTATATAAGCTCCATGAGAACGGCATTATTGTTTATTTTGTTCACTGATATACTCTGAGCAACTAATAAGCATTCAATAATTATTTGTTGATGGATTTCTTATTTCTCCTTCTGCTCCCTTGTCCTGAACCCTGCTGAACACTCAGGGTCTTGAATAACATGTTTCATGGAAGGTACTTTTATTAGTTTCCTGTGGCTGCTGTAGGAAATTACCACAAACTTGGTAGCTTAAAACAACAGAAATTTATTCTCTCACAATTCTGGAAGCCGGAAGTCTGAAATCAATGTGTCAACAGGGCCATACTCCCTTTGGAATCTCAAAGGGAGAAGGTTCCTTGCTTCTTCTTGCTTCTGGCAGTTGCCTTGCATCCACTGGCTTCCTTTGGCTTGTGGTTGTATCACTCCAATCTCTATCTCTATCTCTATCTCGACATCTTCTCCTATTCTCTATGTCTATGTCTTCTCTCCTGTCTCTTAAATCCAGTGACCCTTGTCACTGGATTTATTGCCCACCTGGATAATCCAGAATGATCACATCTCAAGATCCTTAATTTAATTGCATCTGCAAAGACCCTTTTTCCAAATAAGGTCATGTTCACAGGTTCCGGGAGTTAGGACATGGACATATCTTTTTGGATATGCCACCATTCAACCCACTACAATAAATAGTTATTGAATGAATGAATTCTCTCTCAAAGCCAATCTTCACCTTTGGTTTTCTACCCTTTCCTCCTTCATGTGTGTCCATCCCACTTCACATATACACTCCTAACCTGGCATCCATTTTGCTAACACCTGACCTCTGTGCCTCGGGGATTAGGTTTTGTCTCCTGCAAAGCAAAAAACACAAAAGAGTGAAGAGAGTTACACTGAAGCAGGAGTGTAGTAAGGAAAAAAGAATTCTGATCATCCAGTGAGGAGAATAAGTTGTAGTAAAGAAGTGAAGAAGAGTGGGGAAGCCCTGACAGTGGATAAAGAATCCGGCAATATTTTAGAGCTGGGGAATTCTAACTCTGAGGCAAATCTGTCACAAAGGGGAAAATGGCATTGCGGCCAAGGAGCAGAAACAGAGAATGAGATCAGGGCACCCTCAAGAACTAAAGTTGGGTTTGAAAATGGGGAAGCAGACCTCTGGATAATCTGCCGCTTGAATATGTCGGCTTTGTGCTGAACCTCCAGGTGTGTCATCTCCTCGTTCAGCTCATTTCTGATATTCTGGAAGTTAGTAACTGCCCCAAAGGGCCATTAGGAGTTGGGAGATGGTGGTGACTAGACCTGGGGAGAGGGCTTGGGTGGGGAGAAACCAAGTGAAATATCCATTCCAGGCCCCGCACTTTCCTGTTACATCGGGTTCTCTCTCTCCGTAATTCACCAATCCTAGCTTTCGCTCTAATTTCTTCCCAAACACCCCTCTCACCAAGTTTCACCTCTTCTATGCTTACCCATCATGGCTACTATGATGTTTCGAAAGATAATGGAACCAAGTAACAACCAGAGGATGACATAGATGCTGCTGAAGGTGCGGCTGACTTCAGGCACCTTCCAGGTATCCTGAAGCAGTGCATACCAGTGATCCATAGTAAAGAGAATGAACACTGTCACTACGGAATTCAGCAGGTCCCTAAAGAAAAAGGAGGTGTGTGTATAGACAGAGAGAGCTAATTCTCTAAGAAATAGTACCATTCTTACTCTCAAAGCAACATAAGAGCATTTTTTTGTAGTTTGCTCTGACTTTAGCTCCTTTTCTACCATACTCAATTTTTTACCTAATCTTTCTTCAGTTTGAGATTGTTTTATTAGGTTTTCCTTTATCATGAATAATCTATGAATAGCTCTCACCATTCCGTCAGTGCCTGGGGCACAGTAGGTATTTAATACATAGGTATTAACTGAATGTTTAAAAATTGAATCACCAACTACACATCACTTTTTTGTAAGTTAATTCTCCACTGTTCTATGGACTTCACCTAACGGAAAGTCACTTACAAATTTAGCAAACATCATGCCTACTTGGTTTGTTGGCATGAACTGACAGTCAAGTAAATGGATGGATATGTGACATAAACATGGGATTCCAAATAATGAATGATAATGAATATATCACAAAAGGTCTCAGGAAGATATCTAAATTTTCCTTCTTATCCCTCCATATACAGATTATTGAAAACATCAGAGCCTGAATAGAATGAATTCTAGGACTTCCCCAAGTCAATACTCTTACAAAACTACCTGTTAGTCTAAGATAGAGACCTGAGAGGTGCTGACAAGATTGGATTCCAATTCACAAATGACATTGTCTCCTCTAAATCCAAATTGACTTTCTACTAGTAATTAGTGTTCTCTAGACAAAAAGCTTATCAGGATTTTACTTTTGAAAGAATTTAAGTGTGTGCATGTGTAATCTCTACATTTAAGAGATTGGGGTAAAACCAGTGACCATGTTTGAGGTCATAGTAACATTTACTGATCACTTATAATGTGTGAAATGCTGTGCTAAATGCCTAAATGAATTACCTCATTTATCCCTACACTCTTATGAAGTAGTACTACTTTTAATCCCATTTTTCAAAAGAGGTAACTGAGACATAGAAACCAGGGCTTAACCACTGGAGTATACTGCTATTTAAAGATGAGGGTAAGTTTGAATTTGCAAAACCCAAAGCAAACCAGGAATACCTGACCTATCCTCAAAATTGGAGCTAATACCACTCACTATTCCTTCGCTTTCTCTTTACCTCTCCTTACTGTGTTCTATTCCCGTTTTTTACAATATACTATACTTTTTTTATTATTGTACTTTGGACTAGCTTCCCAGTCTCATGCCCAAATTCTCTCCCCCAACCCAGGCTTCCCCCAGTCCTGCATACGAGAAGAACATGTGATACTCCAGGTCCTGGCGAGTTGAACGGGTGTAATTCTCGAAGAAGTAGACACCAGCCACGGCAAAAATGTAGAAGAAGATGAGCAGCAACATCAAGAGGAAGGTCATGCTCTAGAGGCCATGACCTTGAGTCAGAGCTGGGCCAGACTAGGCTGATCTCCACCTACAGCCTAGTCAGACCCACCCTGGAAATCCCCCACCAAACCCTCACTTCTAGCCTGAGCCCAGTCATCTCTAGAACACAGCAGCTTGTCCCTAGCCCTTTCTCATCAACAACATTTCACAGGGTCTTTCATTGCCTTCTTTCATCCACCCAGACTGTTTCATGTTAAACCCCCATGTTGATCCACCTTGCCCACTTGATACAGCTGCAGCAGTCAAATCACCTTGAGGGCCCTGACCAGGGCCAAAATAATGACTCGAACTTGACGGAATCGTGCAAAGAGTTTAAGAGACCTTAGCACCCGGCAGATCCTCAGCAACTGGAGCCATACGGAATGGCTTGTTACCCCTACCAGCACCACAACCTCAGGAATCAGGGACTGTAGGAAACACACAGATCATGAGTAAAATATACCCCAAAGCACCCACGCACAGTTGCCCCTTCTTTATCTCTTCATTGTCATAGTTCCTTGGTCATTATCCTTTGAAAAGCATTCTCTTGGGGACTGTTTCCTATTCAGCCTTTCTATAAGAAATTACTTGAACCCTGCACTTCAACTTGCTCAGACATTAAAAGGGGATAAATACAGTGCTTAACTCATTGAGTTGTTGTGGAGCTCAAATTTTTAAAAATGCATGAAAAACAGGATAGTTCCTGACATTTAGTAAGTGGTTAGTAACTGGTAGATGTTATTGCTGGGGTTAATGTTGTGATCAGATTCTTCCTTGCTCCTAATACCAACAACTCCTACCATACCTGACTTCTAGAGAAAAAAAAAATCAAAATAAGGAGGTTAGGTACATTTCTATTTGTTTCTTCCTGTGCTCTAATTATCTTAACTTTTCTTGTCTTTGATTCACATAGGCACATTTCTCAGCCCAGTAAACTAATCTTCAGGATATCTATCCTTACCAATATGGTGACAACAAAGTCAAAGACATTCCAGGCATTCTTCCAGAAGAGGAAAAAGCTGGACAGCCACATAAGAAGGATCTCCAAGATGAAAACAAGCAAGATGAACCAAGCTGCCACCTCCAGAGTCAGCTTCAGTGGCCACAGTTGGGTATTTGAGGATTCGAGCAATTCTGTGAGAATAGAGCAAAGGATGAGTAAAGGGTAAAGAAGCAGGAAGCTGAATGATAGAGAATGATCAGCAACTGTTAAAAACCACAGTTGTGCCCACTGCTATGTCATTTGTCTTTTGAGTTTCTCTTCTTAATGCCGTTGTTGCTTCAGCCTGTGAAATTCAGGGGAGGACAGAATCGAACATGAAAAATAGCTACAACTCATCTCCTGCTGGTACTGGTACGTTTAACAGCTGCAAGTTACTGCCTTCCCACTCTGGGGTCAGAGAGCCACCAAGGGATTGCTCTCTTTTTTTTTTTTTATTAAATGATGTTTAATTAATTAATTAGTTAATGTTTATTTATTTATTTATGGCTGAGTTAGGTCTTCGTTTCTGTGCGAGGGCTTTCTCTAGTTGCGGAGAGCGGGGGCCACTCTTCATCGCGGTGCGCGGGCCTCTCACTATCGCGGCCTCTCTTGTTGCGGAGCACAAGCTCCAGATGCGCAGGCTCAGTAATTGTGGCTCACGGGCTTAGTTGCTCAGCGGCATGTGGGATCCTCCCAGACCAGGGCTCGAACCCGCGTCCCCTGCACCGGCAGGCAGATTCTCAACCACTGCGCCACCAGGGAAGCCCAGGATTGCTCTCTTAACGACCACCAACCCTGTCTGTTCTGTTACCCTGGTACCAAACTTCATGAAGAAGCAATAGGTCTTGAGAAAAGAACGCAAATGTAGGGCCATGATATGGAAAGTGTTTTATAACAGATCTAGGAACAAGAAGCCAGATTCATGGGGCATATTAGGTTACAATAAGAAATTACTTGGTTCTTTGTTACTTTTAAAGCTTCCCCTTTCTACTCTGCCTAAAATTGATTTTATTCTGCAAAGCAAATTGAATCCTATACTTTCTCTCTAGAACCTAATTATTTGCTAACTTCAATTCCTTAACTCATTTGCCTTCATCTTTCAACCCTCTTCACCTCTTCTATACATTTAATAGATGTATATCATGCTGTAGAAAAAAGCATTGAGATCAAAATAGGTTTAAAAGCTAAATAAAATCTTCTCTTTGAAACAGAACAATCTGAGAGCCTCCAAATGCACTATGACTGATATGCCTGGCAGTTAATAGAGACAAGAGAATACTCAATCACCCTGAACAACACAAATTGCTGTGTAGATTTTGACACTTACAGTTTTAAATTGTTATTGCTTTTAGCAATGTTTTGGCTAATTACATTAACGAAGTAAGGAACACTGATGTTGAAATACAACTTAATGAAGAGCAAAAGAATAATTCTGCAAGTTTATCTCAAGACAATCTTCATCAGATTCTATAAATTGCATTCATCTGATAGAAAATTTTATATGGTGCATCAAGATATCTCTAGAACCTCAAAAATCAGTGTTTAAATTATAATAATGTTGTACTCAGTTTTTTGTTGGAAATAAGGACTATTCACACTCACGATGTGTTATTTTCAGAGAAGGACTTGCAAATGAGCCAAATCTTTTTTCTTTTCTCACTCTCTCACCATTTAGAAACAAAATATGAAAATTATAAAAATAAGCCCATTGATGTTTAAAGTGCAAAGTAGAATTACCAATATCATTGTGGAAGTAGATTTTTTTTCTATTTTTTTATGCCCAAACACATAATTAAATTTCCACCTACACTTTAACATATAACATGTATTTAACATACAATACACAATGTTGTAAACCTAAAACTAATATATGTTATATCTAAACTTTTTAAAAGAAACAGAAAATTTAGAAATATAATACATAGGGAATTCCCTGGCAGTCCAGGGTCCAGTGGTTCGGACTCGGTGCTTTCACTGCCATGGGCCCAGGTTCAATCCCTGGTCAGGCAACTAAGATCTCGCAAGCCACTTGACACAGACAAAAAAAACCCAAAAAACCATAAATTAAATATATTTGATCCCCAAACCGAACTTAATATATAATGTCACTTAAAAATTCATTTGTAGACAAATCATATATTTTCTTTAAAAAAAGCATGATCACTTATAAAATGGCAAAAGTAAAAATTTGCTTACATTTTATGATTATTAAAATTATATAATAAACACTAAAATACAATATTTAGCAACATGTTGGTCTAAATTATCATTTTTACTTCAACTTGCTTCTCCATATCACAGAAAAAATGTGATAAAATAAAATGATTAAAATTACTATGGAGGTTTTCAAGGTTATATATGTTTTTCTGGGAAACAAAATCATAAGACAAAAAAGATTGGGGAGCTTTGATCTAGAGAACTGTTTGTTCCTTATCTATAACAGCATTCTTTATGATCTGGAAAATTGCTTTTTAAAAGTCTAAACAAAGTCTTAATGTTTATCACACGAATTAGTCTATTCAAAGAAATCTGTCACAAATTATTTCCCTTTGCAAAATCCCTCCTGTGTTTCTACCATGAGAATGTACTTAATAAGATACAATTTTCATGAGCTTGCCAGGTGATTCCCACTCAGGCAATCCACCTATCCTCTGGCACAGTGATAATGTTTCATATTCAGCTGTTTTACCAAAAAGAATGGTTAGTGCTATTCTATTTTGATTTGTCTGTTAGATCCAGGGAATCCCATATATTTACTGCTATTTACTTTATTCCAAGGCTGAAATCTATATCCCTAATCCCACAAGGCAAATACTTGCCAATTATCATTATCAAAGCATATAGTATACCGCAGTTGATCAATGACACCAAATACTGTTGTGTATTTAAATGCCTTTGACCTGATTCCATTAAAAGACTAATTTTTTTAAATTTACTTTTAATTTTTATTATTTATTTTTTGGCTGTGTTGGGTCTTCGTTGCTGCGCGGGCTTTCTCTAGTTGCGGCGAGTGGGGGCTACTCTTTGTTGCGGTGCACAGGCTTCTCTTAGGGCTCTAGAGTACAGGCTCAGTCGTCGTGGTGCACAGGCTTAGTTGCTCTGTGGCATGTGGGATCTTCCCGGACCAGGGCTTGAACCCATGTCTCCTGCATTGGCAGGTGGATTCTTAACCACTGCGCCACCAGGGAAGTCCAAAAGACTATTTTTAAAGTGGGAAACTTTCCCAAAATAGTGAGGATGAAACAAGGAAGTGAGTACTTCTACTGTCCTTTCTGAGCAGTTTGTTTGAGATGATAATCAAATGAGGTCATTGATTCTCCACACATTCTTTTGCTTTTAATACATTTCATAAAATTTATGATTGGTTTTAGAGTCATCTACTCTTTAAGTCATTTTTTTGGCTCATCTAATATCTTAGTTGTAACTTTACATACATTGTGAGTTTTCTTATTTGTACTTAATCTTTCTAAACATATTTGTAAAAATGTAAATGTTGGATCACTTGCTGATAGGTACCAATATCTCTATTAGAAAAGATTCATTCAAATTATTAGACTAACACAAGAAATGCAACTGGTCTTCCCATCTCCAATTCCTTGTGAGACTACTACACCCCACCTCTAAGTGTCTAGACTACCTTATCTACTACACTTCAGAGCCCTTCAAATATTTCTAGGTCTTAGCAGTTGCACAAATCCTACTCCAAGAGACTTAATTGTCCCTATCACAATTCAAATAACATTCAAATGTGTAAAATGATCAACTTAAAAGGAACAATGACTCCCACCCTTTCATTCAATGTGAGTTCTCACCTATTTCAACCATCAGTACAATTGTATTCAGAAAGATGAGGAAGATGATAAAGTTTCTGAAGAGAGGACCTGTTTTCTCTTAAGAAAACATAGAGTGGAGTTCTTTCTGGTTTAGGCATGTGACATAATTAGCGCAAGAACAGAGCCGGTGAGAATGAGAAGAAAATGGAGATTGGGAAGGGAAAAATAAGTCAATAGGCAGATGATGAGGCAAGAGAGACCGTAAAGCCATGCGATAAAAATGAGTGGCATGAAAGGATACACTCAAGGACCCATCCAGCCCACAAGGAAAGAGGTGGACGCTCGCTGCAGCGCACTCGAAGGGTGCTCATCAGTCTCTGGGCATGTGTAATCCGTTCTACATGACGAGGCTTAATGGAGAAGCGCACAAGCTGGTGTTGATCTCCCAACGTAAGTTTCTTCTGACAGGAAGGATCTACACCAAAAATAAAAAAGGGACAGTGGATAAATATATAAAGAAGTCTTTGGGAGTATCAAGAGCAGGTAGGATTGGGGGCAGGAACACTGGTTATGTAATGGGCCCCCTAGTGCAGGGGCTTACCTTGCTGCTCCTTCACACAGCAACTAATACTATTTTGGAGTAAGAGCTAACCTATTGCTTATGACCAACACTGTCCATGCCCAGAATAAAGGCTGCAGGTTCAACCCTCAAAGTTTTAAGTGTCTTTGGTAGAAACTTCCAAGTCAGCCAGGGCTTATAGTTACCCTAGGCCTAAAAGTGAGTGACACGGGTTCCATCTCCTGGATTCAGAGTTTTATTTATAAAGCCTTTATCAAGTTTGGTGTAACTTCCAAACTAGCAACCAAACCAATCTCCCCTGAATTTTCCACCCTTAAAATTGCCTCTCTGCTTCCTACTGTTTGGAGGGTGTGGATGGGAGTCTTAAATTCATCCTAGTGAAGAAACAGGCTGCTGACCAAGTATCTCTCGAATAGTGTGCCGTGGCACAGCTTGGCTCAAGCCGTGCAGATGCTCAAGGAGAGAGAAAGTATCAATGAGTCGGGAACGAATGGCATCAGCCCGGGGCAGTTGCATGTGTCCTACTGGGTGATAAGTGGCCATGTCTGTTAAGAAAATAAAAGAATCGAGTGTCATTTCATTTTTGGGGTTGCACCAAGCCTTAGAGGTTCTCTTCCCTTCCTCCCAACCTCTTTGCCCTTAAGAAGACAAACACATTGTACCCAGACTCAAGGCTTTTTGAAACAAATGAGACAGGAGTCATTACAGAGAATCTGCATAGTTGACTAAGTGGACAGGCACCTTCACCTGTGTGACAGAATTTCTAGTTAAAAGCAGCAGCCACAAAAAGCAGGAGTCCCGGGGTTGGACAAAGAGGAATTCAGGCACCACCTGGACCTGAGGTATCAGGTAATGTGATGAGGTGGGTCAGTGGGAGGGCTTGGGACTGCCGCCAAAAGAAAAACCAAGTTAAGAGGAACTGGACAAAATGCAACAGCCTGACATTTTGAAAATGTGTCCCGTCCCAAGTGTGTCCACTCCAACGCGCTCCCTCGGGTGCCAGCTCCCTCTCTCAATTCCCACTTCTGGGCCTCACCTTTGCCCAGGCTCTCTCCCGCCCACTCAGCCCTGACTTCACTCCTCCGCCTCCGGCTCTGACGCCCCCTGAGCTCGGCTCTCCCCACGCGGGGCAAGCTCAGGGTCGGCTCCCCGTGCCGCAGCGCCGCACGTCCAGCTCCGCCAGCCCGCCCGATCCCGGGTTCCGGCTCGCCCCGGGCCCACCCCCAGCACCAGTCCCGGGAGCCAGGACCCTCCCGGCCTCGCTCGCCCCGGCGCCCGACGCCTCCGCCCAGCCCCGCTCTCCGGCCACTCGGCGGTTACCAGCTGGTCCCGCCCGCCCGACGCAGGCGCCGCACAGCCAATCGGCGGCTGCCACACTGCGGCCCGAGCCGGGCTGGGGGGTTGGGACCTCCGGCTGCCGGGCTGTCTGGGCCAGACGCGCGAACGCAGGCGGAGGGCTCGTGGTTTCCCCCCGGCCTCCGCAGTCCCCGCCGAACCCTGACCCTCCTGGCTGCCTCCGCCTCACCTCGTCGCCATGCGCCTCCGCCGCCTAGCGCTGTTCCCGGGCCTGGCGCTGCTCCTCGCCGCGGCCCGCCTCGCCGCTGCCTCTGACGTGCTGGAACTCACGGACGACAACTTCGAGAGTCGCATCTCCGACACGGGCTCTGCAGGCCTCATGCTTGTCGAGTTCTTCGCCCCCTGGTGAGGGCATTTAGCCGGGGCGGGAGAGGGAGGGCCGGGTGGGCAGGGGGCGAAGGCGCGGGGACGGTAGGGCCTACGCAGCGCCGGCGCCCTCCATCATTCCCGCGAGCCCGGCTGCGGCCGGCAGGTTTTCCACCCACCGGGGAGCCGAGCTGCCTGGCGGAGAGCGGAGACGTCGGCCTGGGAGCGAGATCTGAGAAGGAGAGCGCGAAGGCCCCTCTCGCGCAGGGCCACATCCTTACCTCCGTGCTCCTGCGGCACTTCCTATCTGCAGAGGGTTTCACCCCCTGCACCCCACCCTTCCTCGATTGGTATCTTTAGAGTTTCTGGGTGAGTCCGTGTTACTGTTTTCCATTCTATAGACGAGGCATCTCAAGGCCTTTTATTGGAAGCCAACGTTTCACCAAGTGCAGAGGCCCTGGGCCCCCAGGATACTTCTTTTCTTCTTGCCCCACGCAGCCGTTGGTTTCTAGCCAAGGTCAGAGTGGCAACAGAATGGTCATAAGTGCTCTCTTAAGGCAGGCAGTTATTTGTCCATCGCCAGGTGAACACTTTCTCCATTAAACTGATCATTTCTCAGCACCAGCAGAATTCCATTAAAAAGAGTAGGTGAACAGAGTAATTCCGTCAGGATCTGTCTAAGTGGTTAGTTTTAATTAGGATTTCTGAAAAATGCCAAAGAAGACCCCAGTGAGAAAGTAATCAGTGTTGGAGAAATACTCCACTTGAGAGTGCTTTAACTGAACTAGGATGTAAATTCCTTAGGATAGAACTAACTGGAAATAAAAAGCTGGGGGTGGGGTGGGAGTGGGGAGAGAGCAAATAGGATTTCTGACCCAGTAAACCTGAGTTGGTTTTTTTTTTTTTTTTTTAACTCCCACATCTTTACCATAGCAAACAATGATTATCTTAACGCTAGGGACAGCTCAGTATAACCACGCTAATTACAGTACTTAATTTTTCTCCTGCCACAATGACCCTTAATTAAAAACCATTTGTATTCAAAAGTCTCAGTAAAAGAAAGTTGGTGGATAACTTTCACTTGCTTCTAACTCTGGTCTTCACTCTGCAGGGGCTCAGCTGACTCGAGGGTTACACTAGGAGTCCTATAATGAAGACCACCTGAGCCAGTAGCGTGTGCTTAGAGGCAGCACATTTTGTTTTCAGCTTCTGACAGGTTTTGCATCCAGGGCATTCCCGCGACTAACTGGCAGTACTGATTACACATCATAGGTGGTCTTTACACATCACTAGAAATCACGTTCTCTTAGGAACAACTCTTCCCAATCATGTAACCATGCTGTTAGCTTTGAGGGAGTGTTACTGTAATTAGAATGGCTGTATGGAGTTGTATCAAAACTGGGAGGTGCCTCTGTGACTACAGGGGTCCACAAGAACTGAATTGCTGGAGAATTGTGGGCTATTAGACTATTAGTTTAAAGCAGATTTTTTTCCCCCTGATTGAAAGTGATCTATGCTACTTTAAATTGTTGCATGTGCTTCCCTAAAAACTACATATCCCATCGTGCACTAAACTATCCCTAAAGTTGGGTGGATCACTGCTGTGGTGTCGCCATGTAATTGGTCTGGAAGGTAAAGTCATCCTCCACAATGCCTACAAGAAGGATCAGTTTTCTGAATGAGTAATTTGGAATCAAGGAAGTCTCCTGTTGATGATGTCCTTATTTCTTCCCATTCAACTGTTTTATTTATTAATATCTCAGCTGGAAATGCTCTCTAACTGCTTTGTACTCCTGTTATAAGTTAGATAGGAACAGTTAAAGAATGCTTATTAAGAGTAAAATGGACCCATTTTGAGCAAGTTGTTTTTCTCATTTGTTTTAGGGTATTTTTTCCACTTTCATTTTACAAGTGAAAGTGAAAGATTTCTTTACAGCTGACCCTGTAGACTAATAATTCCATTATGGAGTCAATCATCTATATAGTTTGTAAGAATGGGAGTATCTGAATTTCTCTGGAAGTAAATAGAACTATTTAAATGTTTGTGATAATTTCTGAATATTTATTAGTCAGTCTTAAGTCTTCAGCATCTACCTGTGTTGTAGATTTGTGCCCTACCCTCTAGGACAGTAGTATTAATTGATGATATTTGATAACAGTGTTTCTAGATTATAGAAAAAGACCACGTAGATAGTATAAAATGGAATATTTAATATTTTTTCTTATACATACTGATTCCTTTACTTGGAATTCCCTCCTCTCCCCACCCCCAGTTGATCTTTTCAACAAGATTTAGCTCAAAAGTTATTTCTTCCTTCCCTGGACAACTAACTGGTTGCTCCCTCCTCTCTATTGGGACCTAATAATACTATCACCCCTGCCAGACTGATGTTCCTACAGGGAAAGGACTATATCAGTTTTTCTTCTATCAGAGCCTAAAGTAGCATGAGGCACATGACAGGCATGAAGTAATGATTGTTGGGTGAGTATATGTTGGGAGTCATTATTAACTGCTGGGTGCCATCCCTGAAGGTGAATGGGATTATTTGTGTTTTAGTATTATCTAGTAGTAGGTGAAAGAAGTAGTGGTAAAACTTGATGATCACCTTCAAAATCCACCTAAATTCCATTCCTGGTGAATTTAAAAAGGGCAGTCTCCTCCAGTCTTATTGGAACTTGTTAGACAGGTCCTCCCTTTGGACACTTGATGATGTTGTGGATATTAACAGTGCTTAAGGCAATGGTTTTCAGTCCCAGCCTTGCCACTTATACACACTCCTCCTACACCTCTGGTTATCTCCTGGATTCCTAGAGGAATCATTCAGTAAGTCCCAGGGGGGTGGGGCCTAGGCACACAAGTGTTTTTTTGGTTTGTTTTGTTTTTTAATTTATTTATTTAATTTTATTTATTTTTGGCTGCGTTGGGTCTTCGTTGCTGCACGCGGGCTTTCTCTAGTTGCTGCAAGCGGGGGCTCCTCTTCATTGCGATGCACGAGCTTCTTACTGTGGTGACCTATCTTGTTGTGGAGCACGGGCTCTAGGCGCGTGGGCTTCAGTAGTTGTGGCATGCAGGCTCAGTAGTTGTGGCTCGTGGGCTCTAGAGCTCAGGCTCAGTAGTTGTGGCGCATGGGCTTAGTTGATCCGTGGCATGTGGGATCCTCCTGGACCAGGGGAACCCGTGTCCCCTGCATTGGCAGGCGGATTCTCAACCACTTGCCACCAGGGAAGTCCCTTTTTTTTTTAAATGCTTAATGGATATTTTTTATATACATCTGTGTTGAGACCCACTGGTCTGGCCTAATTATTCTGTACTATTTTTTTTTTCTCTTCAGGTGTTTAAAGGTAGTTGAGGTGAAACTTCTTAAATCTGTTGTCTGTCTTCTTAACAATTACTACATACGTATTTAACAGAAATCTCTTAACACATATAACACATTTATTATCTCTTAACAAAAAAAAAAAAAACCCTTCATAGTTCTCTGGTTTTTTTAACCAATATTTTGTAATTCTCAGTGTACAGTTCTTATGCCTCTCTTGATAAATTTATTCCTGATTACTTTTCTTTTTTTTTCTTTTTTTGGCTGCACTGGCTCTTCGTTGTGGCGCGTGGGCTCCAGAGCGCATGGGCTCAGTAGTTGCGGCACGCGGGCTTAGTTGCCCTGCGACATGTGGGATTAGTTCCCCGACCAGGGATCGAACCCACGTCCCCTGCATTGGAAAGCGGATTCTTAACCACTGGACCACCAGGGAAGTCCCCATAGTTCTCTTGAATGCATCATTCTCACTAGTAATTTTAACTTTGCTCTACTATTCCCCTTCTCTAAAATACCCTACCCCATCCTGTCTGAAGCCTTAAATCTTTAAGGCCCAGATCCAATTCTTGTTCTCTTTAATACACATTCATTTTTAACCTTTGCACCCTTATGTTCCCCAAAGCTTAGGTTTATCAGATACGTTGGTTATTTTATTAAATCAGTTGGAATTTGTGTAGTTTTGTTACAACCCACGTACATGAATTTTTAATTTACTATAGAATACAGAGGGTATAATGAATATATTTTATGTCTCACAAAGAGAGAAATGCTACCATTGAAACTATGACACGATTGCAAGACACATCCTAATTTCAGATATGGTAAAATGTGCATCTGTGAAACACAGTATAAGGAATACCATTTATTCACCACCCAGTCTAAAAAATAAAACCAGTACAGTTGAAGTCCCTTGTGTACCCCTTCCCCATCTTACACACTCGCCATCCTGAATTTGGTTTTTATCATTTGGTTCTTTTATATTTTTAGTAGATATGTATGTGACCCTAAGCAACATCTAATATTATAGTCTTTTTTTATATCACTCTTTCAGTTAAGCTTTCTAATGATTATTTTTGAATAGGACTTCTAAAGACCTTGAAGAATATAAGTTCTTAGAATTCTTTGTTTTAAACAAGTTTTGGGGGCAGAATGTTTCCAAGTTACTTATCCATCCATTACTTAACAAAATAAATTTTGAGACTTTTGGCTATGAAATGTCAGCTCAAATTTCTTCTGTGTTTCCTTCCTTCTGTTTTCTAATTCTATATTTGCTGTCTGTGGGGAGGTCACAGAACTACTCACGTTCTCCCAGTGATCCCTCTGCAAGCCATTGATTGGCTTTTGAAGAGATGATACCTAGCTGGTGCTAGTTGTGTACTGATAAGCCCCTACCCACATTGCATGTACAGTGTGCCTGTGGGACTGTTAGGGCTTTCTGGGTAGAGGAACAGGTGTTTATGATGGCCCTCTGGGAAAATATTCTAATTGGCATAATGCTTTATCTTCATCAGTAGTTATAGTCAGGTGAACTGTGTAGCTGTAAAAATCAAGCTTGCTGTCTTAAATATGTCATTCTCACGCTATGTTGAAACTCAGCTGAGAAGGATAAAAGCCTCCATCGAGCTGTTAAAGTATGTCAACTGAGCACCTTTTGGGCCTTATTCGACTAACCCCCCTCAAACTGGGTTTCTGGTCAAAGAGTCATATTCAAGGAATGGAGAAAAAGTACTTGATTGTGACTCTTAAAGAGTTAATGTCATACTTGGGACCTTATAAGGTTTCAACCACTATATTTTTAAGAACCACAGTGCTGGTTTTCTAAGGAAAAATACGTACCTTCCTTTAGGAAATGCTACCAGGAATGGGATTATTGCTGTCTTGCCCTTTATTTTATCCTCATTAATTCATCAAAAGGGCTTGAGCCCTTTCCCTCTTTAATGTGGCTTATACTTCTGACTACAGTTTTCAGGGCTCAATTGTACTTTTTTAATCTTTTTTTTAAATTGAAGTATAGTTAATATACAATGCTGTGTTAGTTTCAGGTGTACAGCAGAGTGATTCAGTTTTATATATATATATATATATATATATATATATATATATATATATATATATATATATATATATATATATTCTTTTTCAGATTCTTTTCCAGTATAGGTTATTACAGGATAGTGAATATAGTTCCCTGTGCTAGGTCCTTGTTTATTTTATATATAGTAATGTGTATATGTTAATCCCAGACTCCTAATTTACCCCCCCCATCGCCACCCCATTGCACTTTTGAGAACGTAGATGCTGCTCTGGACTGAGCCAGTCCTATAGAGTCGACCTCAGGCTAGAGAAGGTAGCTTTACCTCTGAGAGCTCTGGTTTACCTTATCACTACTGGATGTTGTTCAGGTGATGTTTTTGCTTTTGGAAGCAGCTACTAGTCAAAAGTAGTATTATAATTTGAGATTCTTCCTAGAGAAAATTAACAAACTTATAGGATATATTTGCCTTTTTTCTTTAATATATCTGTATAGGTGCGGACACTGCAAAAAGCTTGCCCCAGAATATGAAGCTGCAGCTACCAGATTAAAAGGAATAGTCCCATTAGCAAAAGTGAGTATAGGTGGATTCTTCATTAAAGGAAATGAGGTATTTTAAATAGTAGTTGGTAAAAATTAACGTTGATTTTCTTTATTCTTACGGTGCTAAGAAGAAGAGGGAACACTAGTTTCTGGGCAAATACACAACTGACTTGTGTTAATTATGGTTTCAAAAGATTACAAGTAGTGAAACTAAGGGAAATGCTGGCATAAGAAAGAAGTAAAATATATGGTAAATAAAAATTAAGGGGCAAACATGGAAAGTAAAATTACAATAGTCAAGTTTAGAGGAAAATTATCATTGAGTAAATGAGTTCCCTAAATTACTATACGCTATTCACAGTGATGGGAATAGGAAGATGACAAGAGGACGTTGATAAGTATTAACTAACTGGTCAACTGTAAACTTAGTATTTGCTTTTACAGTCAAACTAATGCTTCCAGAATTTTATGTAGTAAACCCCTAGTTGCTCCGGTCTAAAAGTTCACATCTCGGCCAGCCTCAGATAAATAGTTCATACATATATAGGACTGTTTTTGAAAACTATTTTTAATCCTGATGTTCTGTGGCAGCTTGCCATAGAAAAAAAGAGTTCAGTCATGATTTTGTTCCTGCTTCATGTAGCTATAGTCTGTGTTACTATAGATGCATTACTTTTCTGAACTTTATGTTAAGGCATTGGGATCATACCTCAGAATCTTATGAAGATTAATGAGATAATACATGCAAAGTGCTGATGGCATTACCTAGTTTGGAATAAGTGGCTAAATAGATGGAAGTTGTTTTTCTTCTTCCTGATAGGTCTCAATAGATCTGTCATGTTATAGTTTAGCCCAGATTCAGTCTAGCTCAGGGAGCATGTTTAAGTATCAGTACCTTTGCTAATAACCATAGGTGACTTGCCAAATCAAATTATACCCCAGCTCACCTAAGGGGTATATATCAATACATCCCACTGATGATAATCATTATCAAAGTAAGCCACTATCACTAATTTAAGTGATTTATCCTTTGCATATTCTGAGGGGCAGGAAAAAGGTGGAGAACACTGCTTTAGACAATAGAGACTCTAAGGGCAGAATCTAAATAGTCTTTTGTGCATTTTGTATGAGGCCCAGGAAACTAAATTTTAGAGTTCCTTAGGTGGTTCTGATGTAGCTAGCCAAGCACCAGTCTGCCTTTAAAATCTAATGTTCTGTAGGATATGTCAAAAATTGCTTGATATTTTGATTTGACCACTCTTAATATTTTGGGAATATAGGAAGAGCCTGCAGCAGGCTTTTGGATAACAAGTGGTTCATGTATTTTAATCTTTAGGTTGATTGTACTGCCAACACAAACACCTGTAATAAGTATGGAGTGAGTGGATATCCAACCCTGAAGATATTTAGAGATGGTGAAGAAGCAGGTGCTTATGATGGGCCTAGGACTGCCGGTAAGGATCCTGGATTACATTCTGGAAACTGGATCTGTTTAAGTACCCTGTTCTTTGTAGTGGGAACATGACATTTTCTATACAAGATACTTAAAGTCTTAAAAATTGCTCACCTAAGAGGTCAGATTGGAAGCTAACAAAAGACTTCTGTAACTGAACAGATTATGTAAGTAATATAGAAAATACTTGAACTTGATTTATAAGGCTTACTAGGCATTTTTTTATTTGACAAATATTCAGTACTTACTCTGTGCCAGATATTCCAGATATACTAGGTGCCCAGAATTTATTGATAAATAAAACAGACAAGGTTCCCACTCTTGTGATGCTTACATTCTGGGAGATGAAGAGAAGAAGGCAACACACAAGTTTAAAAATACATATAGATAACCACCTCACATCCATTAGGATGACTACTATAAAGAAAAAAAGAAAAGAACAAGTGTTGGCAAGGATGTGGAGAAATTGGAACCCTTCTGCACTGTTGTTGTGGACTTACATAAAATGGTGCATGCAGCTGCTATGGAAAACAGAATGGTGGATCCTAAAAAAACAAAGATAGAATTACTATATGATCCACCAATTCCACTTCTGGGTATATAACTAAAAGAATTAAAAGCAGAGTCTGGAAGAGATATTTGTATACCCGTGTTTATAGCTGCATTATTGACAATAGCAAAAAGGTGGAAGCAGCCCAAGTGTCCCATCAGTGGATGAATGAATATACAAAATGTAGTATATTAATAATAATTAATTATATGTAAATTGTATATAATACCATGGAATATTATTCAACCTTAAAGAGGAAGTTCTGATGTGCTACTACATGGGTGAACCTTTGAAGACATGCTAAGTAAGATAAGCCAGTACAAAAAGACAAATACTGTGTCATTCCACTTATATGAGATTCCTAGTCAGTTTCACAGAGACAGAAGTAGAATGTGGTTCCCAAGGGCTGTGGGGGAGTTGCTTAATGAATAGAGTTTCAGTTTTGCAAAATGAAAACTACTGGAGATTGGTTGTACAACAATGTGAATGTACTTAATGCCACAGAATTGTATACTTTAAAATGGTTAAGATGGTAAATTTTATGTTATATATATTTTACCACAATTAAAAAATGTTTAATGTCAATAATATATGTGGATAAGATAAATTCGGTTGGTGATAAGAGCATTAAAGGAGAAAAATAAAACTGATGTGATAGTGATTGGGGTTGGGAGTACCACATTATGAGTGATCAGAGAAGTAACCTTTGAGCTGAGACCTGAATGATAGGAAGGAGCTAACCATGAGAAGATGTGGACCAGAGCTTTCCAGGCAGAGGGAAAACAGGTACAGAAAGACCCTAAGGCATAACTGAGCTTGATATGTTCAAGGGACAGAAAGACCTTGTGGCTGGAATATAATTAGCAAGGATGACAGGTGAAGTTTGGGAGGTAAGTGGGCTGGCCCTGTACATAGGGCCCATAATTAATGAGAAAGTATGTTTTAGACAGTTTTATCTTGAGTCTATCAAATAATTAGGCATATTTTACCTTTTTATTATGAAAAGGTGAGAGGAAAGGGGTTCGTTCAGTTTGGGCATTTTAGGTAATGTGGAATTTTTTTCAGCATGTATGATTGTTACTCGTATACAAAGCTGTACATAAGATGGCCCCTGTCTAACTCTTAAGAATATTAAGACTTGGACTTCCCTGGTGGCGCAGTGGTTGGGAATCCGCCTGCCAATGCAGGGGACACGGGTTCGAGCCCTGGTCCGGGAAGATCCCACATGCCGCGGAACGGCTAGGCCCGTGTGCCACAACTACTGAGTCTGTGCTGTGGAGCCCGCGAGCCACAACTACTGAGCCCTTGCGCCACAGCTACTGAGGCCCGCACACCTGGAGCCCATGCTCCGCAGCGGGAGAGGCCACTGCAACGAGAAGCCTGCGCACCACAACGAAGAGTAGCCCCCGCTCACCACAACTAGGGAGAGCCTGCGTGCAGCAGCGAAGACCCAACGCAGCCAAAATTAAATAAATAAATAAATTTAAAAAAAAAAAAAAAAAAAAAAAAAAAAAAAAAAAAGAATATTAAGACTTAAGACTATTTCACTTTAGGACCTTTGCCCTAGCTGTGTCCACAGCCTGAAATGATCTTCCCCCATGTTTGCATGGCTTGCTCCTTTCTTTCATTCAGATCCTGGCTTAAATTTCACCTCCCAGGGAATTCCCTGGCGGTCCAGTGGTTAGGACTCGGCGCTTCACTGCAGTGGCCCGGGTTCAATCCCTGGTCATGCAACTAAGATCACACAAGCTGCGCAGCACAGCCCCCCCCAAAAAAAAATTCTTCCAGATGCTTTCCCAGGCCACCAAACCTAAGGTAGCCACCCAGTCATACTCTTACCATCCTCTTAATTCTCTGCATAGCACTGGTTACTATCTGATATTTTAAATTGTTTACTTATTTGAAGATTTATTGTATTATTTATTTGGGGATTTATTTGGAGATTTACCTATATTGTAAGCTCCAGGAGATCAGAGACCTTGTTTGGTGTATTTATTACTCTATCCCCAGTACCTAGTTTCTCCACATGTAGTAGATAATAACTCTTCAATGCATAAGTATTTTGGCCCAACTGAGGTCATTTAGCCAACACTCAAAATTTGATATGTCTAAGAACAAAAGGTAAAATCTTCATTTTTTTTTTTTTCCTGATCTTAAAAGCATTAATGAACACATGTTACCATTCAGATTTTATTAGCTCAGGGTAGACTTAGCAGTTAGAATTATTGATATGTTTTTCTCTGGACTTAGGTCTAAACTATATTGTATGTGAACCCAACCAGACTGCTACTAGGCAAATAATCTCACTTGGGCTGTACATAGATTTCTTAAACTCAAGAATTTCTCAGCATCTGACTAGGTGATCAGATGTTTGGCTACTTAAGATGGATTATTTTATTCATGTATTCTAAGAACTATGCTGTTTGCCTTCCTGCTTCAACTGGTTACTCAGCACTCCCATTATACCTTCCAGAGAATTTTAAATACTCAGGGAGAAAAGTAACACTTTTCATCATAGCCCTGAGGTAAAGTTCTTTATAATAATTTATATTGTGATATAGTAATTACAATACCCTTGCAGGCCAAAAAATTCATATCCGATTTCATTTTACCTATTGACACAACCCCTCCTCTGTGAGGAGTTGAGGAAAACATTTAAGAGGAAAAATCATGAATGGAGAGAGAAGGAAAGAAAAACCTCTAAAAGAAACAAAATAGACTCAATCATGTTGAAACAGTTAAACAGTACTCTGTCTCAGTCAGTCAGCAAATCCTTAGAGTACTCAGAAGAGAAAGGGGTGGGAGAGGTGGAGTATTACAGAGGAGTAGCACTGAGCCCAGAAGAAAACAGAATAATGGTCTGTCAACTAGACTTAAAGGGCAAAAGATTTTTTGTGTTTTTGTGTGTGATTATTATTTTTAAACAGTTTACTTACCTAGCCCATTTCACCTAAATAGGAAAATGTGATTTGGGTGGATCTGGTTCATGGCATAGTTTGACCCTGTATATAGTTAAACCCTGAAACAAGATAGCCAAGGCACTGCATTTTCTGCTTTTAAAATGCAAGGCTACATGTGACTGTGCCACTTAAGAATAAAGGATTTGTTTGTTTAATTCATTTGCAAAGTGGGTATTTCTTGAACTTGATATGTGTTAGGTATTATTCTTAGAGTTAAGTATATATCAGCAAAACAGACAAAAATAAATAAGGATGGAGTATTAGATGGGTGAAGTGTGCTGTAAGAAAGATAAAGCAGGAGATAAGGGAGTGTTGGGGGTTGAATAGGTTTTAGTTTACAAGGAATGGTTAGGGAAGGCTTCCTTGAGAAGATAACTTTTTAAAAAAAATTTGTTTTTATTTATTTATTTATTTTTGGCTGCGTTGGGTCTTTGTTGCTGCGCACGGGCTTTCTCTAGTTGCAACGAGCAGGGGCTACTCTTCGTTGCGGTGTGCAGGCTTCTCATTGCGGTGGCTTCTCTTGTTGCAGAGCATGGGCTCTAGGCGCACGGGCTTCAGTAATTGGCACGTGGGCTCAGTTGTTGTGGCTTGTGGGCTCCAGAGCACAGGGTCAGTAGTTGTGGCTCACGGGCGTAGTTGCTCTGTGGCATGTGGGATCTTCCCGGACCAGGGCTCAAACCTGTGTCCCCTGCATTGGCAGGCTGATTCTTAACCACTGAGCCACAGGGAGGTCCCGAGAAGATGACATTTTGAATTAAGACCTAAAGGAGGAGGTGAGGAAGGAAGCCAGGTGGATATATGGGGAAAGATTGTTCTAGGCAGAGAACAACATGCACAAAGGTATTACCTGTATTGTTATAAACACTTTAATACATCACTGGCAGGGATATAAATAAGTATAGTCTCTTTGAGGGGGCAGTTAAACAGTTATAAATGCATGTACTCTTTGACCCAGTGAATCCACTTTTAGAAAATTACCCTACAGATACACTCAGTCATGTGTAAAATGACGTTAGTACAAGGTTGTTTACTGCAGAATCATTTACAGCAGCAAGAAATTGGAAACAAATGTTCATCAGTTGTGGCTGGTTAAATAAATTATGGTACATCCATACAGTGAAACACTATGTGGCTATAAAGAAGATTGAGGTAGCTCATTATGTATATTAACATAAATTATCTCTAAGCTGTGTTAAATGACAAAAACAAAATACAGAACAGCATATGTGTGTGCTGCCATTTGAGGAGAAAAGAAAAGAAAAAATGTGGAATTGCTTGTTTGTGAATAATATGTCTGGAAGGATATACAAAAAACTGAAATGTTATCCTGTAGGGAAGAAACTGGGTAACAAGGAAAAGGACAGGAAGAAAACTTCATTGTATATGCTTTTGAACTTATTAAACTTTAAATCGTGAATGATTACCTTTTCAAAAATTATAAATTTGTGTTGCTATAATCTTTCATTTTGTCTTTTAAGATGGAATTGTCAGCCACCTGAAGAAGCAGGCTGGACCAGCTTCAGTTCCTCTCAGGACTGAGGAAGAATTTGAAAAGTTCATTAGTGATAAAGATGCTTCTGTGGTGGGTGAGTAGCAAATTGGATTATGCCACAAAATCATCAGTATGGTTTCAAAAGCCCTCTATGTCTGAGTAAACAATAAAGTTAAAACTGTTTAGGAAACCTTGGGGGCAGCTGAAAAGACAACTCGCAAAATTAGGTCAGCATTACTATAATGTAGAAAAAATTGGTGTTTTATTTGAGTGGCCTGGTATTCTTTCAGGTGTAAAGATTTAATGTCAGTTAAAGAAGATAGGAATAGCTTCAGTTTTTCCTATCACTTCGTAAACTCCTGAGATTTAACTCAAATAATAGGGTACTTAAAACTGAAAATGGGGTTTTAAGGTGGGAGGATATAAGTAAACGATAAACCTCTGTGTCTGCTATTTTCACAGTTGTAGGGGAATTTACAATTTAAGATCAAATTGCTAGGATTTGTGTATGTTTTTACAGCAATCTTTGCTTTCTTGGGTGTTGCAATATCTCATTATTTTTAAAATAACTTGAGCCAATTAAACACATTCTACATCTTGAGTGTTTTTTGTTTTGTTTTAAATGTAATGTATAATACATTTGACAAAAATAAATTTAAACATACAAGCTTGTGTTCTCTTAATCTCCTAATTACTGTAATAAAACTGACTTTCTGGCAGTAGAGGATGGTTTATCATTTAAGTTTGACTAAAAGTCACTTCTTTTCTGGATATTGATTCTGTATATTTTACAAGGAGTTAACCGTAAGTAGACATTTAATAAACACTTAGGTTTCGGGCACTTTACTAGATTTGAAGTTCTAAAGACAAATAAGACATAGAAAAAAATATGGTGAATTAATTTACAGTTTATTTTGACATACTACCTTATTTAATCCTCTGACACCTGAAATAGTCCCTGAGACTCTAAGGAGTTAGGCAGTTTGCTCAAATTTTTCAACTGTGAAAAACTAGAATTAAGACTTGAACCCTGACAAATTCTCTCCCTTGGCTTCCTCAAAAAAGTTTTTTTTTAAGGGGAGAGAAGGAATTCTTATCCTAAATATTTCATCAAATATCCTCAGTAGTCATGGCAAAGCAGACCCAGTCCTCCTATCTATCTTGCTTTGCTTATCCATAATAAGATAAAGACTTTGAAAAAATAGAATTTTAAAGTTTTGAATATTTCTCAGCATTTACTGTTTCTTCCTTGTGTTTGACATTTTCTATATAGGTTTTTTCAAGGATTTATTCAGTGACACTCACTCTGAGTTTCTGAAAGCAGCCAGCAACTTGAGGGATAACTACCGATTTGCACACACCAATGTTGAATCTCTGGTGAACAAGTATGATGATGATGGAGAGTAAGTAACTGAGTTAAATGCCCTTGTAAATGCACACTTTGACCAAGTGGTATTATGTGAACTGGTGGTTTTTAAGCCTAGTTTTTCCAAGAGCTTTATTGAGCACATACTAGGCAGTAAGCTAAGTTCTGGAAACTGTTGCTGCCTTTGAGGGGCATCTAGTAATGGGGACAGTGAATATATTTAAAAATACAAGTGTAAGTGAGCATTATATGTATTATGGTAGAAATTAGGCAGAGTGTACCAGAAGTACAGAGGAGGGAATGATTTTTTTTTCTTTTGGGGTGGGGAGTAGTATCAAAAAATGTCGTAGAGGAGGTGACTTCTGAGGTATATCTTGAAAGATAAGTTTTTCCAGGCAGGTTATGGTGGGGGATAAAGATTATTGCAGATAGAGCAGCAGGAGAGAGGGCCCCGAGATGTGAAACAACCTAAGCGTTTTAGGACCTGTAGTACTGCTGGAGTATTGTTCGTGGATGAGGTCATAGTGAAAGGTAAGCTTGGAGAGGTAAGCAGAGACCAAATTATAGAAAACCTTAAGTGCCATACAGAAAAATTTAGATTTTATCTTTTAGACATTTGAGAGCCATTGAAAGACTTTGAGCTAGACAGTAATGTGATTAATTTTGTGTTTTCAGGGGAAAAGACGCTGGCACCCATATAGTGGTGGTTTGAAAGGGGAGGGATGGCAAGGCAGTCAAGAGAGTCTAAACTAAGGGTGACATCTGAGAATCTAAATTAAGGCAGTATTAGGGGCAATGAAGAAGAAGGAGTGTGTATAAAAAATGTAGACAATAGGATTTGGCCCCTAGCCAGGTGTGAAAAGGGGCAGATCTACAGTAAGTCTAGGTTTCTAAAGACTTGGATAACTGGGCCAATCATCATCAAGCTATGAAGAAGACGAAGAGAAACAAATTTGGGGGGAATGATGATGAGTTCTATTTTGGCACAGTGAATTTGAGTAGTTTTGAGACATCCAGGTGGTGAAGACCCATTGGACAATTGGATAAATGAGACTAAAATTCAGGAAAAGTTCTGAACTGAGATAAAAGATTTATAGGTCAACCACATGTAAGTGGTTATTGAAACCATGGAGCTAGAGGAGATCACTCAAGGTGAGCACATAGAGTAAAAAGAAAAGCGTGGCAAGGGTTAGTGTTATTTATTTATATTTAACAAAATATGCACTGTTTACTATGTGCTATGTGTACTGTTAACTCTTAATCCTCTTAACAAATTGTTGAGACAGAGCTGTCATTATCTCCATTTTACAGAGGAGAAAGCACAGAAAGAGGTTAAGCTTCACATGCCGTAAGTGGCAGAACTGGGGTTGAACCTTTGCAGCTAGAAGGTCTAGCTGCACAGTTGTTGGGCTTAACCATGAGGCTCCACTGCCTTTTAGATTAAGAGACACCAGGTCTGTAAATGATGTGGAGCCACTTGTGCCTCATTAAGCACACCACATATCAGCCTGTTACCCTTAGATTTGTTCACTGTGTCTGCCTCTCACACTTGCCATTAAAAGTGGCCTATCAGCGGGACTTCCCTGGTGGTCCAGTGGCTAAGACTCTGCCCACCCAATGAAGGGGGCCTGGGTTTGATCCCTGGTCGGGGAACTAGATCCCACATGCTGTAACAAAGATCCCGTGTGCTGCAACTAAGACCCGGGGCAGCCAAGTAAATAAATAAATAAATCTTTTAAAAAAAAGAAAAAAGAAAAAAAAACTGGCCTATCAGCCTCTGATCAGAAGTCTTATTTAGAAGACCTTATATGAAGGGTGTCTTAAGTTCTTCATGTGTACCCCAATGCCATAACATCATTAAAGATCACATTTAGAACTGATTTCAATTTTTGACAATAACTGCTCTGAAATTGGTAACTATGCTTTTAAAAAAAATCTGAGACATATTCACCTTCTTGGTTGCCCAGCATGTTTATATTAGGTCCCTTTTTGCTATGTAGTTTCCCTGTATACTATGAAAATGCCTGTGTTTTAACTGACATAAAGTTAATGGTTAACATTGGAAGAGTTGAGAGAGGGATATAAGGACTTAAAGGTGCTGACACCTAGCCCAAAACAAGTGATAAAATTGTATACAGGTGTGTATAGTGTGGGGAGGAGGAATGAATGAAAGAGAAGCAAGAGGCAAGATATTGATAGTTAGAATAGTGATATTTTCTGGGAACGCTTGTACTAGATATAAACCTGTGACTCAGAACCAAATTGGGGTTCAGTTGTAGCTGAACAAAAGGTTAGAAAGTAAAGAAGGACGCTTCCCTGGTGGCACAGCGGTTATGAATCTGGCTGCCGCAACTGTAGGGGACACAGGTTCGAGCCCTGGTCCGGGAAGATCCCACATGCCATGGAGCAACTAAGGCCATGCGCCACAACTACTGAGCCCGCGCTCTAGGGCCCGCGAGCCACAACTACTGAGCCCACATGTCTAGAGCCTGAGCTCCGCAACAAGAGAAGCCACCGCAATGAGAAGCCTGCGCATCGCAACAAAGGGTAGCCCCCGCTTGCCACAACTAGAGAAAGCCTGCACGCAGCAACAAAGACCCAGTGCAGCCAAAAATAAATAAATAAATTTATTAAAAGAAAAAAAAAAGTAAAGAAGGAATTTCCTTTAAGTGTTCCGGTGGAATGAGGAAAGCTTGGTTTAGGGAGAGAGGCAACGTAGTACCAGCAAGAGAAAACTTTGTAAACTGTGTTTATTCATATAGAGAAATCTAGAACAAAAGAAATTTTAATGAACTCAAGCTAAACATTATCTATAATCATATACCTACCTATAGAATTTTTACAGCTGGGAGGAATCTTAAATATATTTTCTCTAATGAAGTAATTTTCTTACTGTATGGGAGAGTTGAATTTTCAAGGAGACTGGCAGGGCAAGGTACCTTCCAATAAGAGCAAGTTCTGCTTTATTTTATTGTACATATTGGGGCTTTGGGGTAAGTTGGGTTCTGTTTTTTATTGTTTTTAAAGGTTTGGAAATTAATTATCTACTCTAACCCCCTTTTTGTACTGATGTAAAAGCTGAAGCCCAGAAGAATTAAATTGATACCTGGCCCAAGGTCTTTGAAGTTAGTGGTGGAGCAAGAATTAGATAGAACCAAGGTATTCTAACTTTGCAACCCAGATTTATTAAATCATCATACCTAATTACTGCACTTGAAATTAAGGTGGTTAGCTCCTTAGCGTTGATGAGAAGGTCATGTTGCCAAGGCTGTGGTCCCAGAAAAGAGTCCTTATGTGCTTAAATGGTGATAGTAGAAGTGGCAGCAAGCGTAGATGGTCTGAGCTTTAAATAAAAGGTGAGAGACAGTTCTTTTGCTCTCTACCTACTAAGACTTTTTTTTCTAAAGGGGTATCACCTTGTTTCGTCCGTCACATCTGATTAACAAGTTTGAGGACAGGACTGTGGCATATACAGAACAGAAAATGACCAGTGGAAAGATTAAAAAATTTATTCAGGAAAACATGTGAGTACCTCTTTATACTTTTGGGATTTCTTGGCTTCATTTTAGTTTGTTTATCTCAGTTATTAAGCAGAGCCATGTTTTAGATTAAATAGCCTCATTCATGGGATTGTAATGATAGTAGTTGAGTTTATATTAAAGTAGTAATGTTTGGGTTCTAGAACTCCTATTGTGGTCCTGTAAGTTACATTACTCGGTACTTATCCTATATATTGAAAATTTCTTTCCTTTTTAAGTGCTGTTAGTTACTTTATGATAATTCCATAATATAGCTATAAACCAGCCAAATTTGATAATGGATTGTATCATTTCAGTTTTGGTATCTGCCCTCACATGACAGAAGACAATAAAGATTTGATACAGGGCAAGGACTTACTTATAGCCTACTATGATGTGGACTATGAAAAGAATGCTAAAGGTTCCAACTACTGGAGAAACAGGTAATAAGAATAATTTTTCCCCTTTGTAAACAAGTTTACCCAGTGCATAAACAATTCCTTCTAACTATCCTATTACCATGTGTGATGTGAGAACAGATAAGAAAATGGGATTTGAAGCTGTAAGGATAAATAAACTATTTCCAAAATCTGTTGGGCATATCTTCCATAGGTGTTCCTTTGCCTTGTGACACAGCTGATTCCTGACCTCCCAGTAAAAGATGAAAACGTCATCTAAAATGTCCTTTAACACATTGTGCCTTGTTGCCCATTGAGACTTTCAGTGTATTTTATCCTTATAAATTTTCTTTTTGGGTTAGTTATTATGCCTGCAATATTTTATAGTTATATAACATAGCAAGTTTCAGTGGGAATGGACTATTTGCTTGGGTACCACCAGTTTGGCAGTGAAGTTGAGTAAGACCCTGGAGTACACCATAATCCTATGTCAGTGCCCAAGAACACAAGTTCAGACTGTTTCCAGAGGGATGCAGGGACTATGAAATGTTGCTTTCTAGTCTCTTGCTTCTTGGTTTCAGAAGTGCTTTACCACCCTGGTATAATCTTGGCATAAATATCTCTTGTTTCCTATAGAGTGATGATGGTGGCAAAGAAATTCCTGGATGCTGGGAAGAAACTCAACTTTGCTGTAGCTAGCCGCAAAACCTTTAGCCATGAACTTTCTGATTTTGGCTTGGAAAGCACTACTGGAGAGATTCCTGTTGTTGCTATCAGAACTGCAAAAGGAGAGAAGTTTGTCATGCAGGAGGAGTTCTCGTGAGTCACAAGTTAGCGTGGGTTTGGGATTTGATTCTTCAAAGAAACTATTAAAGCCTTTTACCGTACTGAGGATTTATAAAGAAGAACATTGGAATGTGAAGCTAGGTCTTGTAATGAAGACATGACGGTCACTTTTTTCAATTAATTATAGATACTTTAAGGATCATGATTCTTAATAAATTTTGAAAAGTAACAAAAGGATGGCAGCTTGGAATTCTTACATGATTGTTTCCACCCTGCCATTAAAAATAGTAGATAGAGAACATTAGACAGTCTCTTTGAGATTGATGTAATTTCAGACCAACCCAGTCCCCTCCCATCCCTACAGAATGTCTTTTCTTCTTGGAATACCACATTGGCCTAAAGTAAACTCAGGGAATTGGAAAGATTTTAAGACCCCAGACAGTTTTGACCATCACCTTCTGAGACTTCAGTAGATTAAGACAAGAGAAAATCTTCCTGTGAGTGAAATCAGTAAAAAAAAAAAAAAAAAAAAAAAAGATACCATAAATAGGCATTATTCTCCAGAGCAACAAAATAGGACCTGGTTCTTTTGCAGAATTGAATTTCCAGAAGGACCAATGTTTTCTTCCTTCTCTGACCTTTCTAATCCACAAAGAACACACTAGAAATACAAGAAGGTGGTTGCTTTCTTGTTCAGTCTGTAGTTCTGCATATTGAGAAACAAGGGCTCCCTTTTTTTTTTTTTTAAAACTTCCAGTTACTTCCTAGCCTTGAAATTTAAACTATGTAGAAACTATTCTAAGAAATGGTTTTTAGTTTTCTCAATGGTGGGAGTAAGTTAACAAAACTGATCCTGTTTTTCTAATACCAGGCGCGATGGCAAGGCTCTTGAGAGATTCCTGCAGGATTACTTCGATGGCAACCTGAAGAGATACCTGAAGTCTGAGCCTATCCCAGAGAGCAATGACGGGCCCGTAAAGGTGAGGCGCGCACAACCTCCCCAAGCCTCTACACAGCTGTCTCTCCTCATTTCTTTATTCCCAAAATGCTGGGAAGTGCTAAGTGAAGACCATGTTGGCTACTCAGTTTCTGTTTTTGTTTGTACTCACCTCCCTCATCATAAAATAAGCATTGTCAGAGTTCATAATGCTTAATAGGGGCAGGAGTACAATTTTCTGATGATATTTGTATTAGGGCTAGGTTACTCTTCAGGGCAGAGCAAGCTAACTCCTAATAGAATAGTTTTAAGAATAGTTTTAATATTGTTGTTCTGAGATTATTTTAAGGAAGAGTTGGGTAGCATTTGTTTCCTGTGACTTCCTGAACTTAGTCTGACAGGTGACAGACATGGGAATGAGTTGATTTCTGGGGAATGGTAATATCTTAATAAAGTCTATAAATATGAGTTGGGTTTCAGTAACATATTTTTAGTGGCAACACAACAAATTTGAGAGGGATTGGGTTCAGAAACAAATACAGCTCATGAATGTATTCAACTCGCCTTACCAGCTAGAGAATCTTCTGTGTTTCCCAGGTAGTGGTAGCAGAAAATTTTGATGAAATAGTGAATGATGAAAATAAAGATGTGCTGATTGAATTTTATGCTCCTTGGTGTGGTCACTGTAAGAATCTGGAGCCTAAGTATAAAGAACTGGGAGAGAAGGTAAGTCTGAACCATATTCTGAAGTTAAATTTGAGTTGGGAGGTTTACATACATAGTCAGCATTGGCTATTTAGTTACCCTTATTAGTTCGGAACCTAAGAACTGGTAGATTTTTTTTTTCAACTCTCTACTGTTTACTCACTTTCTCCTGACTGCCCTCTGAGCCTGTGCAGTGCCTCAGATACCTGCTTTAACTTTCCACTCCTCAGACTCAATCTAGATTGTGGTTAAAAGTATCCTGGCTTCTGAATTTTGGTAATGGCTTATATGAATTCATTATGTTCCTTCATCTTAAATCACTTGGCTTAGCCCTTATAATATCTTATTTAGGCCAGGTAATTTTGAAGGTGTCTGTATATAGAGTCTTAATGTGTAGGAACCAAGAGAGAAAAGGGAAGTTTATGGAAAGTTTGATACTGTGTGCAAGTATCACTACTCTTCCTATCTCAGCAGCAAAACTTATCCAAGCTTTTAAAGAATGAGATTGTCTTAAGTCCTAAATTGACTGTGTCCCTCAGTCACTGAAAACTTGAAATTTAAAGATCTAACCTTTTTATTAACAGCTCAGAAAAGACCCAAATATTATCATAGCCAAGATGGATGCCACAGCCAATGATGTGCCTTCTCCATATGAAGTCAGAGGGTAAGTAGATTAAAAACTAGTAAAAGTATCTAGGTAACTGATAGGAAAAAATAAGCTTGTAAACTGTTTCTGTATTGTGCATAGTTTGGAGAGTCCTCATATTCCAGTTGAGCACAGAACCACCAATGCCTTCCTGGCTTAAAGTTCTGCAGCGTTGGCCCACATGACTGCCACAGACCTTGTGAGCTTTCATATTTCTGAGTTTTGATAGGATGTAACGTAGCCACCAATGGAAAATAGTATCTGGTCAGATTAGAAATCATGAAGAGAAGTTACTCCTAGAAGCAGTTATTAGGGAAGTGTATGTCAGAGTTATTCTGGAATCTGAAATTTGTCAACTCTTTTCTTCTTTTCCCAGTTTTCCTACCATCTACTTCTCTCCAGCCAACAAGAAGCTGAATCCAAAGAAATATGAAGTAAGTGCATTGTCTCATCTCCCCACAAATACATACACACACACACACATACACACACAGACACATATTCAGTTCTTTGAGTTTATGTAACTGGAAACTCAACTCATGGTCCATATATGTGGTTGCTAATGTGCTTTTAAAAATTCAAGTCTCCCTATTGGGGAAAAAGAAAATCCACAGTTCTTTAAAAGTTTAAATTTTCAGAGTTATCTTTCTGTTTTCAGGGTGGCCGTGAATTAAGTGATTTTGTTAGCTATCTAAAGCGAGAGGCTACAAACCCCCCTGTAATTCAAGAAGAAAAACCCAAGAAGAAGAAGAAGGCACAGGAGGATCTCTAAAGCAGCAGCCACAAACACCACTTTGTAAAAGGACTCTTCCACGAGAGATGGGAAAACTATTGGGGAGGACTGGGACCCATATGGGATTATTACCTCTCAGGGTTGAGAGGACAGAATGGATATAATCTGAATCCTGTTAAATTTTCTCTAAACTGTTTCTTAGCTGCACTGTTTATGAGAATACCAGAACCAGTTTATGTTTGTGGTTTTGGGAAAAATTATTTGTGTTGGAAGGAATGTTTGGGGGGGGGGAATTGAGGTGGGGGTTATTTTCTAATTTTTTTTGTACATTTGGAACAGTGACAATAAATGCGCCCCCTTTATACTGTCTTTTCTCCACGAGGTGGGGAAGCAGAGGTTCTCTAGACCAGCACTGTCCAGTAGAACTTTCTGCTGTGATATAAATGTTCTATAATCTTTATTGCCCAATACCTGTAGCTATTGAGCATTAGAAATGTAGCTAGAAACCATATTTTAAATTTTCATTAAACAGTCACATGTAGGGCTAGTGACTGCCATAATGGTCAATACAGCTGTACTGTACTGGGTCCACAGTTACCACCTGTAATTCCTTTCCAGATTTCATCTCTATCTATCCTCACGTGTTTATTGCACAGGACCCTAGCCTGATGATTAGAACAGGTGAGGGACCTTTCTTGTTGGGCTGTTTCTGGCCTGCCCATGCCCTAAGGATGGATTGCTGTTTATCCTTGCCATGCAGCTGAGCATGTTTATATCTCCCAAGGGCTAGTCTCTGCCCAGAAATGCCCTGTGTGGGTGTGGCATCAGGTTGGGGTTCCATCCAAGTTGTTTCAAGAATTGCTGACACTGCCGGGTACAGCTCTCTCCCCCAAAGCTCAGGGTGTGGTCATTAACTTCCTTCTCCAGCGGAACTGGGAAAGGCAGTATCATTCCTTGTTGTGAGTGAAACATCCACTCCTTATGCAACAGTGAGGAACGAAAAGGATACAACTGGTGTGATCTTTGGTTCAAATGAACTGAACCATTTCCCTCTTCCTTTTTGTGGGTCAATCCAAATCCTATCCACAGTTATAGTTTTCAGTTACTGGATAATTCCAGATAGGAGCCCCAGTTGCAGGTGATCCTCAACCTCCATGTTTGGAAAAGGAGAGCTTTATTCCTACTGTATCCTCTAGTTACCAATTTCAACAGGGGTCCCCAACCCCTGGGCCAGTCCGTGGCCTGTTAGGAACCGGGCCGCACAGCAGGAGGTGAGCGGCGGGTGAGTGAGCGAAGCTTCATCTGCTGCTCCCCATCGCCTGCATTACCGCCTGAACCACCGCCGCCCCCTCGCCCCAGCATGTGGAAAAATTGTCTTCCATGAAACCGGTCCCTGGTGCCGAAAAGGTTGGGGACCACTGAATTACAAGATTTGATAGAGCCTCATAGCAAAATATATATCAGGGTCATCCATAGTGCTTTGAAAAAGTAAAGATGCCTAACCATAATCTTGGAGATTCTAATTCATAAGACCTGGGCTGGGATCTGGGGATCTGATTTTTTAGGGAGCCCCAGAACTGGTTCATATACACAGCCATGGGTAAGAGGATTCAAGGAAAACAAACTTGACACAGAAGCAATCAGTTTTAATTTTTTAGCCATGTTTGTAAAAGAATTCACTTTCAGTACATGGGTAACACCCAAGCCCTTTCCCATTATATCCAGTTGTATTACAAGTTCCTTTAGTTCTGTTACCAAAAGTTTTCATTGTTTCTTAAGGGACGCTACCAAGTAAATTCTGATGTTCTCAAGGTATCTTGTCCTGGAAATGGTATCATTTCTCAGGATTTAAAAATAACTTGGCTGAACTAAAGGTGGAGAAGCCAAGTCTCTGCTACTTTTCCTAGTCTCCTGGGCACAGCTGTGGAGTCTTGGCACTGTGCCCATGCCCTAAAAATTTAAATATGGCAATATGAAAACCAAACCTTAAGAACCTAGAGCAGCTCTCCTACTTCCCACCATGGACTCAGCAATAAGAAGAGCAGACAGTTGTATTCTAGTTAATAGCTGCTTTGTTCCTTCATAGCATACTGGGCAGAGGGTAAAGAGCCCTCTGTCATCTTCAGCTGCCCCTGTTCTTTTCCTCAAACTCCAGGATGAGACCTTTAATGTGGGACAATTTCTGATGCAGGTACTCACAGCGGCGCTTTTCTTCCCTGTAACCTGGGTACCGCTGCAGAGAAAAAGCATGCATGTCAAAAAAAAAGTCAATTCTGCCTTTTTGCTACCATTCCCAGGCCTGGTCTTACCTTCCTGAACTTTTTGTATTCCTGGACTATCTTTTCTTCCAGCATCTGAAACAGAAAATGTTAGCACCAAGTTTAACCTTAAGAAAAAAGCTCCAGTTCTCTTAGGGAGTGAAGGAACTTCCCTTCTCATTCTACCAAATTATACAGACTAATTTTTCCCTCAAAACTGGCTTGCTTGTCACGTTGGTCGTTGAACAAACAGGATTATGGGCAGTTAGCCAGGAGTTTACGGCCAGTAGAGCTCAGGAGCCAGCCTGGGCCCATCCAGCCCTTACCTTGTGTTCTGGAGTTCCTCGCTGAGCGCTCTTCATCTCTGCTCCCAGCTCTCTGAACCTTTGGCTTGCAGCCCCAACACGGGCATGCAGGGTGCGGTATTCAGCATAATCTGTCTCAAAGTCCTGCTTGTAAGCATGGTGCTGTTCTGCGCTGTGGATGGCCCTGTATTGCCTGCCAGGAGCAGAGTATTGTCACCTTCAATATCATTGCCCCCCAAAGCTTCCAGCTCCCAGGAAGTTTACCTTAATATCTCATATGCACAAGGCTTGATAAAATTGGAAATGGCAGGGAACTCACAGGAGGTAATCTGGTACCTCTTCAGGGCTTGGGGATTCAGGGTCTAGGAAGGAAGCAAGACATGAAGGTGATGATAGGCTTTTTTTCCCCCACTATGGCAGTTTCACCCTCCTCCCATTAACTCACCTGCTTGAACTGAGGGACTGTGCACCAGCCTGGGGCTAATGTCTTCATCTTTATCTTCTTGCTCCCAATCTTCTCCCTCCTGTAGCTCCTGACTAGGCAGCCCTTGTAGGGGACTTGGAGCTAGAGACAGAGATCTGAGCCTCTTTTCTTTTAGTTTTACAGTAGCTGCAGGTGCTGGACGTTTCTGTTGGAGAAAATATCTCGGTCACATGAACAGTAAGCCAGAAGCCTCCTAGTCTGTCCTTCTCTTAAAAATTACTTCCATATAATGAGCTCTGGGACCATGAAAATGATAAGGTCCCAATTTTTAAATTTTAGCCTCATTGGACACAACTCTCTTTGAAAAACCCTTGCTATTACAACTTACCTTGTCCACGTGTTTCTGGCGAGCAGAGGAAGGCAGTACCTGATCAGGCTCTCTGTTTGGAAGATGGCTCTGGTTCCTAGGATATTTGAAGAGGGAATGGGAGAGAAGAAGCCAAGGGTAGGGCTAGATCCCTTTTTACAGCATTTAGGGTGGAGATTAGAGAAGACAATACCAGGGCTTCCCAGATTAGTCCCACCCTGCCCCCAAGTACCTCACTTCCCACTGCGCCATGTGTTCCCTCAAGGATCCTGGGAGTGACTGTTCTTGGCTGCTTGCCAGTGGATCTGGCACCTGGCAGGGAAAGTGGTAGGGGCACATGGCTCCCTAGGCTTCAGGCTTTGCCCCACCTTATCCCAACTCCCTGCAGTTTCTGGCCTTACCTCTTCTAGTGCCATCTGTGGCTTTGAAATTGTGTCTCCTGCAGAATAGTCTCCCATGTTCTGCCAGCTCTCATGATCTCTGGCATCTTCAGTCAGGTTGTGACCCTGAACTGAAGATGGGGCTGGGATAGAATCCATGGCTGCCCAAATAGTGAGGCGCTCCCTGAGTGGACCCAGGCAGTGGAGGCGGTTAGGCCCAGATCTGGAAAGAGGTGGTTTAAAACAAAAAACAAACAAAAAACAGGAAGGTGGAGAACTTTGAAGCACCTCTGGATATCCCCTTCCCAGACTTTGCACAAACTCTTTCTTACCTGCTACCTATTCCCCTTACCTGCCTAAATGTTGGCACACAAGGTCCAAGCCACCACCAGGGCCCTCCTGTCCACACGGAGACACTATGAAGGAAAAGAGGCAGGACCAGCCAGGACCTGGGAGCCTCAAATACTGTGGGTGAAAGGAGACCGTAAGCTCTATGAAAGTCAGTTCCTCCTACTATCGATGCCACTCCTCCCTGAGCCAGCCTAAGCCTGAAGATGGGTCCCACGGGGCTTATTAGCACACCAGGTGCAGCTGGGCCTGAGTTCCTCAGGAGGCTAAGACGGCACAGTCTCTTCAACCGCAGCCTCTTGGGACCACAACCCAGCAGCCCCTCACCCCATTTGGGGTTCAATTCTCGAAACTTCCTCAGACCTTGACTGCCCTCAGCCTCCCGCCCTGACGGTGCCTTTCTGGAGCCCATGTCTGTTCTCCCTGCACTCCACCTCCACACACCCCAGGCCCGCGCTTACCCCTCGGTTGCCTTGGAAAGCAATCACTGGCCGAACCTGCGGGGAGAGCACAGACTTGAGCTAAGAGCAGGTGAAGCAGCGTCCCGGATCCGGCGTCGGGTGCCCGGGGTGGGGGTGGGGTGGGGGGACCTGCCTCGCAGGCTTCACTTGGAGAGGTGGGGAGGCCGGAGACTGAGGATGCTGCTTCCCATCCCCAGGCCCCTTCGGCAGGGTCGCCGGCTGAGGCCCTACTTCCCGAGGGGTAGGGGATGGAGAGGATGGGGCCCGGGCCGGCCGTACCTGTTGCCGCTGACACTGTTGCAGCGCCCGCAGCGCCGCGTCGTTGAGCCTGAGCAGCAGGAGGCTGGTCCGGGCAGCGGGGGTGAAGCAGAGCCGGAGCTTCCCCCTCAGAAGCTCCTGGGGTCCCTCCATGGCTGCGAGGTTCAGAGCAAATAGGACGGGAGCCACAGACCAGGGCCACTACCACCTCCGCTGTGCAGGGCTAGGCTGGCACACCCGATAGCCCAGGTAGGCCCCGCCCCCCGCCGGGACCCCACCCCCGGCCCCACCCCCAGCCAGCCCCACCTCTGGGATTTCCCGCTCGCGTGGGCGGCGCTTCGCTCTCCCCCAGATGTTAGCACCGACCCCAGCGGTTTCTTCTTGGATTGGCATGCGCTTTTTGGGCTTTCGGAAGGTGCTCTCCCAGTTCCGGGGAGAAAGTCTGCAGCCAGCTTCAGACCTCTCACCAGTCCCCAGTCCTGCCTCAGTTTTTCCACCTAACCTGAACACTTGAGAGTTTCGGTCTCTAAGTGAAGCTGAACCTGCAACCCCTCGAGGGTTCTAGACGCAGAGGGGCGGGAGACAGCAACAGCTACTGGTTGCTGGTCGGGCCCAGCCCATCACGCCAAGAGCCCCAAGGGACCGGAGGCTGGCGGACCCGAAGGGGGATTCCCGACGCCAACACCTGGCCTAGCGCTTTTGCTTTTCCCTGCCCTACGTACTGCGGCGAACCCGAAGCCGGTTTCTAACTATGAATGGAGAGAAAATCAGGCCCCGTTTTTGGCAGCAGTGAAGCTTGGCTGTCGCAAGCAGATGGGCATCGATGGGCAGAGATGGGGGCCGTGGTTGGTGGCAGGAAAGTTGCAGGGCAGTGGAGAGGGAGAACTCAGTCCCAGGTCTCCCTTCCTGGACTATACACGTGAGATTGGTGGACACTGGTGTGAAAGGGAGCAGGCTCACTCCCTCAGGAGGACCAAGAGGTGCCATGAAGTTTCCAGACATTCTGGAGGTCCAGATCCTGGTGCAGTGAGAACCCAGGACCAATCTCATGTCGGCCCTTGGTGTCTCCACTTGTCCCTGTTTGGGTATGTCTCCCAAGAGCCCTGGTGTTGTTCTCTTTCCTAGCTAGGATACCTCTGCTAAATCCCTGGACGGGCATAATCCCAGATGACCTTAATGCCCTTCACCCTAAATCAAATTATCTATACATTTGTCAAAACTCATCAAATTGCACACTTAAAATGTATCTATTTTAATGTCTGTAAATTATACCTCAATAAAGTTGATTTTTATTTTTTGGCCACACCCCGCAGCTTCTGAGATCTTAGTTCCCCCACCAGGGATTGAACCCAGGCCACAGCAATGAAAGCACCAAATCCTAACCACTGGACCTCCAGGGAACTCCCTAAATTTGACTTTTTAAAAAAAATTAGTTAATTTTTGGCTGCATTGGGTCTTCTTGCTTCACATGGGCTTTCTCTAGTTGTGGGGAGAGGGGGCTACTCTTCGTTGCTGTGCGTGGGCTTCTCATTGCGGTGGCTTCTCTTGTTGCAGAGCACAGGCTCTAGGCGCACGGGCTTTAGCAGCTGTGGCAGGCAGGCTCAGCAGCTGTGGCTCGTGGGCTCCAGAGCGCAGGCTCAGCAGTTGAGGCACACGGGCCCAGTTGCTCCGCAGCATGTGGGATCCTCCCAGACCAGGGCTCAAACCCTTGTCCCCTGCATTGGCAGGTGGATTCTCAACCACTGCACCACCAGGGAAGCCCCTGTATGTACTTATTATCAATTAATTCTTTTTTTATATCAATTAATTCTAATATGTTCCTCTAGAAGTGGAAATTTCCTCCTCATATATTCAAATATAATCAGTTATATTATCAATTTTATCAGTTATAAAACTTATCAGTTTTATAAATTTCCATTTTTTTCCTTAGATATATACCTCCAGACCCTTTCATTCTCCTGTTCCACTCTGAAATAGTTGCTTCTCTAAGCCTGCTGCAAAGTTATCATCCTGGGGTCTCCCTTCAAACAGCCTGGGGATTTCCTTATCTCCTATATTGGATGCCCTTTTTTCCTGAATTCTACTACTTTTTTCCTTGATTTACCCCCTCATTTTGGTGGAGTACATCTCCAATAGATTCCTGGAAAGGGTGCATGGTAGATAAGTCCTTTGAAACTGTGTGTCTTTATTCTATTCTACTTAATTGATAGCTTGACTGGGTAAAAAAATTTGGTTGTTATTTTTCTTCAGATATTTGATGACATCACTCACTGTCTTTTGGATTCCAGTGTTGCTGCTGACAAGTCTGAAGTAATTCTGATTCTTCATCCTTTGTATGTGACCTATTTTGTATCTCAGAAACCTTTAGGATCTTCTCTTTGACTCCAGTGTTCTAGTATGTTGTGGCATCGATCTTTTCTTATTCTTTGTGCTGGGCACTCAGTGGGCCCCCTCTCATTCTTTCCTCTCATTCTGAAACTCATATAACACAGATGTTGGACCTCTTGAACTGATTGCCTAATTTTTAAATTTTTTCCTCTCCATCACTATCTTTTTGCCCAATTTTCTTGACTATTTCTTCAAGTTTTATCTTCCAATGCTTTTATCGTATTTTTAATTTCCAAGAGTTCTTTATTATTCTCTGAATGTTTGTTTTTTATAGCTCCCCTGTTTTTGTTCAATATCCTCTTCATTTCTAAGGGTACTAATTATAGTCCCCCCTCCCACTTTCTTTTGTTTCTGGAATTGTTTCTGATCCTCTAAGACCTTATTTTCTGTTTCTGTTTTGTTTTGGCCTATTTTTATGTTAAAAGTGTTTTCTCCAATGCTTGCTGATCCTCAGCTATCTACTCATCTCTACAAGCAAGGCACTAAAATCTGACTAGAAGCTTAATATGCATGGAGAGGGCTGGTTGCACTTTAAGATAATCTTACTGGATCATTTCATTATGTGATCCCTGTAATTTCTCTAATTATTCAAGCTTTTTCCCATCTCAGGTTCTTGGCATATGCTATTTCTATTGTCTGTGTATTGCTTAAAATGTATTTGGCAGAAGTTACAGAAATCTGACTCAAGGCAGCTTACACAAAAAACAAATACGTATGGTGGTTCTCATAGCAGGAAGCTCAGAGAGAGAACAAATATTACAGTTGATGTATTCAGTGGCCCAAGAGCATCATCAGGGACCAAGTTTCCTCCTGCCACTCACTTTGCTTCAACCTAAGGCGTGTCCTTCAAGGTCATAGAAGCCAAAAGCAGTAAGGGTTATGTGAATCCTTATTCAAGTCAGTGGGAGAGAGTACTGTCTGTCTCCACAATGGAACAAAAGTCCTTCCCTTTGGTCTGATAAGGCCAATTTAGGTCATATGCTAACTCCTAAACCTATAACTGTCACAAGGTGAATATCATGCATGGTTTAGGCAATCCTGAGCCAGTAATGCTAAGAGTGATGAGTTTACTTTGATTGACTTAGCCATTCAGGACCACTCTTGGAATATAGGGAGGGAAAAAATTTCCTAAAACTGTATTGCTCTTCTTTGTTAAAGGAGGGATGTTAGAAATGTTTGGAATTCAACTGCACTGCTGGAGCGTTCTTCTACTTTTCCTACAGGCCTCAGTTTAAAACTCACCACAGGGAATTCCCTGGTGGTCCAGTGGTTAGGACTCCATGCTATCACTGCCAAGGGCCTGGGTTTGATCCCTGGTCGGGGAACTAAGATCCCATGAGCTGCGTTGCGTGGCCAAAAAAAAAAAAAAAAGTCACCACAGAAGTGGGTCTCTCCCATTATTCTTTGTCCTTGCAATTTTGTTTTTCTTTTAACACTTAACACAAGTTGTAACTTCATACTGTTTGGTTTGGCTACTTGTGAATTGTAAGTCTCCTCCACTAAAGTGTTAACTTCATGAGGTCAAAACCATGTCAGTTTTGTTCACCACTGTATACCCACTGCCTAGAAGTGTCTGGCACTTAATAGGTGTATGCTTAATACTTGATGAAGAACCCAGAAATCAATAGTATCTTCCTCTCTAACTGAATACCCAAAATATATTTTGAAGCTGCACACTTTTGCCATTTCTGCTGCCACCATTTTGGTCCAAGTGGCTATCTTCTGTTCCCTGATGTAATGGACATCTTTTGTTTGATCTGTCTAGCATCCTCCTTTTCTGGGGAACAAACTCCCTTTCTTTGATAAACCTGTTCCTTCCCCATACTATCCATATGGTTCTGGTGGGGGCTGCTCTCATTATATCCTGCCCCACACCACCTCCTCACCACAAAGGTAGGCACCTAAACCATCAGAGTCCTGTCCTGGGGTTTTAAAAACTAAATTTAAAGGAAGAGACTCAGACCCTCTCTCTTGGACACACTGTGATATGTGAGGGCAGGGACCATTGGTGGCCATTTCCTATCATGTCAAGGGATCTGGATCTGAGAAAATAAAGCAAAGAGATGGGGAGGCATCCCCCTGTCATCGGTTTTAGTCATTCACACCCCAGCCCATGCCCCAGTTTGGTTATGTAAGCCAACAAATTCCCCCTTTTGCCCAAATTGGTCTGAACTGCATTTCAATTATCTGTTACCCAATTAGGCCTAGCATCCTGGATCTCTGTGATAGCCTCCTGACTGGTCTCCCCATTTCCATTTACCTGCTCTAATCCACTTTCCTTCCACGGAGTGATCTCTTCAAAATTTACATCTTGCTGCTGAAGAGCAGGGACTGGGTTAAACCTTCAGCCCCACACTTTATTACCTGTGCTTCCTTGGGAAAGTTATTTAACCTGCCTGTGCCAAAGTTTCTAAATAGGTAGAAAGGGAATAATGACACCTCAAAAGGTCATTGTAAGGCCCAAATAAGAAAAGTAAACTTAATATACTTAATAAGCGCTCAATGTTAGCGAGTAGTGGTATTAGCAGTAGTGACTCAGATCATATCACTACCCTACCTTCTTCCTGACCTAGTTTCATACCATGCTCACTAGGCATTAGTGACTCTCCTACTACCTACCTATCCAGCCTGTTACCTATCCACTAACCTTGTGGCTCCTGATGGGATGGCCTGAGGGAGCAGGACCTTAGGGCCTTCACACACGCTGTTTCCTCTCCTAAAATGTTCTCCCCCGCCTCCTCCCACCCCTTGCCCTGGCTAAATCCTCCTCCTTTTGTCTCAGCTCAGTTATCACTTGCTTCACTTCCGTAATCAAAGTTAGGGTCTACAGATATACTCCCTTCACAGAACCAGCAGTAGTACGATTTCTTACCAGGAGAGGTAGAAAAATTGTTTACAGATAGTCTTTATTCAGATTAAACTGACATCTATTTTGATGGATAGGTGCTTATGCTGTGTGCCCTGTTAACTCTTTTGAATATCATCCTTGTGTAAAATCTGTTCGTTTCTTTCAAAGCAATTATCACAATTGATTTGCATACATATATATATACACACACACACACACACACACACACACACACACACACACACACAGAGAAATACCTATATATGTATTATATATATAGAGAGAGCTGTTTCTTCTTCTCCACACTATATGTTCCTTGAGTATGGCGATATACATGTTCTGTTCATCACTGTATACCTAATGACTAATACAGTAGTTGGTACATTGTTGGTGCATAACACAATGAATATTTGTTGAAAGAATGAGTGATTTCTTTGGCAATTCCTGGAAAAGTTAGACTGGAGGGAGGTGTGGCAACCAGCCTAGGTTCTGTTAGGATTGGAAATAGACTCTTGAGCATGGGGGTAGAGTGGGGTGAGTTAATAAGAGGAAACTGGTTACAGGGTTGTTCCACTCTCTCACCCACCTGAGCAGCTGGAGTTGATAAAGAGGTAGCAGGTGCCAAAAGAGAACTTGCTTCCTCATCCTGCACTATTTCACTCATCCCTGGCTAGCTCAGTTTTCTCCATGGGGCTGGTTCTGTAGTCTCTCTATATGCAAGGGGACCCATTGGAACCTGGGGGCTAGGAAGCCAGATAGTCCAAATTCTTTTTGTGAACTGTGGTCAGTCTGTTGCTATAGGTCTGCAGATGTTGTCCCCACCCTTGAAGTCCAGTTTCCTCATCTTCTCACTTTATATGTGGGGTCCCTAAATCCTGCCTCACCTCCTTCTCTCAGAGCCTTGGGTCCCTAACTCTCAACCTCGTGCTAAGTTAAAGTGGAGGTATTTTCTCTGCCCTCTGGCTGTTGGCCAGTGGCCACAGTTCTTCACCACATGGGCCTCTCCTCCTGACATGGCAGCTGGCTCTCCCTGAGCCAGTGATCCAAGACAGAAAGGAAAGCAGAAGCTGCAATGTCTTTTAGCATCAGAAGTGATATACCATCACTTCTGCCATATTCTATTGGTCACATAGACCAACCCTGATTTAGTGTGGGAGACGATTACACAAGGATGTGAATACCAGAAGGGAGGGATTATTAGGGGCCATTTCAGAGACTGGCTACTACTCAGGAGTTAGAGGAATTTGGAGAAGGAAGAGGAGGTTTTAGGACTTGCCAAAGGGAGATGGAGAGGACATTAACCAAGTGCCTATTATGGGCCAAGTCCTTTATATTAAGTTATCTATATTAATCTTTTCCACAACACTAAGGGGTAGATATTATTCCCATTTTTCATATAAAGGAATTGAAGCATGGAAAAAATGATTGTCCAAAACCAAATCCAGTAAGTGGCAGAGTCAGAATTTGCACATTGTTATGTGTGCCACCAATGTTGAGCTATTACATTTGGTATGTACCAAAGGGTGGGATATATGCTACTGGTGATATAAGAAGTAATTTTAATAGTATAGAGACATAGCAGTAAGTAACACTGAAAGTATAAAAATTAAATGCTTTTCAATATTCTGATGACGTCAAGAAAAAGCTTCAGTTTGGAAGACTTATGCCTTATTACCTCTATAACACTTGTTAATTTCTCTCTCTGAGAAAGAGAGGGCAGGCCCCAGGTTCAGTAGCTTTGACAGTGATGTTATTTTGGTAGAATTTAATAATATATTTCCTTTCCATTGTATTTCCTTTTATAGTTACTTTCTCTTTGTGGGCAGGTGATACTGATTTAAAGTTTACTAAAGGAATATGAAGTTTGGGTTATATCCTTCATTTGAAACTGATACAGGGAGTTCCCTCGTGGTTTAGTGGTTTGGTGTTTTCACTGCAGAGGCCCAGGTTCAATCCCTGGTGGGAGAACTGAGATCCCCACAAGCCACACAGCACAGCCAAAAAAGAAAAAAAACCAACCCTGGTAAAAAATTTTAAAGTAATAAATAGTAGTAGTTCAAGTGATACCTGGGTATGGCAAAAATTGTGAGGATGGTAGTGAATGAGGTTTATTGTCTTCCCTCAGCTCTATGTTGAGAAAGAAGCCAGTCTCAAGTGCCAGCCTCAGCTTGGTTCTGCTGTGGGCACTAGCTGAAGAGAATCAGAAGTTAAAATTTACAACCAGTCCTTTCCTGTGAGATTTCCTAAGCATTTCTCCTTTATCCCGTGAATTCCTTGGGACTGGTGGGGAGTCTTGTACATAGATTAGTGAAACTGGGAATGAGAGCGATTTTAGTGGGAAATCTAAGCTTCCCGCCCTATTCAATTACGAATTACAAACGAGGTGTGGTTAGTGGAGATGGTGGAGATAGTACAGTACAGTGGGGAAATGTCAGAGGGAGAAATGGACATTGCATGTCGATTTTCCAATCTCTTAGTCCCTGATCCAACTCCATAGTCCGTGATTTTGGGGTCCTCCAATACTTCCAAGCTACATATTTGAAGCTTCTATGCGGTTATGAACAGGACCAAAGTTTTAGGACATATGGGATGTGGATGCGAATTTCTATACTGGAGGAGTTTGGGATGGGGGAACAATGTGGTTAGAAAGGGATTTCTGAAGTTGCGTTTGTACACGATTTTACATAGTATGCAAACTCAAGTGTCTAAACAGGTGGTTGGTTGGGGGGGGATCCTAGGTAACAGGGGCAAGTTTAGTCCCAGAGTCTTGGTAACAGCACCGGCCGGACCATTTCAGCCCCCACGAACCCGCAGCCCTCTGTTCCCCCTACGTTCCGAGTGAGTCTGTCCGTGTCCCAAACCGTCCCCATATGAGGGCACTCTGCTAGGTCACGTGCCCAAGCCCGCGGGAGCGCCACATCGCCACCCTCACCCCTTCCCCCCACCCCACTCTGCCCACGTGACCTGGCCTACTTTCTCCCCTCCCGACCTAACGACTTGCTCGGAAAGCCCCGCCCCACGCAGCGCGCTCGGCCTGCGAACCTCCGCCCCTTATCCGCCCGACCTCCAGCGTGGCTCGCGGACCCCACGTGTTTCTTCCTGTCCAATGGGAATCGGCTCCCGGGCTCGAAGGGGCGGGGAGGAAAAGACAACTTCGTTACGGTTCGAGAAAGGGGCGGGGCCTGCAACGTCGTACTGAACGAGGGGACGCAACGGAGGCAGGCCGGAGCTGCTGCCGTCGCCATGACCCGTGAGCACTGAGACCCCCCTCCTCTTGCCCTTTTCTCCTTTTCCATCCTAAACACGACTGCCGAACCTCGGCATTGACCTCGTTTTGGCTACCCCAACGAGACCTTTCTCTAGGAGCGCTGTTTAGCGACCCTCACACTTGGAGCCCGGAAATCGACCCTTTGCCCACCGAGACACTTCTTGAGAACCTCCCCACCTCGTCAGGCAAAGGCCCTCCCCGACGCTTTGCGGTGTGGGAAGAAACCCTGCGCTCCTGTGATAGACCCAGAGCCCCCCATTCCAGATCCCTGCCCATCCCCCACAGAGACCCAGACTGTGTACACATAACCGCCACCCCCTGTCTGGGCCCCCATGCTGCCCCGAAATTTGAAGCACGCTTCTAGCGGGCTCCTCAGGACCGTCCTCCGTCCACTCCCCACTTGACCTGCCCCGTGGCAGGTCCCCCCTCCGCCCAATCTGCAGCCTAGGCTCCGAAAAGGGCCGGTGTCGGCGCCCCGGCAATGAAGTGTTGGACCCTACGAGTGTCCGGTGAGGGGAGAGGGTCGCTGGTGTGTGGCCAGAAAGGCCCTCGCGTCTCACCTTTTATCTTCTTTCTCTAGGCGGTAACCAGCGCGAGCTCGCCCGCCAGAAGAATATGAAAAAGCAGAGCGACTCGGTTAAGGGAAAGCGCCGAGATGACGGGCTTTCTGCTGCCGCCCGCAAGCAGAGGTAGCCCCAGGGAGGGGAGGGGAGGGGTGGGATGAGACCTGGGTCTAGACCAAGGGTTGTACCTGGAAAGAGAGTTAGCTCAGAGCTTACATCTGGACTAGGCGTGAGGGGCAGAGTGCATTGTTTCCTCTAGGGTTTTATTCCTCTCACCCTCTAAATTGTTAGCTCACAGCCTTATAGGAAGGGACTGGGGCGGGTGCTGCCCTCTGTCTGATTTCTGAGTGCCCCCGGGTCTGACCTTAAGGGCAAGGGCAGGGAGCTTCACATTTCAAATGCAGTAGTGGTTATGACAGCCCAGTACTTTTGGCCCTCCTTGCTGTTCATTTGTTCTCCCTTCTCCCAGCCTTCTCACTGGTGTTGCTGGGTGTGGTACTCAGTGCAGAATAGCCTTGGGCCTGTGTGGCCAGACTTCTGACCCCTTGGGCAATAGCCAGATAGAGACTGATTGCCTTTTGAGCCTCAGCTCTCTTCCTCTTGTTCTCCTAGGGTGGGAATACAGCAGCCACATGCTGAATTTTGTCCCATCCACTTCCATCTTATCCTTTGTGCCCTTCATCCCCCTGCATCTTGTCCTTTTTGCCCTCTGGTACCTCCCAGTGCCCCATCATCTCTACCCCCAGGGACTCGGAGATCATGCAGCAGAAGCAGAAAAAGGCAAACGAGAAGAAGGAGGAACCCAAGTAGCTTTGTGGCTTCGTGTCCAACCCTCTTGCCCTTCGCCTGTGTGCCTGGAGCCAGTCCCACCACGCTCGCGTTTTCTCCTGTAGTGCTCACAGGTCCCAGCACCGATGGCATTCCCTTTGCCCTGAGTCTGCAGCGAGTCCCTTTTGTGCTTCCTTCCCCTCAGGTAGCCTCTCTGCCCCTGGGCCACTCCTGGGGGTGAGGGGGTTACCCCTTCCCAGTGTTTTTTATTCCTGTGGGGTCACCCCAAAGTATTAAAAGTAGCTTTGTAATTCCTTGAGCGCCTGGTTTGACTGGGGATTTGGGGGGATGGGGATGGAGGAATGGCTGCCCTTTCCCACCAAGAGGGGAGAGAACTTCAGACTCTGAAAGGATGTGGATATGTAGACTAAGTGAAACATCACAGGAAAAAATTCTTTTTTGTACTGCAACAAACAGGTATTCTGGGTATGTGGTAGAGAAATCCTCTAAGAGCCTTAGGGACTTCTTTTCTGTGATTTTTTTTTTGTCCCCCACTCAGACCCTGAATATCATCCTACGGATGGAGTTGAGGTCCTAAGAAGGAAGGCTGCAAGACCTAAATTTATGCCCCTCTTCCTCATTCTTCCTCAGTTTGTTTGCCTGCTTGGAAGTTGGCCCAGATCCTGCTGCTCACTGACTTCCCATGGTTAGCTGCTCTCAAGTGGTCACATTCTCTTCTGTTCTGTCATTCCTCATGTGAGGGTGGTTTTTGTCATCCCATTTCCTTTGACCTCAACATCAGGATTAAAACCTAGGGTAGTCTCTGTGCTCCTTTCTTCCTGTGTCCTGGTTTGTTCTAGGGTTCTGGGCTTCTTAAATCCCTGTACCCAGGGCTGAATTCCTTATTTTCCTTTTTATCTCCAAGGGCAGAGCCAAGTAAGTCTTCAGTCCCTGTTGGTCTTTCCCTGCCCCCATCTCCACCATGAGAGCCAGGAAGGAGCTGGTGCCGCACTGTCTGCTGGTTCCTGAGCTGCTGACTTGGGAGTCAGGCTCTTGAGCTGGGGTGAATACATAACGGTAGCTCCAGCGAGTCAGATACTCTGCCCAGGGCATTAGGGTGTGTATGGCCACTTTTTTCAAGTCAGACATACTACTGACTTCAGCCTAAAGGGAGGTAACTACCCATTATGTCCTTGCGGTATTTGTTGGGCTGGACAGCTCCTGTGAGTCAAGACTAGGGGTACAACTTGAAGGGAACCCCAGTTTGTTAAAAGTACCTAGACTGGATATTTGTTATCTGGCAATACTGACGCGATGACAGTGTCGCCTGAAGAGGAGGCTGGGGATCTTGGGTTGGGGACCAACAGAATGGTGCCAGTAGTAGCCCCAGATAGAGGAGTACACAGGCCCAGCATGAGGCAACCTTGACCCAGAAGGTAGTCCAGCTACCTGTGGTGAAAGTCTTTTCCAGTTCCGCTCCCTCATAGCTGTGGAACCAAAGTCTCTGATTAGAGAATCTGCAGGGCCATGACTTTTAGATCTGTCCTACCGCCCCACTGAAGAGTATGGCATATGGTAGACCCAGTGTGTGTCCTGAGAACTCGGGACTGGCCTTGAATTGCTCTTTCCCTAAAACAGCTAGGTTTTCAGAAGAGTGTCCCAGGCCCGCCTCCATCCTACCTGAACCAGTTGGTGAGGGTAACCATGACATAGAGTGATGCAAGGAAGAAGACGAAGTGGAAGGCAGAATAGCTATAGGAAAGCTGCTGGACTTGCACTGGAGGGGCTGGAGCTCTCTCGGTTAGCTGGCCTGGCAGCCCCACCTCTTTGCCCTGGAGAGAGGAAAGGACTGCTGGCAGCAGTGCTGCTGAAACACCTCTTCCCTCCTCCCTCATCTTCTTTTGTGAAGGCACTTGAGGGCTCTTTGGCACTCTGCAGAAATCTACACTTATGGATCCTCACTTGACACTCACCTTCCTCTGGCTCCACTGTTTCAGGGCAGCAGAAACAGAGTGAGGGCTTTTGTAAAACAAAAGGCAGCATGTTTTGGAATGACTTTAAAAAGAATGTCTGGGTAACAGTATAGGAAACTCCTCTTCTTTGAAAAGATTGGTGTGGTGTAAAAATGGAGGCACACCTGGGTTCAAATTCTAGCTTCAGTATATAACCAACTGGCTATGGGAACTTTGGTAAGATGTTTAACCTCTGTGCCTCAATTTCTCCATTTGTAAAATGGAGCAAATACCTACCTCACAGGGTTGTTGTGAGGATTAAATTAAATGAGATTATGTATGTAAAGTATCTAGCACAGTACCTAGCACATTGTGGGTACTCAATAAAAGGTAATAGCAGCTAGAATCTGAGCATTCTGGGTAGAGGTTGATAGGATTTGTGTGTGTCTGTGACTATGTGTGAGGGGGGAGGGGTATTGGGGATATTGAGCTCTCCATCCTCACCTGGATCTCACAGCTGTAAACCTTGACAATCCACAAGGGCCCAAATACCTCAGCAAGGTAGGAAGCCTCATTGCTGAGAAGGAAGAGATGGTTCTCAAGCTGGTCCAGTCAAATAGCAGGAGGATTGCCTGAGGGCATTTACTGCTAGCTGGTTGGTCCATATTAGTAACTCTCAGGAGGGTACTGCGCTCCTGGAGCCCTTTTCCGCCAAAGATTTAGAAATCTTTTCATGTGAGGGCCCTGAAGTCTTTATACATTTAAAAATTCTCAAGTCATTTCCCCTACCCCCTTCATCTCATACAGATCATCTGACAAGTGCTATTCTTAGAAGTTGTCTTTGTTCATGGGGAGCTTTCCTCTTATCTTGCTCTAAAGTTTAAATAAACCGTGGTCCAAGACAGTCTCCTGACCATCGTTCCCTGTCCTTTTGAGCATCCTCCCTTTTCTCACACCTTTCCCTTGACACCTTTATGCATCAAGCAAAAAGCACACAAGCATACATGATGCCAGCACTCAACACTGCCAGAGAAGTATCTGGTGTTTGGGGTTCCATTTTACTCAGGCCAGGCAGGCACAGAGTGTGATTCTGTCCTTGAAGGATTACTGAGAAGGGGCAACAGAAGAGAAAGGTGGTAAGAACAAAGAGTTAGGTATTTGGCAGGAGCAAAAAAGGTTTTAGCATGGGGAAATCCATGTCCTGTCCTTACCACTCTCTGGAGGACGGCTGGACAGTGCAGAGAATGTCAGGTACATGATAGAGCAGCTGATGACAGAGGCTTGTAGAAGGCCAGAGTGGAGCTGCTCTGGGGAGAATGGGAATCCTTGCTTTAGCCTACAGGGTAGTAATTTCCTTTACTTCTACCCTCACTTGTACTTCTGTCCCCCCACCCTTTGGGGGAAGCAGAGAATTGACTGAGGTAGGGAGGCTAATGAAATTTGCTATACTAAAGGTCCCCAAAATCTGGAATGTTGCAAGGCATGTATCCACTGAGGCGGATGCAGGGAGCGATGGAGAGGAAGGAGAGGAGACCACAGCAACAAAGGTGCAGACTAAGCAGCATCTTGTTGAGCAGGCAGCCATCTGGGTGTGTAGTAGTGGAACAGAAGCACAGCTGCTACACCTGCCATGCTGTAGAATCCTAGGGTGGTCAGCAGCACAGCTAGGAACCAGGGGCAGTCTTGGGCTGCACCTGTTTGCCTAGGGGTGGGAGATAGGCAATGGCTTGGGGCTCCAACTCTTCTTTTTACCCATTATCAGCTATTCCCCCTCTTCCAGAAGACTGGTGAGACTTACCCATCCCACCTGGCCCACAGTCATTTCACATTCCTGAGCTTTTCGATACTGCTTAGTGGGAAGCTCTGGGACCATCAACCTGTCATGTCCTTTGCCCAACCCAACGGGGTCTAGTAATGTCAGACTTCTCAGGAAGCCTTTAGGGTTATGTCCTCCTTACCAGTTCTTGTTCCAGGAATGGGCAAAGGCTGTAATAAGCACCAACTGCAGCAGGATGAATGTGAAGCCTCTACAGATGCCAATGTAATGCCAGGCTGCAAGTGAGGCACCAGTGGGAAAATGTAGCTGATGATATCATTACTCCTGGGCCTCTTCCTGCCCTCTTTTTTTCTTAGAAAATCTTTTAGCTTACTTCTGCTGATCAGGATGAGATGGAAGGTACCTGGGAAGAGATGCTCATCAGGCATGCAGAAGGCAACAGCACAGAGACCTAGCAGGAACAGCAGCTTGAGGAGCCAGAAGGTGGTTAAGAGGGAAAGAGAAAACCAGACTCAGAAGAAAAGGCAAAGGAGAGTGAACAGTGCCAATGGAGGAAGGCAAAGGAGAAAGCAGAACTATAGGAAGGGAGAGAAGAGACAACTAAGTATAGGAAGGGAGGAACCAGTCCCATGTGAGAGGGGCTGGAGATAGGCCCATCACAGCCCATTCCAAATTCTGACTTGCAGATACCTAAATAAAAACATCCGGACAATGTTTTAGAGTTGACAAAAGATTTGTATATAGTAACCCCACTGTTATCTCCATTTCAGAAACTAGAATGTCAAAGAGGATAAGTGGCTTGTGGTCACACAGCAAGTATAGTGGAAGCAGGGACTTTAACCTGTTTTCTGTCTTTTTACAGTGCTATTACTTCATCATGGAATTTCCTTTACTCAGCTTATGTCTACTTCCCTCCTCATCCCCTCCCCACCCAAAGAATACACACACACCTCTTATGCAGCTGTGCTCTCAGGCTGGTGGGGGAGTGGAGGTCGACCAACAGCACAGCCTGCAGCAGGTGGAAGGTGGCAGTTCCTGCACATACTTGGTATACAGCCCCAGAGCTGCTGAGCACTGGGCAGTGAGAGTGGCCAAACAGATGGGCACAAAGCCCTGAGGGCATCTGGATCTGGAGGGAAGGTACATGTGAGAAATGGCTGGGCAAGTCATCATGCATAGAGAAGTACCTTCTTCTTAAGGGTATGTCCGCTCATTTGTCCCTTTCCCCCAACCTGAATCTCTTGTTTATCTCAGGGTTTCTCCTTTTATCCTGTCCTGCTGCACCCCAACCTCCTCCCACTTACCCCACGTGCCTTGCCCCAGACTCTTTCCACTACCATCCTTGACAGCAGGAGGCAGCAGACTGCTGAGGTCCCCACATGGAGGAGGATGTAGAACAGGCGGCTACAAGGAGACTCCGTGAGAGGGGGCCACCTAGGATGGCAGCAGCAGGTACAGGGAGCAGGCCCACAGCAGAACACCTGAGGGTACAGCAGATGCAGGGCAGCAAGGTGGAGATTTGCTGAGGAAAGGCTTACATTAATGTACATGTGAGGTTAACCCAAGAGGCTGAATTCCAAAATTTCCCCCTCCCTTCTCTTCTCTCCTTTCACTCAGGAATTCTCAGACTGTCTGGTTCCAAGCTATTTAGGATTGCCTTCCACTGACATCAAGTAGAGCTTTCATCATAAGAGCTTAACTGCAGGCTTGAGCAGAACTTTCTAAAAGCCTAAGTCACATCTGGCCTCTAATCTTTCCCAGGATCTAAACATCCGGTACCGGGTACATGGGAGGAGAGGTTTAGTGATCAGTAGTCTTAGAGGCAAAGAAGCAGAAGGGCCTCAGAAGTGAAAGGAAGGCCTATCATCTTTATCAGCTCCCATGGGTTTTCCTCCCCAGCTTCAGCCACCATTCCCTTCCACTTTTTCAGATAGTGCTTGCTCCAGGGAGCTCTCTGCCCAAGTACCCTCTCACCTGATAGAAGGGAAGACTCACTATGACACTGCAGACTCCACTGCGTTGCTGTGCCAGGCGGAGGGAGGTGCTGGGGCTTGTGACCGCCTTTGCACCCACCATCCTTATCCCAGGGATTAGGCCCAGGTCCATCAGATGGAAGGCAGATGAGAAAGTAGTACCTTTCTTTTGTCCTCAGCCCATTGGACTCCTGCTGTGCCGGGGCTGGTCACCCAGTTTAAGGCAGAATGGGGAGGGACATCAGGAAAAGAACACCGACCTTCAGGATGTGGTAAATGCAAATGTCCCTGTGAAACTACTTTCTCCCCAGGGTCCTTGGGCCACTCAGCCTGTTCTCCCCAGATTAGGGAGCAGTTTGCATATCTGGCTTGTAGACTAGCATTCTTAATTGGTTTAGGATTAGACGTCATCCGTCTTGATCAGAATTCCTTGGGGTGTGTGGGCTGGACCTAGGTGAAGAGGAGGTAAGGATGGGAAGGCCTGGACTGGTGACGGGTTAGGTCTGGGACACGGCCTGGCAGAAAGCAACACTAGAAGCCCGAAAGGAAGTCTGAGAGGCGTACTGGTTTCCTCGCTGAAGCTTCTAGAACCAGAGCACCAAAGAAGGTGTGGCCCAGGGCCGATCCCGCCTCCTCCTCTCCCGGCGGAAGTTGCGAGGCAGTTACCGGAAGTCTTCCTGAGGCGGGGCCGGGCCTCTGGGGCGGCGCGGTGGGATCGACATGGCGACCGAGGGGGACGTGGAGCTAGAGTTGGAGACTGAGACCAGCGGCCCGGAGCGGCCTCCAGAGAAGCCACGGAAACATGACAGTGGGGCGGCGGACCTGGAGCGAGTCACCGACTATGCGGAAGAGAAGGAGATCCAGAGTTCCAATCTGGAGACGGTGAGGTTGGCCGGGATCCTGTCTGGGAGGGATGAGAGCAGAAGGGGCTTGGAGGCTGAAACTGGAAGCCCAGCTCCATGGGTCTCGATTTCCATGGTGGGAGGAGATAAGAGGGAAACTGAACCGTCATTGGAGCCCGCCGCTTGCGAAAAGGAACTTGATGGAGATTGGGTTTAAAATGGGTCTCAGGTGCACAGAGTTGAATTAAACGTAGGTCCCGGTTCCTGGTACGCTCGTCATCGTGAATACACACCCCACCCGCTTGTTACTGGTATTTTAGATTATTAGGAATTGTGGGTAGCAGAGCAGTAACTAGATCTGTCTTTCCCGTAGGCCATGTCCGTGATTGGGGATAGACGGTCCCGGGAGCAGAAAGCCAAACAGGAGCGGTAAGTCGTTTTACCTACGGGCCCCCCTCTTTCCCCCAGACAAAAAAAGCCATCGTTAGGCCTTTGTACCTTGTACTGTTCTTCAACTCTATCGCCAATTTCTGCAGATCTAAGATTTACAACTTTACTCTTGGTGGAAGGAAAGGCCTCCTGGCAACACCTGCTGCCTGCTGTAAATATTCCAGGGGATGGGATGGGATGGGATGGGATGTTAGGTGAGAGGGTGGGAGTCGTTTTGTATTTTCAGTCAACAGTGTTTACCAAGAGTCATTTATTTGTAAGGCATAGCTGGAAAAAATCCTTTCTGGGAGTTTATGGTGGAGGTAAAGAATGAGGACTAAGTACATGAATATTTGCAGGGAGAAGGAACTGGCAAAAGTCACTATCAAGAAGGAAGATCTGGAGCTGATAGTGAGTAGTAATGTCTAACTAGTGTATGGGTGGGGGAGATTTCTTTAATTTGGGTTGTTTCCTGAAACAAGTAGAGTCCGAATGTTTTGCTGGCACATTAATGCCCGGGAGGAGACTTAGGTAAAATCATTGATCCTTTTCCTGCAGATGACAGAGATGGAGATCTCGCGAGCAGCAGCAGAACGGAGCTTGAGGGAACACTTGGGGAACGTGGTAGAGGCTCTTATTGCCCTAACCAACTGATTTGTGTTTTCTCAGACCTACGCACTGGATTAACTTACTTCAATAAAGATGTCTTTTTTTTTTCAAGTTGCAGTTTTATCATTTTGGATCAAGTGCAATGTATATCATATTGTATTTTATTGTGGGAAATTTACATGTTGGAGTATAACCCTTCATGAACCTATGTGAAGGATCAGTGTAGAAGAGTACCTCATGTTCAGATGCAGATGCTATGTGGCAGATCAGGCTCATTCATATGACTGGTCCTCAACAGCATTCAAGGTACACTTAAGAGTCTCAGCAAAGTTTACTGTACTCCATGGCATGTGTCTGTAGGGTAGCTTATGAACAGCTGAAAGGCCAGTACCTGCCTAGGAGCCACTGTATATAGTTTTAAGTCACCAATCCAGTTCATAAGCCACTGTGAGTTAGAATTTAGGTACTGAGGTGGGAACATGGTAACTACAATAGAAGTTATCAAAAGTTATGTCTTATATAGAATTAATTTATGAAAGATTTTGATTTAATATTTTCTGAACCACAACACTTACACCTTGGATTCCATTTTCTAACCTGGAGAGAAAGCAATTTTACTTTAAAAGTTGATCAAATTTTTGATCACCAACTCACCCTTGCTGAGCTTGTTTCCTCAACTATAAAATGGTACATAGATATGATAGGTTGTTGTAAGAATTCATGAGCAGGTGAATGTAGCTCTCACTCTCATTTTGGCTCTAGGATAATTCTTAGATTGTATCTCCTTCTGGCACATACAAGTGACTTCATATTAATTATTTGCACTCGTATTTTTATTCTAGGACATTTCAGGATTTATGAGTGATTCTTCTAGTGGGGCATTTAAAGATTGTGAAAAGACCTTGCCTGTCTCATTTTTTAAAAAAAGATATTTATTTATTTTTGGCTGAGTTGGGTCTTCGTTGCTGTGCGCGGGCTTTCTCTAGTTGTGGCGAGCAGGGGCTACTCTTGGTTGCAATGCACAGGCTTCTCATTGCAGTGGCTTCTCTTGTGGAGCACGGGCTCTAGGCGCGTGGGCTTCAGTAGTTGCAGCATGTGGGCTCAGTAGCTGTGGCTCGTGGGCTCTAGAGCGCAGGCTCAGTAGTTGTGGTACACAGGCTTAGTTGCTCCGCAGCACGTGGGATCTTCCCGGACCAGGGCTCGAACCCGTGTCCCCTGCATTGGCAGGCGGATTCTTAACCACTGTGCCACCAAGGAAGTCCCCCCCTTCTCATTTTTTAATGCAATTTAGAGATAGTCTTCCCACTGGTTAAATGTCGTTCCTTATAACCCCTGGGACTCCTAATGCTCTGCCACATGCACAGTGGTCATGTGGTAAATATTAAATGGAAAAATTTAACTCTGCCAGTGACGTCTAGCATGTTGTCGCTACATTGCAACTCAGCACTGTGCCCTCGATATATGAGCTGGGCAAGGAGAAGACACTAGTATGCTACATGGATTCCTCATTTCATGTGTCCTGTTTTGTTCTATATACAGCTACAGTTTAGACAGCAAGGACAACCACATACACATTTGCTCATGGAATAAATCTAGGTGCCACTTACAATACAGCCTGTCTAGCATCTGTGCTGGTTTCTGAGATCAAAGGGGATGATTAAAATGTGAAACATCATTTGCCTGCAATTCCCTGCTGTCTTTTATTTTAGTTAATAGGTAGATAATTGTCAGCCTGCACATTTTATTTCTGGTATGCTAAAAAACCTCTTGGTGTATGATTCTTTTATTTCTTGACACACACACACATAAATGGATCAAAAAGTAATGTTCATCTAGAAAAATTTACCCCAAAAATGCAGAACAGGTTTCAATGAGCTTAGATTTCCTGTACGGTAGAAGTAATGCATTGTCTGCTTACATGCCCATCCGTTTTTCTAACCCAAGCTAAGGGTTGGAAAAAGAAACCTGGAATAGTCCCAAGTGAATATGGGAAGCCAGAGCAGTAATGAAGTTGAAGAGTTCTCAGAAATAGTCCTAAGTGGGGAGCCTCTAATCCTACCTGGACAGTGCTTTTCTGCAGGTTTCTCAGCATGAGTCCAAACCTCACAAAGCACCTTCAAAGACTAGGTTTGCCCAGTGTCACAAGTATGGCAGTAGGCTCAGCAGGCTGGATACAGGGGCCATGTAAATAGTAGTAAAAACAAATCAAGGACCAGATGCTGAGATTTCCTCTTGTGTCCCACAGTTGGAAGAATAAGTAGTTGAACTCTAAGTAGTTTTCCGCTTCTTGGCAGATGGCCGCTCAAATACATCTCGTACCCCAGCTGCCTTTTGTTTAAAGAACTTTGTGTTCTGGGCACTCTCTTGGCCCCATGCTGAGTCAAAGGAGGTGGTGTCTTGATCCACGAGGTGGGTGTATTTGGTACGACCAGAGCGTCCAAAGTTCTTGACCTGTTAGGATAGATGATGAGTTATACCACCAGACATATCATGTCACAGCCCTCAATACGTTACTTTTCTCTTTCATGTCATTAAGGTACCCCATACCTGCATGACTTTGGGAAGAATGGTTTTGTTGAAATGATCCTCCAGGGTAGGTGCGCTGAAATCTCTCTTGTATACTTCTTCATCCTCATCCTGTAGGAAAGAGTCTTATCAGTCTTCTGGTTTTATTTCTCATATATTCAAACTAAATTTTTTTTAGAGGTCATTTTTTAAAACCATTTTACTTTTTTATTATTTTAATTAATTAATTTTTTTGGGCCGTGCTGTGCTGCATGTGGGATCTTAGTTCCCCAACCAGGGATCGAACCCGTGCCCCCTGCAGTGGAAGCGCACAGTCGTAACCACTGGACCACCAGGGAAGTCCCTCAAACTACAGATTTATTAAATTTTACAACAAGGGATAAAAAGAAAGCAGAGGGTATTGAACCTATTGAACCAAGAGCTTACATCTAGTTGAGGAGATGATAATCTTTTTTTCCTTTGTGTTGTCTTTTTCCTTCCTAAGTGTAGACATTTCCTGAAGGTTGGCTATATTCTTCTCTGCACTCAACATGTTCATTCACATGATTTCAACTTCGTACAGGCCTCTCAAATCTCCAATCCTGATTCATCTACTGCCCAATACACATCTTAGCTTGGGTATTCTGGGATTTCAAACTCACATCTAAAGTGAAAACTGTATCCCTAACCTTTCTAAATCAGCCTCTTCCTGACTTAACTTCTGTTAATAGGACTAACATTCTCTCAATTACCTAGATTCTCATTACCTGGGTTATTATAGTTTTTCCCTGCAATCAATCTTACACATTTCATGGGATTAATGTTTCTAGAACACAACTCTCATTATACCTCTGTTCTGCTCAAAAACTTTCAATGGTTCTCTACTTTATTAAATAAGCACAGTTCCTCTGTGTACTAGTCAAGGCCAAATGCTATGTAGCCTTAATCTACTCCTTGCCTTTACAGATGATACTTTTTGCCTCCATTTCTTGTTCCTTTACATGGAATGTCTTCCTACCCCTGAATGTCAGGAAGTCTATACATCTTAATTTTTTTTAAATAAAGATTTATTTATTTATTTGGCTGCACTGGGTCTTAGTTGCAGCAGGTGGGATCTTCCTTGCAGCACGCAGGATCCTTAGTTGCGGCATGCAGGATCTTTTTTTTCTTTTAGTTGCAGCATGCGGGATCTAGTTCCCTGACCAGGGGTCAAACCTGAGCCCCCTGCATTGGGAGTGTGGAGCCTTAGCCACTGGACCACCAGGGAAGTTCCAGAAAGTCTATATATCTTAACTGTCACCTCCTTGATGTTACCCTTTTCAATCTTCTACCAAATGTAACACCTCTCTCTTTGGAAGTCCCTTAATACTTTCACTGTTCCTTATGTTACAGTAGATATTTGCCTTAGCTCTATTATTAGATTGTAAGCCTTCTGAGGGCAAGGATTATATAACCTGTAGCTGTGCTAAACAGCAGTACCCTTCATACTATAGAGAATAGTTTCAAATCAACATATAAGTAAGACTATAATGTTATGATACAGATCATAAACATATGTGCTGAAAGAATTAAAATAGTACCATTTTGGTTAAGGAAAGTTTCATGGAAGAGCTGAGTCCTTTAACCAAACATACTTTCAGAGTAATCTTTTCCCTTCAGCTATAGAAAGGCCAATTTAAAGGTAGGACAATTAAACAGGTTTCATGAAACCAACTTTTCTCCTTGTTAGAGTCTGAGAGTCCCTCATTTAATCTCAGAAGCCATTTCAACTTCACTCTCCTTGTCCAAATGAGAAGAGTTGATATTTGAGTATGTGCACCAAAAGACTCTCACATAAACCTTTCCTTATGTATCACAGTCAGCAATGCACTGCTTCCTTAAGGAGCTTGATTATTAAAGCTGCTGAAATGCTTAAGCAATGATATTTTATGACTCTGAAGCAGTATTAAGAAGTAATTCATAATCTCCACTGACTCCTATCTTGAAAACTACATGGGCTGGAAAACTACATAATAAGCAAACATTTCCTGCTGAGCAGATAGACTGAAGGAGGGAGAGGAGTAAGGAATCCTCCAGTGAAGTTTTAAAAATTTTCTACAGTGAAAGGCAGGAATTAGCTGCAGTAGGGATATTTAAGGTTTGCTATACAGCATTTGAAAAAGCTAGTCTAGTTTTTGATAAGAACTTCTTTAACATCAGGAAATAGTTTGACAAACCACATGCTATTAGAGTAATAAATGTAACCAATTCTCCCGTTCCCTTTCCTGCTATCTCTCTATTAAGGAATTATCACGAGTGTTAACCCAAATAATTTGGAAGAAGTCCTTTTCACTTTATACAGGGTTAATGGACTGATATTTTGACTTTGGTTTTTATATGAAGAACAAAGATGATGGCATTACACATAATGGTTAGATAATTAACAATTTTTTTGGTTAGACTTAATTAGTCACTTTCTGTCAGCTCAGAATGAAGTAAATTAAACTTATGCCACCCAAACATGAGTTAATGTAAAGCTCTTTGCAGAGCCTGGTTTTCTCATAACCAAAATTTCTCACTCAGCTATGGATAATGATATTTAAGTGATTTGGGGAACCCAGTCTAGTATCTATATAGATCACTCTCTATTTCAGTTCCTCAATTCTTCTATTACATCATTTCCTCCTTCCGAGAGCTGGGGCCGGAAGAGAACAGTTGCTGCTACATCTAAAATCCTGTTGCCAATGCTTTCCTCTATTTGGTTTTATATTCTTCAGAGGCAAAAAGCAAATGAGAAAGTTGACCGCTGGCAAGTGGAAATAACATCCCAGGACCAGGGAAATGGGGAGTTATTCCTACTGCCCCATTTTCCCATTCTCTTTTCACTTCTTACCATGAAGAAGGCACCCCGGTGATAATACTTCTGTAAGAACTTATATTTGCCCTTAACAGCTTTGTTGGTAATGACTTTGCCATTTGCCCGAAGCTCAGCTCGCCTCTCTTCCTCAGTCAGGTTTCGCATGCGTTCAATTTCTGCTTTCTCCTTTTCAAGCCTGTCCAGAGAACAAAACTATTTATTAGTATCATTTTAGCTTCAGAAAGACCCAGTTATCTGAATATGACACAGTCCCACCTCCTTTCAACCATCATTCACCTTCATTAATTCTAGTTATTACCTGTTAGGAATCAAGATCGGGAGCTCAATAAATAAGAGGGTGACGGTAGTCTTCATTATGCTCGCATGCTCGCAAGACCAGGTTTTGCAAACTTCTGATAGTTGATTCTAGCCTTTTTGAGGTTTAGACATACTACCACTGCTTGATTTTATAACATTAGTAATTTCCCTTCCCTAAAAAGCCTTCTTAGTTTAAAAAAAAATCAGAATTTAAAATAACTCTGGGGACTTCCCTGGTGGTGCAGTGGTTAAGAATCTGCCTGCCAATGCAGGGGACACGGGTTCGAGCCCTGGTCCGGGAAGATACCACATGCCGCGGAGCAGCTAAGCTCGTGTGCCACAACTACTGAGCCTGCGCTCTAGAGCCCGTGTGCACAACTACTGAAGCCCAGTGCCTAGAGCCCGTGCTCTGCAACAAGAGAAGCCACCGCAATGAGAAGCCCATGCACCGCAACAAAGAGTAGCCCCCGCTCGCCACAAGTAGAGAAAGCCCACGTGCGGCAACGAAAACCCAACACAGCCAAAAATAAATAAATAAATAAATAAATTTATATATTAAAAAAACAAATAACTCTGTAAGAGTTTACTGGTATTTCTTTAGTAATGTGCTTATATGTCACAAACCAAGGATCACCCTCATTAATTAAACTGCGTGACTTTAACCTTTTTTTTGGGGTGGAGAGTCATAGATCCCTTTTCTTCAAAAAATGCAAATAAACACATAATTTTTCATACAATGTTAAAGGGTACATGGACTCCTCAAAGCCCAGGATAAAAACCTTAGAAACTGCAGGCTGAGGACAGAGTCTTCTATTGAGGGATTACAATCTGGGATTACCCTCTCTCATTCCTAGTAATTTTTAGGAATGGGTGATGCAGCTCAGAAATGATTCTGCTCTAACACAGTGACTGTGGTAGATTATTTAAATGCCACAAATTCTTCCCCTCACAGTATGCATGTCCCTTTGCAGAAATGACATGTGAGCTTCAAAAGACCTTGCCAGCTTCCACCTTTTTGCCCTCTTAGAATGCTGCCCTGAGACCATTATGTAAGGAAACTAGTCTAGCCTACTGAAGAAGAAGTGAGGCATCGTAACTGACAGCGCCAACTACCAGACACATGAGTGAAGCCCAGTCAATCTTCCAGCTGGACGCAACTGCATAAGAGAACCCAGGTGAAATCAGCAGAGGAACTGCATAGCCAACCTCCAAAATTGTGAGAAATAATTGTTTCAAGTCACTTACTTTTGGGTTGGGTTGTTATGCAACAACAGATAACTGATTACAGTGAGTAACTTGTGTGTGTCTACTAGGAAACTACTAAAGGGAGTATCAGCTGGCACTCTATCGTGGAGAAACACGGACAAAATGTGTTTCTTTTCCCTGATTTTATTGTAAAAGCCACATTCCAATGTATGGGGAACCCACCCAGTTGCAGGAACCCTAAAGGAAGCTAGAATGGAACTCACAGTAGGTGTGGAGCCTCAGAGCTACCCTACTAGGAACCTGTCCCACCAGTGGTATTAAACTCTAGGCCCATCCTATTACTCACGCTTCTCGATCTTCTCTGTCCCTCTTGATTCTCTTCAGCTCCCGAACTTTCCACGCCTCATATTCCTCCTCATCATTTTCGTCGTCAGTATTGAGTGCATCCAGTGCAGCCAGGGACCGCTTGTTTTCCTCCAGCTCTTTCTTGGTCTCCTCTTCTACAATCTGGATAAGGAGAACAGTTCAAATGTTAGACTTCCTTACTCTCCTCAGACAGACCTAAACACACAACTCCCTGCACTCAATCCTCACAGCTACCCCCAGTACCTTGAGTGTGTACTTGCGCCTCTCCTCAGCCATGCGTTTGGCCTCCTGCTCCAGCTCCTTCTGTTTCAATGCTTCAGCCTCACGTTCCTGAACTGTTACCCGGTCCTTCCTACAGCACAGAGGTCCTGTTAATTACCCAAAGCCCTTAGAGTGGAGGTCTTTGTTCCCCTAAATTAAGTCCCATCCAAACCAGACAAAGCCCAACAATCTCTGGCTCTATTATTTGCAAAGAGCCAAAAATGGAAGTCATTCCCAGTTTTCAGAGCATCAAAATTCCATTCATCTTTGAGAATTGCCTGAATAGCAAGAAACCTGCTGGACTGTAGGATTTCTAGCCATTAGGAAAGGAATAGGAATTTGCTCTTCAAGCTTGATTTTGTGTTTAAAAGAATATAAGACCTTGGAAGGTATGTTTCCTTTAAGTGGAAAAGGAGATGTGAAAACAAACTCAGTCTCCCTGCTAACAAGATATTCCTCAGCAAATACCTTGCCGAGTTGGGACACTGGGCAGAAGACTTTTACTTGGTGCTTACATTTCAGAAGAGCGTGAGAGAGAAAAGAGGCTTCCATCTTCAGATCTGGAAAGCAGTAATTATTTCCAGGATTCAGGCCTGGTTTGTGAGATACTTACTTCCGAATGAAAACTGGCTTAAGGCGAGGCTCCATCTCATCTTCACTGTCTGTGTACTCTTCATACTCAGACTCTGATTCTGACTCCTCCCCAGAACGTCCCTCATCTTCCACCTCCATGACTTCCAACTCTTCATTTTTTCTCTCCTGCGCTCGTTGACGCATCATGCCGCGGCGCCGTTCTATTTCCTGTCAAGTTGCATGTCCAAGCCAGTCAGCTAATCGGCCTGTGCTCTGAGATGTCTTTTTATTTTAACCTCATCAAGCTCAACAAATTCTGATATGAGTAAATGCAACTTAGTACCATTCTATTTCTTTTTTTTTTTAACATCTTTATTACAGTATAATTGCTTTACAATGGTGTGTTAGTTTCTGCTTTATAACAAAGTGAATCAGTTATACATATACATATGTCCCCATATCTCCTCCCTCTTGCATCTCCCTCCCTCCCACCCTCCCTATCCCACCCCTCTAGGTGGTCAGAAAGCACCGAGCTGACCTCCCTGTGCTATGCGGCTGCTTCCCACTAGCTATCTATTTTATGTTCAGTACCATTCTATTTCAATCCTATCCCCAATAAGCAGGGAACACTGGATCAGACTTCTGCCAAAAGCAGATATCTTGTGCCTTTAAGGCCTCATCAAAGGAGCACAAGCTCTAACTTCTTCTTGTACCCAGAAAGAACTTCCCACTTTCCGAAATTATACCTCATCATCAATCTCTTCCTCTTCTTCTTCACTGCTATCTTCTCGTTCCATGCGCCAAGCATCTCCTTCCACTTCAGAGTCACTTTCTCCAACCACTTCAGGTTCCACTATTTTCCGATGTCGAGCCAATCTGAAAGACAGTGTCCAAGTGTAACACCAACCTCACAAAAACGAAGGGGCATCAACCACATTTCCTTAGTCACAGAGCACCTGGACATTATGTTTGCTTTTATTAGCACTGAAGTCTTGAGATGAGGAAACTGAGGGGCAGATTAAAGAAACTAACTCAAAGTGTTAGAACAAATAGTCAAGTTGGACCCAAAACATTACATGTATGCTGAGGCACCCTGGGGCACTGCAACAAACATAGATGGGTGCACTGGGATATATTTTAAAGCTCAAGGTAGTTCACAATTTCAACAGTATATCACACTATGTTTCCTTTCAATCATATATCTTAGTAAAACTGGGTTTTTGGGCTGCTGTGATAAAAAGCAAGTACTGCATGAAAGTCAATATGCAACAGGAAATGAGTGACAGTGCCAATGTGACTCTAAGGTTTGAGAAGTTGTCAGTGCCCAAGAGACACGCAAACCCCAGTAGTAAGTAACTGTGGTTATGTAAAAATGAAATAAAAATGTTTTTTCTTTTATACATATTATATTTTTCAAGTGGCTAAGTTGCTATGACATAAATATTAAATCATTTGGATCTAACTATTTAATAAAATAAACAGAATTGTTTGGGCCCAGGGCTCTGTGAAAAAACTCCTGAGACAATATGAACTGTGAAAGTTTGGGGCCTCTGGCCTCCTCTGTAAGGTAATGTCTCAGTCAATACACAATACACAAAATCCCTCATTGGGAGGCTCCCTTTCTGACATCAGTCCTTTTTTCCTACTTCATCAGTGTCATTTCTCCTCATTGGCCTTTAGAATAAATGCATGGATAAAATCAAATTTCTCAAATTTTATAAAACATCTTTGTGCTAAAAAGACTCCTCAACAAACCAACCAACGGTCTGTGTTTTCCATCGCCTTAATGAGTTATTATCCTAACCCCACTGTGCCTGTTTGCTCACTTGTAAAAATGGGGATAACAGTACCTACCTCATAAGGTTATTATGTGGATTACAAGAATTAGTAAATGTAATATACCTGGAACAGTGCCTGGCACGTAGTAAGTACTATTCAAGTATTAGCTATTACTGCTGTTGTTCCTATTAATTAACCTGTAGGGGTTCAGGTCCAGGGAAACATAACCCTAGTCATTACCTCTCCTCCACATCTTCACTAATACGGTTCTGCAAACGCCGTAGCCGAGGGTCGCTAGATGAATCCTCCTCCTGTTCCTCAGGCTCTGCTTCTTGTTCTTTGGCTTTCTTAATGAACTGAAATTCTTCATCCTCCTCATCTGAGGACTCCATAGGGGCATAGTCTGGCCTCTTTCCCGACACATAACGTTTTACCTTCACTTTTTCCATCGAAATCTCACCTGGGTGAGAAAGATAACTTATGTTTCAGTAGCCTCTTTCCCAATGTCCTTCAACCCTTGGCCTTTCCAGGTAGAGCCCTGTATTCCTGGCAAACCATAGTCCAAGCAGGAGAAGAAGAGAGCCATTACCCAACCATCTACTCATCTAATGCTGTTTTCCTACAAAGGCCAAGTCATGCGAAGGCCTTCTTGTGAACACCAACACTAATGATAATGAGGCTTAGCTTGGGTACAATGAAGTGGAGGAAGGTGGGCAGTGAAACAATAGAAGAAGTCCCCCCAAATAGGGAGACTACCTCCAACACAAATTCATGCTATTCCACCTCAACTATGTGCTTAAGCGAATTATTTGTAATAGTGCCCAGCACACAGTAAGGATGACTTAAGTGGGACTATAAACTTAAAATACTGCTCATTCTTTTAGTTCGAGACTTTTCCGTGGCAGCCTTTATAAATTACCATATAACGCAATCTTATAATCTTTATTTCTACCTTCTTTTCTTTTAGCTTATGTGCTATCAAACCTGCAAGAGTAGATTACCTGTGTTTTACAAATACCAACAATTCCAGTGAACAGAAAATCAGTGAAAACTAACCAACAAATTTTACAAGATGAATAACCAAACTGTACAATTCAAGGGAAAATTTTAGGTGGATTTCACTTATGAACATATACAAAAATACTAAATAACGTAATAGCAAATGTATTCAGGCAGTGTAAAAACTAACCAAAAAACCCCTCTAAGTTATAGTGACATAACAGGATTTAGCCCAGGACTACAAGCATGGCTTAACCTTAGAAAATTAACAGGGGAAAAAGTAATATACTATTTAAAGTTTATATATTTATGGGACTTCCCTGGTGGTCCAGTGGTAAAGAATCCACCTTCCAATGCAGGGGACGCGAGTTCGATCCCTGATTGGGGAACTAAGATCCCACACGCCGCAGGGCAACTAAGCCAGCGCGCCACAACTACTGAGCTCGCGTGCCTCAATGAGAGAGCCCACGTGTCGCAACTAAGACCCGACGCAGCCAAAAAAATAAATAAAATAAAAAAATAAATATTAAAAAAAAGAATGAGAAATCACAAAATAAAAATTAAAAAAATAAAGTTTATATATTTAAAGTCACATAATCTAACAATAGATACAGCAAACATTATATTTAATGATAAAACATTAGAAGCATTCCTTTAAAAAACAGTGGGCATCATTAGGTTGTCCCTATCATATCTTCTGACCAACATTATATATATTATGGTTTTAATTAGCGCAATAAGAAAAGAAAAAGAGATAAAAGGTAAGAATTGAAAAGGAAGAAACTGCCACAATTTACAGACTACATGATTACTTATGTAGAAAATACAAGATAACCAACAGATAAGTTAAAAAAAATTCAAGAAGAATGCTGGATAAACGTTAGATAAAAATAAATGTGCCTGTACATCGGCTACCTATAATTAGATAATACAGTTTAAAAATACTATTTACAATAGCAACTAATCTGTAACATACTAAGGAATAAATCAACAAATGACATAGGCCTTTAGGAGGAAAAATATATAATTGTATTTAAAGATATAAAAGATCAAAATAAACGGAGAAATATATCATGTTCAAGGATGAGAAGTTGGCAACTGTGCCCGAGTTGATCGATAAATGTGTGATCTATAATTTTAATGCAATTTCATTAAAAGCTGTTCCCAGGCTGATTTTAAAATCATATGGAAGAACAGGAGGTCAAAAAGAGCCAAGACAATTCTGAAGAACAAGGTGAGGTAAAAGACTTTAACAGATACCTCAGCAAAGAAGATATAAAGATGGCAAATAAGCATGTGAAAAGATGCTCCACACTATATGTCTTCAGGGAAATGCAAATTAAAAAAACAATGAGATACCACAACACACATATTAGGCTGTCCAAAATCCAGAGTTCTGACAATACCAAATGCTGGTGAGAATGTGGAGCAACAGGAACTCTAATTCACTGCTGGTGGGAATGCAAAATGGCACAACCACTTTGGAAGATAGTTTGGTGGTTTCTTACAAAACTAAGCATACTCTTACCATATGATTCAGCAATTGTACTCCTTGGTATTTACCCAAAGGAGTTGAAAACTTATGTCCACACAAAAACCTGCACACGTATATTTACTGCAGCTTTGTTCATAACTGCCAAAACTTGTAAGCAACCAAGATGTCCTTTACCAGGTGAATGGGTAAATAGACCGTGGTACATCCAGATGATGGAATATTACGCAGCAATTAAAAAAAAAAGAGCTATCAAGCCATGAAAAGATACGAAGGAACCTTAAATGCATAGTAAAAATACTGTGTGATACCATAATGATGAATAAATGTCCCTATACATTTGTCCAAATCTACAGAATGTACAACACCAGAGTGAACCTTAATGTAAACTACCGACTTTGGGTGATAATGATGTGTCAATGTAGGTTCACCCTACCCTAGAGAAATTCTTACACAAGTGCACGAAAGAGACATGTTTAAGCACTGTTTGTAACAGGAGAAAAAATAACAAAACAACACTGTCCCTCAGCAGGGAGCAAACTGTGGTTTAATTATATAATGGAACTCATAAGCAGTTAAAATGAATGAATAAGATCTTCATGTATTCAAAGAATACTTCTCAAAAAACATGTTGAGTCTAAAAAAAAAAAAAGGCAGGTTGCACAAGGATAGGCACCGTATATTTAAAAAAAAAAAAAAGAATTGACAATATTTTTCAAATACTTTACTGAAAAAACTCTTTTCAGTCTGACTTCCCAAACAGGTACAGTTTTCCTTCATCCATCTGCACCCATCCTTTAAAGATCAAGTTAAATACCCCAATCTGAAGAAATTATTCCTTCTCTGCCCTCCCTAAGCACTTCGTTTATATCACCTATGTGACAGGTATTATAGATGCGAAAGACCGTACACCTGCTTAGAATGTGCCTCTTTTTGCATATCTCACATCTAGTAGACTATGAGTTCCTAACACCACTGTCTTACACCATTTTGTATTCAATTTAACAAATACAGGCACTGCGTTGGTTGAAGGAATAAAAAGTTTAATAAGACAGAGTTCCTGCCTCAAGGAGGTTATGAGCTTATGATGTAGTAGAGAAAGATGGACATGTAATTAACAACGGTAAGTTATAAAAGCATCATAAACTGACTATGGATAACAAAAGAGAGATTGTATCCCACACAACGCCTTGCAAACAGCAGGCATTCACTATATTTATTAGTCTAACTTATTGGTGGAGGCCAAGGCAACAGGGTGCTTGCTGTAGGAGAGAGCACACAGGCTCTAGTAACAGGATGAGACGGAAGTGGTTTTTTTTTCCCCTAAGCAACGCGATTGGATGCCCGTTTGATGGGGAAAGTCAAAGAAATAGGGGGCAAGTTCGCAAGGGTCGCTGGGGTTGAGGTGGTGGGCCCGGGATAGGTTTGGAATATGCTGGGGAAAGAGGTAAGATCCGAGTGGAAAGCCGCTCAGCACAGTACCTTTCTCATTGCGAACCGGGACGGCCCCAGCCGTAGACTGAATGGGCGGTTGTTTCATGAGTGAGCTTGGGACCGACATGTTGACGGCAGCGGCAGCGACTCCCAAAACTTGACTGATTCCAAACTGAACAGAACAACGTCAACTAACAGAAAAAAACCTCTTCCCCGAAGGCCACTGTACACTGCTGCGCCACCGATAGAAACACCTCTTACGGCTGAGCTAGAAAAACCGGAAATACGCGACCAGAGGATTGTGGGATTGTGGAGGACGTCTGGGCGTCTACGGCTAGAACGTCGAGTCTGTTACTGCGCATGTTCATAGGCCGCCCTGGCCTCCTCAGTCTCGCAGTATTTGGATGCCCTTTCTGGCGGGAAGTTGCTTCCGCTGGGCTTTGCCGTTGAGACCCTGCGGCGAGGAAAGGCTGAATGAGAGGTTTCGCTCGTTAGGGTTGGTTTGAAGCCGAGGAAAATCGGGTAGTGAGGGATAAGAAACTGAGGAGATAGTGAAGGGCGGTTTGTCCAGATTGTTGAAAGCTCAGAATTAGAGTTTAATCGGAATAGAAATCTTGTTAGTAGCACCTGATTAGCTCAGTTGATGAGGCTGAGCGGGTTGTGGTGAAGTATTTTTTGGTCACGTGAGGGCAAGTGGTGGTAATTTAGGCCAATGGCGGTAATTTAGGCCAGTGGCAAGGAAACCCTCCCCCCCCAGCGGCTTAGAACAGTGCTTGAAATCCGAACACTCTTAGGCTTTCCAGTTCTTTCCGTTTCTGGAGACTGCCTATTAAAACCTATTCCTGGCTAGAATGTTTGTATATAAAAGTCCATAAGTAATTATTAAGCACCGCGCTTAGCTTTCTCTAAGGAGTATGGAATATTATTGAAAGGCTTGTTTCCTCCAGGAACTTGAATTTCATTTAGTAAGTCTTCAAGGGCTTATAGAAGAGTAACTGAAATAATCCCAATTTACTAGTTGGGTTGTGTAAAAAACATAGGCTAATTGGTAGTCAGAACACAGTCACTGTAGAAAGGATTTTATAACTGCTGTGGTGGGGAGAGAAGGGACAGCCTGAGCAAAGTCTTGAAGTCCAGAAATAGCATGGTATATATCAGACACTATGAAAAGTTTGATTTTATCAGTAATTTTTGAGTCGAGGAGTGTGCAAGTTCCTGAAGGGCTTTAAAGGTGCTGTTAATAGGATTAGTTCTCAAATTATTTCACCTGTATCCTAAAATTGGGCCTCAGCTGTCAGAAGAAGTAAAATTGGGCAAGTCTCGATCAAGGAACAGTGGATAACTCAAGTAACCAACCAAGGGAGCAGTTTTGAGCTATAAAGAAAAGGACTGTAAGAGTAGATAGAAATTTGTTATAAATTCATCAGCTCCAAAACTATGCTATCCAGAAGGAGTAAATCTGATGGGAAGGCAGTTGTTTCTGCTCGCAGCAACCCAGAAAATAGGGAAAAAAAAAAAAAAAAAAAAAAAGGTTTAATATAGCAGTGACTATAAGAAATATAGTGCCCTGAAATCTTATTTATGGTGCTTTGTGATACAAAAGTTACTTAAAACTTTCCCCCAGTCTTTGGGCTTTGTAAGGTCATCACTAAATCTTAGTTAAACTGGTGGGTGAAATTTAAACCAACTTAGTTAACTGGTGGGTGAAGTTTAAACCAGCTTAAGTTATCAGCTCTTGAAAAAAAAAATCAAAATGCTTCTCTTCCTAGGAAGAAAATACGGTGGCCATTGGGCATAAATTTCTGGTGGTGGGATTACAAGGAACTAGGGGCTGAGGTAAAGTCTGCATATATATTGATTTCATTTCCTCTCTATTTCACATGGCATTTAAGTGCTCCTGAATCTTTTCCAGGCTCACGTTGCTAGGCAAGGTGGTTTTTCCTTAGGAGAGGCGCAGGTGTTTTTCAAAGTGAGATCCCGGCATCAGCAGCATCAAAATCACCGGGATCCAAGGTAAAAATGTCGATTCGGTCCCTTCGCTTCCCTGAGGAATTTGAGTTTGCGGTGAGGCTGGCAACCTTGCCTCTTTAAGAGACTAATGTAACGCCCCGTGCACCCTCCCCCTCCCACCGGCTGGGATCGGAGCCCTCCTGCGCCGCCCTGCCCTCCCCCCGCCCCGGACCCCTCCCCGCCCCTCCCACCTCCACCCATCCCCGCCTCCCGCCGCAATCTTGGCGGGAAGACGCCAGCTGCTAAGCGGAGGGAGGATGTCTGGGTCGCGCGCGGAGGCCGAGGAGAAGGTGGGCTCCAGACAGCGACTCCAGGTGAATGGGAGAAAAGGCTTGTCCCTTTCGGGTGTGTTCCTGCCTCAGTCTTCGTGAGGGGTGTGCCGAGCATAGGCCGAGGAGGATGGGAGGACTTGCCACCCGGCACCTCCTGACTCCAAAACTTTCCTGCTCCTTGGGGCATCTCTCAGTTTAACGGGTTTTTTGGGGTGTTGCTTTAAAAGATAAGCGGGGATGCCTATCCTGGTTTTCCTCTGGAAAGTAGACCTTCAGCATTGAGGAAGGTGCTTATCAATAACCCCAAAAATAGTGTCAGGCTGGGATCCGGAAGCGTGCATTTGCTTTTGCAGTCGTTATGGTCAGTTTCCCACTCTTGAAACAGTTCCAGTTACTCAGTCTCCTCAGTTACAAATTGTCGTCATTTTTATTATTGGTCTGGCAGACTCATATGGGTAAGAAATGTGTTCAGTATAATAAATAATTCTATTTAGGTTAATGAATTAGGTATCTAGATTTTGGAGGGAAAAAGGTTTCCTTACAGGCCATCAGTTTGGCTTTATGTTGTCATGAAATAGGAATTAGATTTATTTACGCAGATCTGTAAGAAAAGGCTTAAAACCTGGAATTTTAATACTCTCTGTTTTCCTTTATTGACCTGAATAGGTGAATGAATATAAGGAAAACCAAAACATCGCTTGTGTGTCTCTGAGACCGGTACAGACTACAGTTTTAGGAAAAACAGCTAAGGTGTATCTTGTTCCCTTTTCGCTCAGTAACTACAAGCCAGATCAACTTAAGCGCCCCAAATCCCTATTAGATAAGAATTCTAACAATGAAGTGGCATGTAAGAAATGTAAGAAGGCTGAAATAAAGAAAACTTGCAGAAGGATTTTAACCCCAAAGATGGAAGCCACATCTTCCAAGGCAGAATCCACTCTGCAAAAATCATCCTTAGATGTTCATGCTGAAAGTAACAAGTGGCAATACAAGAGCACGTCAGATACAGTGATTCTCAGTGCTGATACAGAAAGCAGCCAGGATGGAGACAGTGATGAAGGTACCACACCAGGCATGGTAAGAATTTAATTACTAGCTTATTCAAATTTTTCATATTTAAAAATATGTTTTTAAGTTCTGATAAGCTAAGGTTATCAAGGGTCTCTTTAGCTCAAACTATTTTATCATCTAATTTGTGTTTAACTGAAATTTTATTCTTTAAATGTACAACAGTTAACTTCTTTGGGTTAATTTTACTCTTGGTTTCGATTTGTGAAGGAGGGGATTGACTTAATCTTCACTCTGCTTCCCTTTTTCTTCCTCTCAGCTTATTGCATTTATTTTTGAGCTTACTTCTACTTTATGGTGTCATGCTCACCTTTACATATTTATGCACAGTATACCAGAAGATGTTGAGTTGTGGGACATACAGCATTTGAATGACTCGATGTCAGGGTAGGAAAATCACCATTAATTGATTGCATTCATGTGCTGAATATTTCCTTTAATTATGTAAAGGAGACAAATGATGGAGTAGAGAAGGTACGTGAGAAACACTTACTAATTCTATTTAAAATAATAGTTCCATCAGTTTAAGGAATTAAGCATCTAATTCTTTTGGCTTCTATTGCCTACCGGGAGTGTTGTACTTCATTTAAAGTGACAAATTTTATGCAAGACAAGATAAAACCCTACCACATGATGAAAAGTTGATGGAACTAGAACAGAAAATGATGGTAGGGAAAGGGAGATGGGATAATTGAGGCGGTGTTGTAATGAACTAGGACCTGTGGTGGGACAGGGTGGGCTAAGTCATAAATGCGTTGGACTGGGGGTTGGAAGCCTGGGTTGTAGGCACGGCCGCTTCTAAGAAACCTTGTACCTTTAAGCAGATCACTTCTACGGTGAGGGAATTGGATAAGATTGGTGGTTCTCAAACTTTAGCCTATATCAGAATTACCTGGGAGGCTTGTTAAAACTCCTTTGCAGGGTTCCACCACCAGTTTCTGATTCAGAAGTTTTGAAGTGGGTATAGAATTTGCATGTCTAAAATGGCTTCCTAGAGACAACGGTCCAGGACTGCACTTTGAGAACCAGTGGATTTGATTATCTCTTTGGCCTCTTAGACTGTAAGATTCTGAGTATATGAGGCTAATATAAAACAGATTTTATTTTGATGTAAGGTAAACAGGGTCAGAAATTAGAACATGAGGTAGGACTGGAGATAGTCAGAGTCATAAATGCTCAGCATATATTTTCTTAGGACAAGCTGAAAGAGCTCACATCTTTTATAGAACATTTCATTCTTTTGTTCTCTTCCCTTTCGTTAATTATCTTTTTGGGATAAATTGGTTAAGGCTTTGTGGTACCATGCTTTAGGAAAAGTATTTAGTTTATAAGCTTATTTGTTCTCAGGTGAAGGATGGCTTCTGTCACATCAGAGACAAGTGCCTGTAAGTCTAGAATTTTATTCTCCTTTTCTGGGAAGTTTGCTAAATTTCATCTCTCAGTCCTTCTATTAAATATTTTAATGTCATGAAACATTTCTTAACAGTTGTTTTAAAAAAAATTTGAGAAAATTTTACGCTTACAGAAGAGCTGCAAATATAGTAAAGAGAATTCTCCTATATCTTTCACCCGTCTTCATTTTTTGTTAATATCATACATAGCATAGAATGTTTATCGAACTAAGAAATTAACCTTGGTACAGTGCTGTTAACTAACGTACAGAATTTATTAGGATTTCACCAGTTTTCCCACTAATATCCTTTTTCCTCTTCCAGTATTCAGTCCAGGATCATACAGTGGATTTAGTTGTCATGTCTCTGTAGATCTGGAAACAGTTTCTCAATCTTTCATGACCTTGACACTTTTGAATAGTGCTGGGCAGTTATTTTGTATAATTTCCCTCAATTTGGGTTTATCTGCTGTTTTCTCATGATTAGAGTAAGATTTTGCGTTTTGGGGAAGCATACCACAGAAATGAAAGTGCCCTCCTCAGTGCATCATATCAGGGTGTACATGATGTTGGTATTTTACTGGTGATGTTGACCTTGATCATTTAGCTAAGGTGGTGTCTGCCAGGATTCTCTAATGTAAACTTAACTATTTTTCCCTTTGTAATTACTAAATACTTTGAGGAAGATACTTTGAGACTATGTGAATATCTGGTTCCTGTCATCAAGCATATATTTATTTTTTTATTAAGATAGAATTCACATAACATAAAATTTACTAAATTGTGTAATTCAGTGTTTTTTAGTACACATACATAAGGCTGTGCAGCCATCACCACTATCCAATTTCAGAAATTTTCATCACTCCAAAAAGAAACCACATACCTGTTAGCAGTGACTACAAACCCTATTCCTCCCTCCCTCAGCCCTGGAAACCACTAATCTGCTTTCTGTCTATAGATTTGCCTATTCTGGACATTTCATATGAATGGAATTATACAATATATGGCTTTTTTGGTCTGGCTTCACTTAGCATGTTTTCATCATTCATTCATGTAGCATGTATTGGTACTTCATTCCTTTTTATGGCTGAATAATATTCCATTGTATGGATATACCACATTTTGTTTATGCATTCATCAGTTGATGGACATTTGGGTTGCTTTCACTTTTTTGCTCTTAAGAATAATGCTGCCATGAGCATTTACTTGTGAGATTTTGTGTGATGTTTTCCATTCTCTTGGTATATACCTTGGAGTGAAATTGCTGGGTCAAATGGTAACTGTGTTTAACTTTTTGAGGAATTGTCAAATTGTTTGCCAAAGTGACTGCACCATTTTTACATAACCACTATGAAAAATCCAATTTCTCTATACCTTCAACAATACTTGTTATTGTCTTTTTTAAAAATTAAAATTTTTTAATTGAGGTAAAATACACAATATATAATTTACCATCTTTACCATTTTTAAGTGTACAGTTCAGTAGTGTTATGTACATTTACATAGATGTAAAACGAATGTCCAGAACTCTTTTCATCTTGCAGAACTGAAGCTCTATACCCATTAAATAACTCCCCATTCCCCTACCTCCTTTCAGCCCATGAAAACTACCATTCTACTTTCTGTCTCTGTGGATTTGATTGTTATAAGTACCTCATATAAGTGGAATCATATAGTATTTGTCTTTTTGTGACTTATTTCACTTAACATAATGTCCTTAACTGTTTTGATTATAGCCATACTAGTGGATGCGAAGTGGTATCTCATTGTGGTTTTTAAAATTAATTAATTAATTAATTTATTTATTTTTGGCCGTGTTGGGTCTTCGTTGCTGCACGCGGGCTTTCTCTAGTTGCGGTGAGTGGGGTCTACTCTTCCTTGTGGTGTGTGGGCTTCTCACTGCAGTGGCTTCTCGTTGTGGATCATGGGCTCTAGGCGCGTGGGCTTCAGTAGTCGTGGCACGTGGGCTCTAGGCATGTGGGCTCAGTAGTTGTGGCTCGTGGGCTCTAGAGCGCAGGCTCAGTAGTTGTGGTGCATGGGCTTAGTTGCTCTGTGCCATGTGGGATCTTACTGGCCCAGGGATCAAACCCATGTCCCCTGCATTGGCAGGCGGATGTTAACCACTGCGCCACCAGGGAAGTCTCCCCTCATTGTGGTTTTGATTTGCGTTTTCCTAAAGACTAATGATGTTGAGCGTCTTTACATGTGCATATTTGCACTTTGTACTTTGGAGAACTGTCCTTTCAAGTCCTTTGCCCATTTAGAAAATTGTCTTTTTTTTTTTTTAACATCTTTATTGGAGTATAATTGCTTTATAATGGTGTGTTAGTTTCTGCTTTATAACAAAGTGAATCAGCTATACATAAACATATACCCCCATCTCTCCTCCCTCTTTCATCTCCCTCCCACTCTCCCTATCCCACCCCTCTAGGTGGTCACAAAGCACCGAGCTGCTCTCCCTGTGCTAAGCAGCTGCTTCCCACTAGCTATTTTACATTTGGTAGTATATATAAGTCCATATCACTCTCTCACTGCATCTCAGCTTACCCTTCCCCGTCCCCATGTCCTCAAGTCCATTCTCTACATCTGCATTCTTTATTCCTGTCCTGCCCCTAGGTTCTTCATAACCATTTTTTTTTTTTTTTTTTAGTTTCCATATATATGTGTTAGCATACGGTATTTTTCTCTTTCTGGTTTACTTCACTCTGTATGACAGACTCTGGGTCCATCCACCTCACTACAAATAACTCAATTTCGTTTCTTTTTATGGCTGAGTAATATTCCATTGTATATATGTACCACATCTTCTTTATCCATTCATCCGATGATGGACACTTTGGTTGCTTCCATGTCCTGGCTATTGTAAATAGAGCTGCAATGAACATTTTGGTACATGACTCTTTTTGAATTATGGTTTTCTCAGGGTATATGCCCAGTAGTGGGATTGCTGGGTCGTATGGTGGTTCTATTTTTAGTTTTTTAAGGAACCTCCATACTGTTTTCCATAGTGGCTGTATCAATTTACATTCCCACCAACAGTGCAAGAGGGTTCCCTTTTCTCCACACCCTCTCCAGCATTTATTGTTTGTAGATTTTTTGATGATGGACATTCTGACTGGTGTGAGGTGATACCTCATTGTAGTTTTGATTTGCATTTCTCTAATGATTAGTGATGTTGAGCATTCTTTCATGTGTTTGTTGGCAATCTGTATATCTTCTTTGGAGAAATGTCTATTTAGGTCTTCTGCCCAGTTTTGGATTGGGTTGTTTGTTTTCTTGATATTGAGCTGCATGAGCTGCTTCTATATTTTGGAGATTAATCCTTTGTCAGTTGCTTCATTTGCAAATACTTTCTCCCATTCTGAGGGTTGTCTTTTTGTCTTGTTTATGGTTTCCTTTGCTGTGCAAAAGCTTTTACGTTTCATTAGGTCCCATTTGTTTATTTTTGTTTTTATTTCCATTTCTCTAGGAGATGGGTCAAAAAGGATCTCACTGTAATTTATGTCATAGAGTGTTCTGCCTTTGTTTTCCTCTAAGAGTTTGATAGTGTCTGGCCTTACATTTAGGTCTTTAATCCATTTTGAGTTTATTTTTGTGTATGGTGTTAGGGAGTCTTCTAATTTCTTTCTTTTACATGTAGCTATCCAGTTTTCCCTGCACCGCTTATTGAAGAGGCTGTCTTTTCTCCATTGTATATTCTTGCCTCCTTTATCAAAAATAAGGTGACCGTATGTGCGTGGGTTTATCTCTGGGCTTTCTCTCCTGTTCCATTGATCTATATTTCTGTTTTTGTGCCAGTACCATACTGTCTTGATTACTGTAGCTTTTTTGTATAGTCCGAAGTCCGGGAGCCTGATTCCTCCACCTCCATTTTTCTTTCTCAAGATTGCTTTGGCTATTTGGGGTCTTTTGTGTTTCCATACAAATTGTGAAATTTTTTGTTCTAGTTCTGTGAAAAATGCCAGTGGTAGTTTGATAAGGATTGAACTGAATCTGTAGATTGCTTTGGGTAGTATAGTCATTTTCATGATGTTGATTCTTCCAATCCAGGAACATGGTATACCTCTCCATCTGTTTGTATCGTCTTTAATTTCTTTCATCAGTGTCTTATAGTTTTCTGCATACAGGTCTTTTGTCTCCTTAGGCAGGTTTATTCCTAGGTATTTTATTCTTTTTGTTGCAATGGTAAATGGGGGTGTTTCCTTAATTTCACTTTCAGATTTTTCATCATTAGTGTTTAGGAATTCAAGAGATTTCTGTGCATTAATTTTGTATCCTGCTACTTTATCAAATTCATTGATTAGCTCTAGTAGTTTTCTGGTAGCGTCTTTAGGATTCTCTATGTATAGTATCATGTCATCTGCAAACAGTGACAGCTTTACTTCTTCTTTTCCGATTTGGATCCCTTTTATTTCTTTTTCTTCTCTGATTGCTGTGGCTAAAACTTCCAAAACTATGTTGAATAATAGTGGTGAGAGTGGGCAACCTTGTCTTATTCTTGATCTTAGTGGAAATGGTTTCAGTTTTTCACCATTGAGGACAATGTTGGCTGTCGGTTTGTCATATATGGCCTTTATTATGTTGAGGTAAGTTCCCTCTATGCCTACTTTCTGGAGGGTTTTTATCGTAAATGGGTGTTGAATTTTGTTGAAAGCCTTTTCTGCATCTATTGAGATGATCATATGGTTTTTATCCTTCAATTTGTTAATATGGTGTATCACATTGATTGATTTGCGTATATTGAAGAATCCTTGCATTCCTGGGATAAACCCCACTTGATCATGGTGTATGATCCTTTAAATGTGCTGTTGGATTCTGTTTGCTAGTAGTTTGTTGAGGATTTTTGCATCTGTGTTCATCAGTGATATTGGCCTGTAGTTTTCTTTCTTTGTGACATCTTTGTCTGGTTTTGGTATCAGGGTGATGGTGGCCTCGTAGAATGAGTTGGGGAGTGTTCGTCCCTCTGCAATATTTTGGAAGAGTTTGAGAAGGATAGGTGTTAGCTCTTCTCTAAATGTTTGATAGAATTCGCCTGTGAAGCCATCTGGTCCTGGGCTTTTGTTTGTTGGAAGGTTTTAAATCACAGTTTCAATTACAGGGCTTATGATTGGTCTGTTTATATTTTCTGTTTCTTCCTGATTGAGTCTCAGAGGGTTGGGCTTTTCTAAGAATTTGTCCATTTCTTCCACGTTGTCCATTATATTGGCATATAGTTGCTTGTCGTAATCTCTCATGGTCCTTTGTATTTCTGCAGTGTCAGTTGTTGCTTCTCCTTTTTCATTTCTAATTCTATTGATTTGAGTCTTCTCCCTTTTTTTCTTGATGAGTCTGGCTAATGGTTTATCAATTTTGTTTATCTTCTCAAATAACCAGCTTTTAGTTTTATTGATCTTTGCTATTGTTTCCTTCATTTCTTTTTTATTTATTTCTGATCTAATCTTTATGATTTCTTTCCTTCTGCTAACTTAGGGGGTTTTTTTATTCTTCTTTCTTTAATTGATCTAGGTGTAAGGTTAAGTTGTTTATTTGAGATTTTTCTTGTTTCTTGAGGTAGGATTGAATTGCTATAAACTTACCTCTTAGAACTGCTTTTGCTGCATCCCATAGGTTTTGGGTTGTTGTGTTTTCATTGTCATTTGTTTTCTAGGTGTTTTTAAATTTCCTCTTTGATTTCTTCAGTAATCTCTTGGTTATTTAGCAGTGTATTGTGTAGCCTCCATGTGTGTGTATTTTTTACAGATTTTTTCCTGTAATTGATATCTAGTCTCATAGTGTTGTGGTCAGAAAAGATACTTGATACGATTTCAATTTTCTTAAATTTACCAAGGCTTGATTTGTGACCCAAGATATGACCTATCCTGGAGAATGTTCCATGAGCACTTGAGAAGAAAGTGTATTCTGTTGTTTTTGGATGGAATGTCCTATAAATATTAATTAAGTCCATCTTGTTTAATGTATCATTTAAAGCTTGTGTTTCCTTATTTATTTTCATTTTGGATGATCTTTCCATTGGTGAAAGTGGGGTGTTAAAGTCCCCTAGTATGATTGTATTACTGTTGAGTTCCCCTTTTATGGCTGTTAGCATTTGCCTTATGTATTGAGGTGCTCCTATGTTGGGTACAAAAATATTTACAGTTGTTATAGCTTCTTCTTGGATTGATCCCTTGATCAGTATGTAGTGTCCTTCTTTGTCTCTTGTAATAGTCTTTATTTTAAAGTCTATTTTGTCTGATAAGAGAATTGCTACTCTAGCTTTCTTTTGATTTCCATTTGCATGGAGTATCTTTTTCCATCCCCTCACTTTCTGTCTGTATGTGTCCCTAGGTCTGAAGTGGGTTCTTGTAGACAGCATATGTACGGGTCTTGTTTTTGTATCCATTCAGCCAGTCTGCTCCAGGTTGGAGCATTGAATCTTACATTTAAGGTAGTTATCCATATGTATGTTCCTATTACCATTTTCTTAATTGTTTTGGGTTTGTTATTGTAAGTCTTTTCCTTCTCTTGTGTTTCCTGCCAAGAGAAGTTCCTTTAGCATTTGTTGTAGAGCCGGTTTGGTGGTGCTGAATTCTCTTAGGTTTTGCTTGTCTGTAAAGGTTTTCATTTCTCTGTCAAATCTGAATGATATCCTCGCTGGGTAGGGTAATCTTGCTTGTAGGTTTTTCCCTTTCATCAGTTTAAATATGTCCTGCCACTTCCTTCTGGCTTGCAGAGTTTCTGCTGAAAGATCAGCTGTTAACCTTATGGGGATTCCCTTGTATGTTATTTGTTGTTTTTCCCTTGCTGCTTTTAATATTTTTTCTTTGTATTCAATTTTTGTTTGATTAATGTGTGTCTTGGCATGTTTCTCCTTGGATTTATCCTGTATGGGACTCTCTGCGCTTCCTGGACTTGATTGATTATTTCCTCTCCCATATTAGGGAAGTTTTCAACTATAATCTCTTCAAATATTTTCTCAGTCCCTTTCTTTTTCTCTTCTTCTTCTGGGACCCCTATAATTCGAATGTTGGTGCGTTTAATGTTGTCCCAGAGGTCTCTGAGATTGTCCTCAATTCTTTTCATTCTTTTTTCTTTATTCTGCTCTGCAGTGGTTATTTCCACTCTTTTATCTTCCAGGTCACTTATCTGTTCTTCTGCCTCAGTTATTCTGCTGTTGATTCCTTCTAGAGAATTTTTGATTTCATTTATTGTGTTTATCATTGTTTGTTTGCTTTTTAGTTCTTCTAGGTCCTTGTTAAACGTTTCTTTTATTTTCTCCATTCTACTTCCAAGACTTTGGATCATATTTACTATCATTACTCTGAATTCTTTTTCAGGTAGACTGCCTATTTCCTCTTCATTTGTTTGGCCTGGTGGGGTTTTACGTTGCTTTCATCTGCTGTGTATTTCTCTGTCTTCCCATTTTGCTTAACTTACTGTGTTTGGGATCTCCTTTTCGCAGGCTGCAGGTTCGTAGTTACCGTTGTTTTTGGTGTCTGCCCCCGGTGGCCAAGGTTGGTTCAGTGGGTTGTGTAGGCTTCCTGGTGGAGGGGACTAGTGCCTGTGTTCTGGTGGATGAGGCTGGATCTTGTCTTTCTGGTGTGCAAGACCACGTCCAGTGGTGTGTTTTGGGGTGTCTGTGACCTTATTATGATTTTAGGCAGCCTCTCTGCTAATGGGTGGGGTTGTGTTCTTGTCTTGTTAGTTGTTTGGCATAGGGTGTCCAGCACCGTAGCTTGCTGGTCGTTGAGTAGAGCTCGGTCTTAGCATTGAGATGGAGATCTCTGGGAGAGCTTTTGCCATTTGATATTACATGGAGCTGGGAGGTCTCTGGTGGACCAATGTCCTGAGCTCGGATCTCCCACCTCAGAGGCATAGGCTTGATACCCAGCTGGAGCACCAAGACCCTGTTAGCCACATGGCTCAGAAGAAAAGCGAGAAAAAAATGAAAGAAAGAAAGAAAAAATAAATAAATGAAATAAATTTCTTAAAATAAAAGGTAAAAAATAATTATTGAAAATAAAAAAATGAAAACGTAATTAAAAAAAAAAAGAAAGAAGAGAGCAACCAAACCAAAAAACAAATCCACAAATGATAGCAAGCGCTAAAAACTATACTTAAAAAAAAAAACAAAAACGGACAGACAGAACACTAGGACAAATGGTAAAAGCCAAGCTATACAGACAAAATCACACAAAGAAGTATACACGTACACACTCACAAAAAGAGAAAAAGGAAAAAAAACTATATATATATATATATATATATATATATATATATATATATATATAAAAGGAGGAAGAGAGCAACCAAATTAATAAACAAATCTACTGATGACAATTAACTCTAAATACTAAACTAAGATAAACATAAAACCAGAAAGAAATTAGATGCAGAAAGCAAACCCTAAGTCTACAGTTGCTCCCAAAATCCACTGCCTCAATTTTGGGTTGATTCATTGTCTATTCAGGTATTCCACAGATACAGGGTACATCAAGTTGTGGAGATTTAATCCACTGCTCCTGAGGCTGCTGGGAGAAATTTCCCTTTCTCTTCTTTGTTCGCACAGCTCCTGTGGTCCATCTTTGGATTTGGCCCTGCCTCTGCGTGTAGGTCGCCTGAGGGCGTCTGTTCTTCACTCAGACAGGATGGGGTTAAAGTAGCAGCTGGTTAGGGGGCTCTGGCTCACTCAGGCCGGGGGGAGGGAGGGGTACAGAATGCGCGGTGAGCCTGCGGTGGCAGAAGCCAGCGTGTCATTGCAACAGCATGAGGCATGCTGTGTGTTCTCCCAGGAAGTTGTCCCTGTGTCACGGGACCCTGGCAGTGGCGGGCTGCACAGGTTCCTGGGAGGGGAGGTGTGGATAGTGACCTGGGCTTGCACACAGGCTTCTTGGTGGCTGCGGCAGCAGCCTTAGAGTTTCATGCCCGTCTCTGTTGACCACGCTGATAGGCGTGGCTGTGCCCGTCTCTGGAGCTCGTTTAAGCGGTGTTCTGAATCCCCTCTCCTCGCACCCCAAAACAGTGGTCTCTTGCCTCTAGGCAGGTCCAGACTTTTTCCTGGACTCCCTCCCGGCTAGCTGTGGCACACTAGCCCCCTTCAGGCTGTGTTCACACAGCCAACCCCAGTCTTCTCCCTGGGATCTGACCTCCGAAGCCGGAGCCTCATCTCCCAGTCCCCACCCACCCCAATGAGTGAGCATAGAAGCCTCTCAGGCTGGTGAGTGCTTGTTGTCACCCATCCTCTGTGCGGAAATCTCTCTGCTTTGCCCTTCCTAGTGTGTGGAAACTTTTCCTCCTTCACAGCTCCCTCCCAGAGGTGCAGGTCCTGTCCCTATTCTTTTGTCTCTGTTTTTCTTTTTTCTGTTGCTGTACCCAGGTACGTGGGGAGTTTCTTGCCTTTTTGGAAGTCTGAGGTCTTCTGGCAAGGTTCAGTAAGTATTCTGTAGGAGTTGTTCCACATGTAGATGTATTTCTGATGTATTTGTGGGGAGGAAGGTGATCTCCATGTCTTACTTCTCTGCCATCTTGAAGGTCTCCTCTAAGTTGTCTTTTTACTGTTGAATTGTAAGAGTCCTTTATATATTCTGGACACTAGGTCCTTATTAGATATATTATTTGCAAATATTTTCTCTCATTCTGGGACTTTCTTTTCACTTTCTTGATAATGTCCTTTGACGTACAGATGTTTTAAATTTAAATTTCATTTAAAAATTTTAATTAGAGTTCAGTTTATTTTTTCTTTTGTTGCTGGTGCTTTGGTGTCATATCTAAGAAACCATTGCCTAATCCAGGGTTATGAAGACTTACACCTATATTTCCTTCTGAGAATTTTATAGCTTTAGCTGTTAAATTTAGGTCTTTGATCTATTTTGAGTTAATTTTTATATATGATATGAGATGGGGTCCAAATTCATACTTTTGCATGTGGATATCTTTTTGTCCTAGAACCGTTTGTTGTCAAGACTCTTCTTTCACGTTGAATGGTCTGGACTTCCTTATTGAAAACAAATTCACCATAGGTATATAGGTTTATTTCTAGACTCAATTTTATTCAGTTGATCTATCTGCCTATCCTTATGCCAGTTCCACACTGTTTTAACTACTGTAGCTTTGTAGTTAAGTTTTGAAATCAGGAAGTTGTGAGTCTTATAACTTGGTTCTTCTTTTTCGAGATTGTTTGGCCATTCTGGGTCCCTTGCATTGCCATATGAATTTTAGGATCAGCTTATCCATTTCTGCAAAAATGACATTTAGAATTTTGACAGAGATTGCACTGAATCTGTAGGTCAATTCGGGGAGTGTTGCCGTTTTAACAATATTAAGTTTTTCAATCTATGAACATGAGATGTCTTTCCGTTTACTTAGATATTCTTTAATTTCCTTCAGTATTTTGTAATTTTCTGTGTACAAGCCTTGCATTTCTTTGGTTAAATTTGTGTCAAAGTATATTTTTCTTTTTGATGCTATTATGAATGGTATTGTTTTCTTAATTTCATTTTCTGACTGTTCATTGATAATGTATAGAAATACAACTTATTTTTGTATATTGATCTTGTATCTTACAACTTTGCTGAAGTCACTTATTCTAATTTTTTTGTGTGGATTCTTTAGGATTTTCTACGTATAAGATTATGTCATTGGCAATAAAGATAGTTATATTTCTTCCTTTCCAATCTGGATGTCTTTTATTTCCTTTTTTGTCTAATTGTCCTGGCTAGAACTTCCAGTACAATTTTTAACAGAAGTGGCGAGAGCAGACATATTTATCTTGTTCCGAAGTTTAGGGGAAAAGCTTTCAGTTTTTCACCATTAAGTATGATGTTAGCTGAGAAATGTATATTTTTTAAAAATTTTATTTCAAAGTGATTACAGATTCATAGCAATTTGCAAAAGTAGTACAGAGAGGCCTCCTGTATTCTTCACCCAGTTTTTCCCAATGAGTACATCTTGTTTGTTTTTTGATTGAACTGGGCCCTTGGCAGTGAGAGTGCAGAGTCCTAACCAGTTGGCCACCAGGGAACTCCCTCAATGAGTACATCTTAAATAACTACATTGCAATATCACAACGAGGAAATTCATATTGGTATAAGGTGTGTGTATAGTTCTGTATCATTTTATCACATGTATAGATTCATGTAGCCACCACCACAATCATGATACAGAACTATTCTATCTCTACAAAGATCTCTGTTAGGCTACCCCTTTGTAGTTATGCCCACTGCCCTCCCTCTCACCGTCCTTAACCCCTGGCAACCACTAATTTGTTTTCCTTCTCTACAGTTTTGTCATTTTGAGAATCTTATATATGTCTTCATACAGTTTGTAAATTTTTGGTATTAAGCATATTTTTAATTCAAGTTATTTTCCTCCTTTTGTTTTCTTAAAGATAGCATTTCTTTTCCTGTTTTATAGCTGCAGTAACTTCTCAAGTGCCAAGATAATGGAATTAAAAAGATTTCTATTTCCTATAGTATATTTACTTTGAGAGCCCACTTTGTCTGATATTCTTTGCTCAGTGTTTGATGTTGCAAGTTTTTGAGGGGTGGGTAATGGATGAGAATAGTTTGAATTACACATACCTCAAAAAAATGTCTGATGATTTTTCTTAATTTTCTTAATTTTTCCTGTGGTAAGTAGAATCATTTAAATTTGTTTCTTTGATCTCCAAATGCAGCATTTTGAAATAGATTCTTAGGAAGTTCTTGATGATGATGGTGGTGATGTTTTTCTCTGAGAAGCAATTTTAAAGGCAATGACAAAATAGCCATACACCTTTGCTACCACTGTTATTTTATGTGTGTGAGAGAAAAATCTTTATTTTGGTCAAATTGATGCATGTACATACGTGTTTACATCATATAATTCCACGTGTGTGTGTATATGTATCTTACATAGAGATAATTCCATATGTACACACATGTATACACAGGAACAAATCAAAACAGCCAACAATTTTCTGTCACATCCCTCTCTATTTGTGGTTGCTGCTCAACAGACAAATTGCACTTTAAGCCATTTTAGCTTTTTTTCCCCACATTATCTATTGACTTACTATGGAATATGAAGTTTACACATGTGTGCTGTCCCCTTCTCCCCCAACCCCATGTTTTCCCTTCCCAGATCCTTATTACATATAGTCCAAGCTTTACCTGAGTTGCAAAATTTCTCTCAATGTAAATCAGAGAATTCTAATGGCTTCATGTGTATATATATATTTTATTCATGAAATATTTTCTGGGGCCCTCCATCTTCCTACTTCTTTCTGGACTGTTTTACTCTTTCTTGGCCTTCTTTTTACTGTTTTCCTTTAAATTTCTTTTATCTTTTATCTGTCCTATGTTGGAACTTCTGTAGCCTGGATCCTGTCTTTCTCTTTCTTGGTTTATTCTCTCATTTTGATGAAGTGCAACTTATAGTAACTTCCTGAAAACAGGTGTATGAGAGATAGTTTGCATGTCTGAAAAAGTCTTTATGCTTTTTATTTGATTGCTGGCTTAACTGGATTTAGAACTGTAAGTTGAAAATAATTTAATTTTTCCTTATCATTTTTAACACGTTCTTTCATTGTTTTCTAGCTTCCTCGATATTGAGAAGTTAGTATCATTCTGATTCTTGGTTCTTTGTGGTCTATTTTTCCCTCTGCAAGCTTTTGGGATCTTCTCTTAACTCACCTGTCTCAGGAACTGAGAAATTTTGTGATGATATGCCTAGGCTTGAGTCTTTTTTCATTCATTGTGTTGCATACACGCCAGGCCCTTTTAATCTTGTAACTCATTTCTTTGGTTTTGAGAAACTTTCTTGTATTATTTCTCTAATGATTTTCTCTCCTCAATTTTCTCTGCTCCTTTTTTCCCCCTACAACTATTAGTTGGATATTGGACCTCCAAGATTTTCTAGTTCAAAGTTGTCTTTTTTGCCCATGTGTTTCTCTTTCTTTGTTCTCTTTTCTGAATTTCTTTAACCATTTCAATGAATTTAAAAATTTCTGTTATTGAGTTTTTTCTTGTTTTGTTTAATAAAAAGATAACTTTGAGAAATAGTACAATTAACGGCCAGTAGGAAGTAATGTGCTATTAGGTTACACTACCTGACTTCTGACATCAGATCACTTGTTATTTAATTGGGAAGCCATACATATATTCTGTGATTATCCTAAACTCAGGCTCTTTATCTCAATATTCAATGCAGCAAAGATTATGTGCTGTTTGGTAAGATAACATAAAATAATTAGAGTAGGTGCAATTCAAATAAAAATATACATGCAGAGAATGCAACAACTAGTTTTGTGAGGCACTTTTGCTATGGATTATGTAAAGTAACAGAATCTTTTTGGTGTAATTTCATAGGATGATTTTTCAGGATTGTCACCATACGAAAAGAAGAGACTGAAGAACATATCAGAAAATGCAAACTTTTTTGCTTCTCTTCAGTTGTCTGAGGTTTGTGTGGAGTTTCTAATTAAAACTGAGATACTATTCCTCTTGCCAGTAGGTTGATAAAATACTCATAGTATCAGGTTTCATAGTGTCAAATGAGGGAGGGTAAAACTAGGAGCAAGATTTTCACTTAATAGAAAGAGGTTACCATATTTTATTGATTCCAAGACATTTTTTTGAAATTGGCATATTAAAACTATAACTGGCAGCTTCCCCTCACGCCTTTTTTGGTGGTACATAAAATAATGGTGTCTTACGAATAGTTGTCTTGGATTCAAAGAAACAGGGTATGTTCCAAGAGGTTGCTTTAACTAAAGGTTAAAGGTGAAGTGGGAGGGATGGGTTAAGGGATGTGTGGTAGAGGAGAGAGAGGACGGCTTTTTTTTTTTTAAACTTTAAGAATAGATGCAAGGAACTTTCCTGGAGGTCCCATGGTTAAGATTCCGAGCTTCCATTGCAGGGGGTGCAGGTTCAATCCCTGGTCAGGGAACTAAGATCCCTCATGCAGTGTGGCAAGGCCAAAAAAAAAAAAAAGAATAGATGGGAATATGCTTTGTATAGGAAACTTTAAGGATAAGTGGCCAGAAGTATGGTAATGTTTTATAATCATTATTACTAAAGGTATAATTTACACTGAAGGTCTTCACACTGGGGTAAAATTTCTATGTGTGAGAGAATAGCTGTTTAGGAGGGTGATGTTTTCCCCCAAAATACATTAAATCCTTGGCTTTATTAAATAACTGTTTGGTTTCTCTGAATACCAGATTCCTAAATATTCAGTGTGTATTTGCATCTTGAGGGGAGGGAGGGCGAGTTAATATAAGGGACTAAATTGTTGAGTCACTAACAGTTGAAAATTCATAAGAAATTTAAACAAAAGTATCTCTGATTTTGATTTTAGTTAACAGAAATTCTGATTTGATTTGTGGAAGTATAACCTGTAACTTTTCTGGAAAACACCAAAGTAGGATTGCCTGTAGTAGAATTTAAACTTTTAAATTTGTAATAGTATATTTGATAAATGTTTAATGTTTAATCATGTAAACTTGTTAGCAACCTGGTCCAAGGTATCAGAATGTCAGTACATTAGATAGTATTATATACTTGTCTTTATTATTGATAGTGTATTTGTCTCATGTCTACTAGAAGAACAGGTATCATATCTCAAGGTTCTTTAGTTCCTATATAGATCTTGGTTTAGTGTGGATACAGTAGCAGATACTTAATATTTTAGAAGGAAAGCTATGTAGTTATAAGATAGTGTTTTTTTACATGTGTATGTTTTGTGTATTTTGCAGTCAGCTGCAAGGCTCCGTGAAATGATAAAGAAGAGACAGCCTCCTGAATCCAAAAGGTAAAAGATTTGGTTTACATTTCCTGTACCATAATATATTGCTGAGTTGTTTTATAATTTGAAAAACTGGTTCAACATAGTAAAATAAATAGCAGATCAGAAACTCTGTAATTTAATGTAATTTAATCTTAATCCTTTATAGGAACTCTGAGGGAATGCTACCTTTTAATAACTCTAAAGTTCTCATCTTCATTAAAGGACTATACAGGAAATAGAATCTTGAGAGCTGAATTTTGTTTGTATTTATTATTGCTGCTAATGGAGAGAAATCTTTATTACCACTAAATTGTTCTTATTTTTGTCTGAGAAACTGTTCTTAAGGATTCTTCTACTTTATTTTTCTGGCTGTCTTTTTGCTTCTCAATTTGTTTTTTCTTTCCCATTCCTAGAATAAAGGAAGGAAATGAGCATTTGTTGCACATCTATGAAATACAGTGCAGTGACCTAAAATTTTTATACTGCATTATCTCATTTATTTCTGGCAAAAATTTTGTGGGATAGAAAACAGGCTCAAAGAGGTAAAGTACTGATAATTTGCTCAAGGTCAAAGTAGTTCTTAAGTGGAAGCTTCAGGATTTGAACTCCAGGATTCTTTAGGTTTCTCTCCTCTTCATTTTAGCAGGGCTTATGTATAAGTGAAGAAACTGAAAATCTTGGCATCAGTAGACCATTTTTTTAGTGCTAGATGCTAATGAAATGTAGCATCATTTAATTGGTATGATTCTCATACAGGTCAGCTAGCTTGAGAAAAGCTAAACCTTTAATTATGACCAGGTATCTGCGAGTGTGAAAAATTATTACAGGAGGAACATCATTAACACTGGAAGATAATAGCACCGGTTCTGTTGTCAATTCGTCATTAGCTTATATTTGCATATTTTTTATTAGCAAAGATTAATGTTTTTTTCCTCACCTAAGTCACAGAATTTCAGCACTTAGTAGTTGTATAAGTATTAGTATCCAGTAGATAGAGCAGAAGTTATATAATATAGAGGAAAGAGCATAGCTTTTGAAATTTGGCAAACATGATTTCAAGTTTCAATTCAGCAACTTATAGCTGTGGTATTAACTTTGGACGATTTATGTAATTTTCTTTCCTTATCTGTAAAGTTGGCATTATGCCAATCTAGAGGGGTTTAAGTTTTAAAAAATTACTAAATATATTATACATACAAAGAAGCACATATGAAGTATTTTTTTATTAATCAATTTATTTTTTAAAAAATTTATTTATTTATTTTTGGCTGTGTTGGGTCTGCGTTGCTGTGCGCGTGGGCTTTTTCTAGTTGCAGCGAGCAGGGGCTACTCTTTGTTGTGGTGCACGGGCTTCTCATTGCAGTGGGTTCTCTTGTTGTGGAGCACTGGCTCTAGGCACACGGGCTTCAGTAGTTGTGGCACGCGGGCTCTAGAGTGCAGGCTCAGTAGTTGTGGCACACGGGCTTAGTTGCTCCGTGGCATGTGGGATCTTCCCGGACCAGGGATCGAACCCGTGTCCCCTGTATTGGCAGGCGGATTCTTAATCACTGTGCCACCACGGAAGTCCCCACATATGAAGTATTTGTATAGTTGAAAAAATAATAGTAATTCAAGCACCCATCCATGTACTTGCCATCCAGGTCAATAGAAATTTATAGTACCTCTTAAGGCCCTCCCTCCAGATAACAGTCATTATGTGAATTCTTATTTATTTATTTATTTGGCTGCGTGGGGTCTTAGTTGTGGCACACGGGATCTTTCATTGCGGCGCGTGGGCTTCTCTATAGTTGCGGTGCGTGGACTCTAGAGCATGTGGGCTTAGTTGCCCCGCAGCATGTGGGATCTTAGTTCCCCGACCAAGGATCGAACCCGCATCCCCTGCATTGGAAGGCTGATTCTTAACCACTGGACTGTCAAGGAAGTCCATTATGCTGAATTCTGTGATAATCAATCCTTGTATTTATTTATAGTTTTACCACCTGTGAATGTATATTTAAACAGTATTTTGCTTATTTTGTCCTGTTTTTTATATTGACATACAATGTGCCATTTTTATATTCTGGGATTTTATTTTGCTCATTTTTATATCTTTATGTTTTATTTTATTTTATTTTTTAAAAATTATTTATTTATTTATTTTTGGCTGTGTTGGGTCTTCATTGCTGCACGCGGGCTTTCTCTAGTTGCGGCAAACGGGGGCTACTCTTCATTGTGGTGCACGGGCTTCTCATTGCGGTGGCTTCTCTTGTTGCGGAGCACCGGCTCTAGGCGCATGGGCTTCAGTAGTTGTGGCTCGTGGGCTCTACAGCGCAGGCTCAGTAGTTGTGGTGCCTGGGCTTAGTTGCTCAGCGGCATGTGGGATCTTCCTGGACAAGGGATCGAACCCATGTCCCCTGCACTGGCAGGCGGATTCCCAACCACTGCGCCACCAGGGTGGAGTAAAGATAGATACAACAGCAGAGGCTTTAGGTTAAGACTATGATCAGTCTGGGAGAAGAAAAGAATATGGAGAAGGAATGCCCAGTGAGGGAGGAGAATAGCTTAAAGAATGTGGGAGTCAGCTCCTACCAGATCATGTAAGATGAAGACTGAGAAACAAACATCAGATTTAGCTCTGCAGGTCATGAGTGACTCTAATGGTCAATTTCAGTGGAGCAGAGATGATGAAAGCCTGATTGGAGAATGCATGAGAGCAGAGGAAAAAAATGGAAGAACGTGAATACAGACGACTCTTCGGAAGGGTTTTGCTGCAAAGTAGAGGGAAAACTGGCATGCCTGCTGTTGAAAAAATGAAGTAGAGTTTGTTTTGTTTTTAATTTAAGATGTGAGAACTATTTGTAGAATATAAATACTCAGCCCAAGATTTTATATGTTGTAAGAAACAGTATGAAAATCACAGTAAAAACCTCAGCTTTGGAGTCAGAGTGGGTCTGAGTACTAGTTCTGCCACTTACTGGTTGTGGGACCTGGGGCAAGTTAATTAAGTTTCATAAACATTAATATTCTGATCTGTAAAACAGAGATGACAGTATCTGTTCTGGATTTTTGTTATTAAGTTTATTTATTTATTTATTTATTTATTTATTTATTTATGGCTGTGTTGGGTCTCTTAGTTTTTTCGTGTGAGGGCTTTCTCTAGTTGCGGCAAGTGGGGGCCACTCTTCATCGCGGTGCGGAGGCCGCTCTTCATCGCGGTGCGCGGGCCTTTCACTATCGCGGCCCCTCCCGTTGCGGGGCACAGGCTCCAGACGCGCAGGCTCAGTAGTTGTGGCTCACGGGCCCAGTTGCTCCGTGGCATGTGGGATCTTCCCAGACCAGGGCTCGAACCCGTGTCCCCTGCATTAGCAGGCAGATTCTCAACCACTGCGCCACCAAGGAAGCCCTTATCCATTCTTTAGAATTTTGTAAATAGACCATCATGTCATTTGTGAACAAATACAGTTTTATTTCTTTCTTCCCAATCTTTATACCATTTATTTCCTTTTCTTCTATTATTGCATTAGCTAGAACTTTCAGCACAGTGGGGTTTTTTTTTTGTTGTTAGTTAGTTAATTAATTAATTAATTTTTGGCTGTGTTGGGTCTTCGTTGCTACACGTGGGCTTTCTCTAGTTGTGGCGAGAGGGGGTTACTCTTCCTTGTGGTATGCGGGCTTCTCATTGCAGTGGCTTCTCTTGTGGAGCACGGGCTCTAGGCGCACGGGCTTCAGTAGTTGTGGCATGTGGGCTCAGTAGTTGTGGCTCGTGGGCTCTAGAGTGCAGGCTCAGTAGTTGTGGCGCATGGGCTTAATTGCTCCGTGGCATGTGGGATCTTCCTGGACCAGGGCTTGAACCCATGTCCCCTGCATTGGCAGGTGGATTCTCAACCACTGTGCCACCAGGGGAGTCCGACAGTGTTGAAAAGAAGTCGTGAGAGAGGACATTCTTGCCTTGTACCTTATCTCAGTGGGAAAGCTTGGCATTTCTCACCACTAAATATTATGTTAGCTATAGGGTTTTTTGTAGAGTTTATTTCGTTGAGGAAGTTCCCCTCTATTTTCAGTTTACTGAGAATTTTTATTCTGAATGGGTGTTGGGATTTGCCAAATGCTTTTCCTGCAGTTATTGATAAGATCATGCAATTTTTTTTCAGCCTGTTGATGGGTGGATTACATTAATTGATTATTGTGTGTTGAGCTAGTGCTGCATGCCTGGGATATATTCCAGTTGGTTGTGGTTTATAATACATTTTACACATTGTTGGATTCAATTTACTAATATTCCGTTGAGGGTTTTTGCATCTCGGCTCATGAGAGATATTGATCTGTAGTTTTCTGTTCTTGTAATGTCTGTCTGGTTTTGATATCACAGTAATGTTAGCCTCATAGAATGAGTTAGGTAGTATTCCCTCTGCTTCTGTCCTCTGAAAAAGATTGTAGAGAATTGGTTTAATTTTTCCCTTCAATGTGTGGTAGAATTCACTAGTGCACCCATATCAGCCTGGTGCTTTCTGTTTTGGAAGGTTATTAATTACTAGTTCAATTTCTTTAATAAATACAGGCCTATTCAGATTGTTTCTTATATGAGTTTTGGCAAATTGTATGTTTCAAGGAATTGGTCCATTTCATCTAGGTTTTCAAATATGTGGGCATTGAGTTGTTTATATTATTTCTTTATTACCTTTTTAATGTCCATAGGATCTGTAGCGAGTCCCCTCTTTTATTTCTTTTTTTTTTTAAATTGGAGTATAATTGCTTTACAGTGTTGTGTTAGTTTCTGCTGTACAACGAAGTGGCTCAGCTATATGTACACATATATTCCCTCCCTCTTGGACCTCCCTCCCACCCCCCACCTCCCCATCCCACCCATCTAGGTCATCACAGAGCACCGAGCTTAGCTCCCTGTGCTATACAGCAGGTTCCCACTAGCTATCTGTTTTACACATTGTAGTGTATATATGTCAATCCTAATCTCCCAGTTCATCCCACCCTCCCCTCCCACCCCCCCTCCCCCACCACGTCCACATGTCCGTTCTCTATGTCTGCGTCTCTGTTCCTGCTCTGGAAATAGGTTCATCTGTAGCATTTTTCTATATTCCACATTTATGCGTTAATATACGATATTTGTTTTTCTCTGACTTACTTCACTCTGTATGACAGACTCTAGGTCCATCCACATCTCTGCAAATGACCCAATTTCGTTTCTTTTTATGGTTGAGTAATACTCCATTGTATATATGTACCACATCTTCTTTATCCACTCATCTGTCATTGGACATTTAGGTTGTTTCCATGTCTTGGCTGTTGTAAATAGTGCTGCAGTGAACATTGGGGTACATGTGTCATTTTGAATTATGGTTTTCTCAGGGTATATGCCCAGTAGGAGGATTGCTGGGTCATATGGTAGTTCTGTTTTTAGTTTTTTAAGGAACCTCAGTACTGTTCTCCATAGTGACTGTATCAATTTACATTCTCACCAACAGTGCAAGAGGGTTCCCTTTTGTCTACGCCCTCTCCAGCATTTATTGTTTGTAGATTTTTTGATGATGGCCGTTTTCACTGGAATGAGGTGATACCTCATTGTAGTTTTGATTTGCATTTCTCTAATGATTAGTGATGTTGAGCATCT